>NC_140242.1:17525364-18077864 GCF_949987555.1 Borostomias antarcticus
CTGAATGGATCCTTTAAAGAGCTAAACATTATGAACATTTTAAAGTTTGAATGAAGTTTCTAGGACAAAGTATGAAGAACTAGTTAAGGTTCAAAAAAGTGGGGAGAATAATAATAAAGAAAGATAGAAAGAAAGAAAGAAATAGTGGGAATATCACAAGTTGGGCTAGCTTCTGCAAGCTAGCCCACCTAATAATATAGGCAAATACAATAGGGTTCCGGCAGCTATGCTGCCTGGCCCCTAAAAACGAGATCTATTGACTGCATGACCTGTTAGTCTCCGGCTCCAGAGTAGGCTATACCCCTTTACCTCTGCGATCACGGAGTCGTGGTGCACAGCCCTCTGTCTCCAAACTCATCGATTATGTTGAATCGCTGCGCTACGCATGCAGTCTGCCACATATTAGTAGGATCAGTAGGCTAGCCTATATGTAGGCTACATCCTCCTCAAAATTGTGTATGCAGGCTACACTGTTATATGGTCCCTACCAATGTTAAAACCAAACCTATGCCCTTGGGTTGCGTACAGGTTATTTTGATTGTCGGGCGATTTGTTGACGGGGGGGAGCGGACAGGCTTTTTTTTGACTGTCGGGTGATTTGTTGACGGGGGTGGGGGAGGGGGGGGGCTACGGGCCTGTGTATGTGGACGTATTCAAGAAAGATACTCAGGCGGAAAGCACTGGCGAGCTAACCAAATGTATGGAGGATCTGGATGACTGGAAGCCCTGATGGAGGGCTCATCCGAGGACGATCTAGAGACCTCTCTCCTTCTCTCTCTCTCTCTCTCTGTCTTTACAACCTTCTTCCTCCTTTGGGTGTCTGATCACGATATACAGCAGAAGTGATTTGATTTCACACTGCATTAAGATGAAGAGTTGTTGCTTTACCAATCAATCAACATCCCAATACACCTAATAAACATAACCCTGAGAGTTTGCTGTGTAGAAGAGGCTCGTCAATTTGTGATATAATGTAATCAATGTGATGTAATGTAGGTGGTGTAATGTGTGTGTGTGTGTGCCTGTGTGTGTGTCAGACTCACCGGGATGCCCTGTTGTCCATCAGGTCCAGTCAGCCCAACCTCTCCCTTTTCTCCCTGCATCAGAACCATGAAACAGAACAGTCACAAAACCAACATAAGGATGTACTATCTAATACAGCTACTATCTAATAATAATTTACAAATAATTCATTTGATTTATAAAGCACTTTTCACTGTGAGACAGTCTCAAAGTGCTAAATAGCATTTAGCTAACACTGCCTCCTTTCTTAATGCGTTAGCTAACTTTAATTTTATCTCAATTCCAGAACTTAGTTTATCTTAATTTAGCTTAACGCTACTGTACAGTAGCTTAACTTCTATTAGGTTCAGGGGTTAAATTGGGCCAGGGCTATCCAGGGCTCAGCGCCGGCACATAGGTTCCCAAACGTCATCAGCTGGTGCTCAACCCTGGCACATCTATCATCAATATGAAATTTATTTTTACATTTTTTCTTGGTCTTTATTGTTAAAATAATGTAACCATTTCGTGTCCACCATTCAAATAAATCACAATACATTTTAGTTACTGTTTTTTCAAGTTTCACTGGCCTGGGTACTCTTCACTTTCGCACCACTTGTCAGTCAGTCAGTTGTCAGATTAGAAGTGCTGTGAACTCATGGCATGGGATAGGGAGCCCTCGGATCATTTTATGAGTGAGTATACCTTGGATTTTGTCTGATTTTTGTCCAATTAAACAATGTTTTCTCTAACAACACCGAGATTTTAGTCTGCCAGGAATCGCTGGCAAGCTCTCAAGTTAGCTAACAGTAGCCATACATTAGCTAAATAAAGCCGCCTAGTGCTATCACGTTAGCTAGGTATATTATCTAGGTAGGCCTGTAGTTTACTGTTACCAAGATGGTTAAATTATTCTGTTTTGCTCCTACTCAGGCAATGCAGAAATTAATTATTTCCTTTCATTTCTTAAGTTACATTATATTAAAAGCTTAAACAGAAATGAGACAGGGTGGACTTAAAGGGAGAAAACTTACAGATGCTTAAGTAATGTAGAAATTATTATTTTAGCTAGTTAAATTAGCTTCAGGTAATTTGATCATGGCTTAATCTAGCCTATCATAGGCTGAGTTTGATAAACTGTACAGTGTTTTTATATATTATAGGATTGAGTCACCAAACCCAGCAGTAGCTAGAGAGTAATGCAGTGCAGGGTGGAACAGCACAGCATAGGGTTGATAAGCAAAGTTTAGAATTGTATTTAATCAAGAATACTTTAATCTCAACGATAGATAGATCATTAAAGGCTTGATATTTGATATTAATGAAGCAGTATTAAGTGCCCCCATCACTGCTGCCACTGCCCGCACCCATGCACACCCTTTTCAACCCAGCTAACACAGGGCCCCCCCACATAACAAATCCCAATTTAACCCCTGATTATGTTTATTATCTAGGTATACTTAGGTTAATCTAGGTAGAAACCACTTTCTTAGTAAGAACCTGTACATCACTGTTCCTCTGGGTGACAGTATGAAATTATGCCAAAATTCTTACTAAACAAACAACACATCCAGAATGCACCTTTATCAATCATCACATTGTTCACCCATTTTGATTAGAAATACAGCCTGTCCATGTTGAATCAGCAATTCTTCCATCAGCCCTGCTCAGGCTGGCCAGAGAGTGAGTCACAGAGCCAGAGTTTCATTTCATTTCATTTCAAACCTTTATTTAAACTCTGGAAAGACACTCAAAGGACTGGACAGCGAACAGCTCTAAACAGCGATAAGAGAGACTCTGACAGGAGAGGCTCTGAACTACAGGAGAGACTGACAGGAGAAAGTGAATGACAGGAGAGACTGAACAACAGGAGAGACTCTGACAGCAGAGAGTCTGACACGAGAGACTTGAACTATAGGAGAGACTCTGGCAGGAGAGACCCTGGTCTACAGGAGAGACTCTGGTCTACAGGAGAGACTAGTCTACTGGAGAGACTAGAACAACCGGTCACAGAAAATTCCAATTCACAGGTCAACTCTCTTCTCAGACGCATCTCAAACCTGCAATTTGTCAGTGAGCGAGAACCACTTAGTAAAATGCAGTGTGGTACTAAATGGCACGCGGTCTATTCTGGTCCTACAGTATGCAGAGGGCATAAACATATCATGCAATTATGTTGCAAGAAACAGAACGGAGATTCAAATTGTTTGTAAAATACATAGTAGTTGCAAAACGGATGTAGGAAAATGTGAATTGGAAAATGAGCCAGTTTTCTAGAAGACAACTATAGAGTTTTATGTAGCTGATACTTAACAGTTTTGAATGTAATGTGTTTTCCCATCAGAATTTCCAAAGACGTATTCTATATCTTCTCAACAGAAAATCCACAACCTCCACAGGGATGAATTAAACATGAGTCTATGTAGGGAGCTAAAGCCTAAGCAACAGCCATTATTCATAATTATACAACAGTATGGATCCAGTCCATTGTCTCTATTGGTCAGTTTGCATTCCAGCCATGGCGATAACCACGATGGCCCCATGGTAAAATGGAATGTTCGCACATCTTTTAATATCAATCCAGCTCTTATTATTATCTGGCAGTGTCCAGTTCAATGTTTAAAAAGATGTGCTGTAGCATTGTCGTTGCCGGGCAACATTCCCTTTTTCAGCGTAAGTATCCGCAAATGATTAACAAATAGTTCCATTAAAAATACATGTATTTAAAGTTTGTATTGTCTTTCTTTTTGAAATATTTACGGATACATTTGGCAACCGTTGTATAAAAGCATTATGGAAGGGACTTCCGGTTGGCAGAGCATGGAGTAGGAGCATGGTTCTCTAGCTCCCACTTAACACGTATAATTCTTCTGTCTAAACCCTATTTTTCATTTTATAACTTTGTTTATCTGTATCTATATTGCTATATTGCAATTCGGCGGCATTAAAGGACAACCCTACTAACACAGTACGTAAAACTGACGGGACACATTGGTGTAATTGTGGTAACTTTGCGACGTCACCAGCAGCGGACCTAGCTGACACCTAGCTGACACTTGCCTTTTCAGTCGCAAAATAACCAAAATAGCCGTCCTCAAGTACACTGTAAGGGAACGTAGCCGCCACTGCTGCTTAAATCCGTAACTACGATGTAATTAAATAACGTGACAATGTGGTTAGATCACAGTCCCAATCTGACTTTATTGGAAATGTGTCACAGTGGGTCAGAACATTTGTAAATTACTTAGGTTTTAAAATAAATTTTGAAGTCATACAGTTACAGAATCGTAATAATGAGGAGAAATCCTGCATGTCTGTTTTGTGTGTAATTTCTCATTTACAGTTAATATTAACACTAAAGATTTGCAGTCTAGGCCTAATAAAAAGAATGATAAAAAATATGCCTATGAATAAAGTCCTAATTTTGCAACCTAAATGTGAGCAATGAACGCTGAGCATTGAACGTAGAATGCAAGGCATTGGGCTACTTTCTTAGGTGACACAATTGAAGAACTAGACAAACAAGTTACACACTCTGTGCCAGTAGGTGGCTGTATGCACATTAAAGTTGTTTGCGATCCGCCACTAAACCTAGCGAAGGAGAAGAAGAACGAGAACGGTAAACTTCCGCCCCGTTTGAAACAGAAGGAGAAAGACCAACACGCTTTGTCTCCGCGACAACACAGATCCTGTAAGTATCTCAATTTCAATGTATACATTAGTATGTATACATACATACTATGTATTTTGGTATCGTCCCAGATAAAACACCAACGTTATGTGCAAGCTACCCTATTGTAATGATTATCTATATGCAGATGCTCTCTTTCCAATGTTGGCTAACTAGCTAGCCAGCTAACGTGATTAGCCTTTTTCGGGCATGGTGGAGTCTTCTCAAGTCTAGCAGGCTCGCGCGAGCTCCTGCACGTTCGTACTGTTTCATCGCTTGGAATAAAATGCGATAATTAGCTTACTCATTGATTTCGCATTAACCCACGACACCGTTAGTATGTGTTTGTTTTTAGGCATTCATTTTTCCGAAGTTAACGTTAACAGAATACTAGAAGCCCCAACAACGGAGCTAGGCTAGCTAGCAGGATTTGTTATAGCAGCCATCTTGGCTCATTTTGTTACAGCAGCCATCTTGGTGGATTTCATGTTACTCTTAACTGTTGAAATGGTTGCTCATTCTGTCAAACGGGTAAAGAATTGTGTACTACGTTTTCACTCGCATACAAATCCAAATTTTGCATAATAGGTACTCATGATGTGGACTACTAATAGAGGCGCTAAGACGGCCCCAGGCGTGGCCAGGGGCAGTCCTGGGACAGCACCACAGGCTCTGTGAGTCTTGTTCAGTTGAATGCCCTCATGAGTATTAACAGAAGAGCACCATATACATATGCACACATACACTCTAACATGTCGCTCTCTCCTCAGCTCAGCCCAATGGTCTCTGATGGTTCTGTCTGGCCAGCCCTTAGGTGGAGAAACACCTGATCATCAATAAAGGCACACGTAAGTACAAATGCACATACGTTTCCATAGACGGGATAAACAAAAGGGAATATTGATATTGAGTTAATGTTAGCGGTAGACATGTGAGATTCATAAGACGCATCACTGACGCCAGTGACGCCACAATATCAGGGAAATTGAGCAATTGCTTCCCTGTAGTGCAAACTTGCAAGATTCGCTCAGTTATTAACCCTTCTTGCCTTTTTTGTTGTTGGTTTTCTCTCTCCTCCTTCCTCTCTGTGCAGTTCTCCTGTGTGCTGAGCCGCTATCCCATGTATTGCCACTGCTGACAGGGTAGAGCTCAGCCCCATGCAGAAGTGAGTGATGAGGAGAGGGAAGATCATTTTCCCGTTTTTTTCCCCTCCAGTTTTAGGAACCGTCTCAAGAATGTGTTCCCCACTTTTATGCCTTTAAATCAGGGTTGGAGTATTCCAGGTGTGTGGCCATGGCCATGAACACCAGTAGAGGAGGGAACCAAGTGTCTCATTCTCTCTCCACAGTTGTGTGGTTGTAACCCCCCACTAGCTACATATTCATTCAATCTTTATTTAACCTCGTGAATCAATTGAGAGTAAGCTCTCATTTACAATGACGTATAATCACTCTATATTTGAACTTGTACTACAGGTGAGATAATCCTTTTTAATGGTCTCTCTCATTCGCTCTCCTAGCTGTGATGTTAGAGTTGTGCAAGACTTGGGTGTTCTCCTGCTCTGAGTGCCCATTCTCCTATACCTCCCAGATCTACCTCCACAAGCACATCAAGAGGAGCCATGACAACCTCTGTCTGCTGAGGAACACACAGAGCATTATGAAGTAGCCAGTGCCTTGGCGAAGGTGTTTGAGCAGCAGTCATCAATGGATTAACTCCCAAGACACAAGGAAGAGACAGCGCAACACACGCTATGACTCCAGTGACGAAGGTAATATAATAAAGTGCATTCAACAGTCCCAAAAGAGTACTACTTGAGTTGACTAATCTGAGCTAATTTACCTCTACTATATGTTCCAGTGCCCAGGCAGCCGGTCGGCAGAACTCAGACCAGACCAGCTATGCCAGGTGCCAGAGCCGGAAGGCCTGCTCTGCCAGTTATCAATGCAGGTATCCATGCATGTTTGTGTTGGTGAAATGTCTATGCATATTTGCACACTTAGTTAACTCAGGACTTTCGGAAGACTCATGTACTCAGTTCACTAATTCGCTCATCTCACATCTCACTACTCGGCAGTAGATGTTCGTCCCGGGTCCTTTGAGCCAAGGCGCTGTGAGCCCAGGCCCTTCAGCCCTTCAGACGTCCAGGCACGAGCAGCATGCATCAGCGATTAGCACCCCGGCCAGACTAGGTCAGGGTCTGACATGTCTCATGTCGAGTTGATTCTTCCCCTTATGCCAGAATCACTACGCCGCCAGCACCATAGTTTCCTGCTCATCCCTTTATCCTCTGGTTTTCAGGTAGTTCTCTGATGCCATCGCCTGTGAGACCAACAGCTCCAGCAGTGTTGCCATCAAGCTCTGCAGATGCTGGTATGCTGAATTTTGTGAACTACTTCATGCTGCATGTAGGGATATACTTTGAGCTGAATATCCATTATGGGACCGTACAATTACTTATAGCCACATCTGTGTTTAATATCCAGACTTCCAGAGGATGATGTGTCAGCAGTTCTCCAGCGTCATGCAGAGTCTGAGGGAGATGGCACAGACAATGATGAGACTGGAGCAGAGGCTGGAGCAGAGACTGTCCGGCGAGTCTGCAGACAGCTATCGGGGAGCAGTACTGGATGACCTGCACCCTGCTAAAACGGAGGAGGAGCTGCTGGTCTTGGAGGAGCAGCTGAAGGACAAGGATCATCAAAGGAAGATGGTGAGTAACTTCAGGGCAGAACTTTGTTCCTTATTTTTGCAGGGAAGTGTTAAGGAAATGTAAAAGTAAATGATTGTCTTTATGTTTTGCAGACACGATATCTGAGCTTCATGCCATGTGCATTGAAACCATTCCCTTTTTGGTTAGTAAAGAGAGAGGATGGGAGGGAGAGAGAGTGGATGGGAGGGAGCGAGAGGGAATTAGAGAGAGAGGGAATGAGAGAAAGTGGGGGGGATATAGAGGGAAGAGAGAGAGAGAGAGAGAGAAGCAAAGTACAGAGGCTGTTGCTCTGACCAGTGCCAAAATCCTGTCTCAACAATCAACCAGAGTATTAGGCTACAGCCTAAAACAAGCCCAGTCTTGTACCCAGGGACTTGGAGTGAAAACACAGAAACACACCCTTGAACAGGCTGGTACACACATGACAAGGTGGTTTGTTAATTACAGAGCACTGAACACATGCAGGCCGTGTGTCGGTTGGTGGCATCGTGAACAGTGGACGGTTGTGTAGCAGGTGGTTTGCAGCCAGTCTTTCATGATGAGTAGCCCTGCCAGCCTGGTTTTCACCCTGGTGACCAGGAGAACAGCCAACCCTGGTTTGATCTCATCTCTTTATTGATCTGCCATCATTCAGTCATTAACAATGAACAATGAATAACCCTGACTCTAACCCTAACACTAACCCTAGCCCTACCCTAACCCTGACCCTAAAGCCCCAAACGCACTGGAAGAGTCAATTGACACGCTTCATTTGACTCGCCTCATTTGACTCGCCTCATTTGACGCTCCTATGGCGCACTGCAGGCGTCAGCTTTGATAGGGAGCTGATTTAATTTAGATCGATTTGTCCCCATTTGACGCTCCAAAATGTAAACAAGTTCGGAGTAGAAGCGTCAAGGCAGTTTGACTCGCCTCAAAATGCTTTTGGTGCGTGATCGACCATTTAAAACAATTGGTGTACTTCAAAACGCTAGCGTCAGACTCTTCCAGTGCGTCTGGCGCTTAACCATAGCACTAACCCCAACCCCTACTCCTGCCGACTCCGGTATCCTCCAGGGCTGGTCTGATTACAGCAGAGACCAGGATACTTAACACCCACTCTAACACAACGCTTGGCTGATACTGCTTTCATTGCAGGGTCACATCCAGGTCCTGTTGTTGATCATGTGGGACACAGAGAGGAAGAAAGAAGGAAGGGTGTGTGTGTGCGTGTGTGTGTGTGTGCGTGCATGTGTGTGTCTGTGTGTGCGTGTCTTCTGCCCCCTTTTCTAAGGACCATAGCGGACAGAGTACTGTATATTGTATGTCTACAATATATGTATGTATGTGTACATACACACACACACTGTTCTCACATGAGAGACCTTGTTGAGGAGAATGAGTACTGTCAATTTGTTCTGTATTTTATCCCCAACTAGCTGATCTTTCCTGGTCTCTAGACTCTACTGGGGGAACTGATCTCCCTCTGGTCTCTACTGTAGAGCGGATCTCTCCTGGTCTCTACTGTGGGAGGAGCTAATCTCTCCGGGTCTCTACTGTGGTCTCTCCTGGTCGGTACTGTGTGAAGTGTTATGTGTGCTGTTAGTATAGTACAGGCCTCATTGACATTAACAGAAGCAGACAGACTGCAGTTCATTACTGTTGAGAGGACAGCTCTGTGTGTATCAAAGATCTCTACCACAAATGTGAGTTTTATAGGTCTGTTAAAACACAGTTGCAGGATTTAAATCTGCTTGCGTGTCTGTGATTCTGTAATTGCGTGAGCGCATGCGTGCACACATACATGTGTGAGTGTGTGTGTGTGTGTGTGTTTGCCAAGCCTTCAGTAGTGAAGCACATCTGAGTGGCTGGCAGCTCACTTACCTAACAAGCCTGCAGATGCAGATGAAGGGAGGTTTCCTTCAGCTGCTGTGGTCATGTGGTATCCTTTACTGTCCTCTAATATGAAGAAACAGGGTTCACGATTCTATAACTCTCACAAAGGATGTATCTGTATCAAACATTAGAGGTAGGCTTTTAGTTAGGAAACAGAAACAGAGAGGGAGGGAGGGAGGGAGGGAGAGAGAGGGAGGAAGGGAAGGAGGGAGAGAGAGCAAGGGAGGGAGAGAGAGCAAGGGAGGGAGGGGAGGAGGGAGGGAGGGAGGGAGAGAGATGTAGTTTCCAGCTGCAGAACCAGGCAGATGTGGGTTCTGTAAATAGTTATGGTATTGTATAGATAACGGGTACCTTAGTAACAGAAGGACAGAGATTGCAACAGAGACTTTCCTGAGCACAAATTACAAGTATTACGACACATTACTTTTCACCTGGCACTCTGTACATATGACCCTCAGTCGTCTCAGGCTAGGGGCTACAGTAGGTTAATAAACATCAGTCTGGTCATGGACCCTCTGCTGTGTCTCTCCAGAGGGAGTGATAAACTGGCCCTGGAACACCTGAACCTGACCTGGGTCACAAAGCAACAATAGAGGAGATAAATCTGCCATCCTGGTTGATATGGGACAGTTTGACTGTCCACTAAACCAGGGTCTGGTAGCCGCTGATGTAGAAGGACCTTCAGTAAACATTGGTCTAGTTGGGCCCCATTCAATGGTCCGGCTAGTGAAAACCAGGTCTAAAGGGGGCCTGACTGAGGTACTGCTGCAGGTTGACTTTGGCGTGGTGTGTCAACCAGGACCTTTACAGCAAGTACACATGGCCTGGGTTTTATCTGTGCTATGGACTTTTCTTCATGTGATCTGGTCAAATCAAACCCAAGTCCCCTGCTCCCCGAGTACGAGTGTAAAACATCATACCGAGTGAACAGTCTTTGGATCCGATGGGGATATTTAACTGTGTTGGTTTTAAATTAACTTTGACATTCAACTTTTTCAACTTTGTCAACTTTCAACTTTGACATCGTCTCCATCAGTGTATGCTATTACCCTAGTGAAATTCCTACTAAGTGTAAACCACATACGTGGCGAATAAAACTGATCTTGGGTCTAGGATACTAGAGAGCTTCCTTTTCAGACTTTTAAATAATATATAATATAAATTAAATTAATCAATTTTGCCCAGCGGACCCTGTAGGCTACAGAGAGCAGGCGACACAGAATAAGTAGGTTAAGTCTACCTTAGACAAATTGACAAACTCAGTCACAAAATTATTTGCTATGGACTGCAGGTCAGTTGCTTGAAGACAAGGGCTAAATTGCAAATTACATCCTCCAATGCAGCTACAGTACAAGCTGCTATCAAGAGGCATAATAGTTTTGAAAATCCATCGTTGTATTCGCCCAAGCTGGATATGTTGCTCAGATTGATAGATAGCCTTACACAACAAGTTGATGTTGCAAATAATAATTTAATAAAACAATATATTCACTTCTAAAGCCACCTTTTGTAATGTCTATTCAAGGCTTTACTCGTCAGCCACAATAATTCTTTTAATTAGAATATCTTCATTTCGGCGCTTTTCCCAGCAAAAAATTATATATGTGATTAATTTAGATGAATTACACTAATTAATTACAGATATTTTTTTTTATCGATTGACAGCCCTAATAGATACATAGGTAGGTAGTGTTACGGGTAGGGATGTTTGGCTGTGTTGTTTTCCCTGTCTGTCTCCCCCAGGTGTCCGCAAGCAATGGTGTATGTGGTTCCTGGTCCCTCCCTTGTCCAGTCCTGTCAATCATCATTGTGTCCTGTCGGTCTCCCCACCTGTGTGAAATTAGCTTAACTTTCCACCTGCCTGCTGTCCAACCCTTTGGTCTTCCTATATATTGTTCAGTTCTCTGTGTAGGAGCGAGGAGAGGGGTGTTTGTGTTTGGTTAAATGTATTTAGTTTGTTTTCCTGTTATCAGAAGTTCTGTGTTTAGTTTTGTGTTGACTTTTGGTTTGGTTGTGTGATTCCCCCGGTCTTCCTTTGTCCTCGCCACGGGAGAACGGATACATAAACACCGCTTTAGCCAGCTATGCCAACAAAAAGCTAGCGACTGGATGGCACAGATATGTTTATCCTGAGGAGTGAGTTTAACCAATTCAGCTTGGTTACACAAGCACACACCCACCCATCAAAACCCTGTTCTGGTTTCACATTTAACTAGCAACAATGAGGACTGGAGTGTCTCTGTTTGAAACAGAGAACATAAACAGCACAGAAACTACCCAGACCGCTCCAGCTTTATCTGACTGAGGGCATCGTGCTCTAATCTCCATACACAATCAGAAGTCTGATGGATGCTAAATATACTTCATAGGCTCAAGTAGCTACAGCAAATGTTGTGATTTGTTCTGTCTGAAAGGCAGGAGAGGAAATAATTCACACTTTCCTTCTGAACAGTATTTATTTTACAGAATCCTATAAACAGGATATTAACTCTGTGCTTCACACATCTGCAGCAGAATAGCTCAGTCGTTCATAGCCCAGTCATTTGGTATGTAACTCGGGAGGTAGAGTGGCCAGCTGAGGATCACAAAGTCCCCAGTTTGATCCCAGGTCCCGGCAGTGTGCCAAAGTGTCCTTGAGCAAGACACTGAACCCCAAAATCGCTCATGTGCGGCACTGTGCCGCAGTACATTACATTACAGTCACTTAGCAGATGGTAGGAAGTCAGTGTACTACTACTCACCAGAACTCACAAGTGCATATCCTTTCTAAACAAGTAACTAAGAGCATAATCTAGTGCTGAAGGCAAAGTGCAAGAGTAGCAAACTTAAAATACAATAGGTGCTTAAGAGGGAGGATCCTGGTAGTACTTCTTGAAGAGGTCAGTTTTGAGCCTGCAACGAAAGATGGGCAGCACTGGGGACTTGGTCCCCAGGTGCCCTGAACGATGGCTGCCCACTGCTCCTGGCAACCACTGAAGACGTGTGTGTGTGTGTGTGTGTGTGTGCTGTCGCCCCTCACTCACGTGTGTCATGTGTGTCACGTGAATAAAGTTCCTCGAGGTCCATAATAATAATAATACATATTATAGTTATCATAATAGTTGTTATTAATAATAATTATTGCTATTATTAATAATAATATTGTTGTTGTTGTGGTTATTATTATTATTATTATTATTAATAAGTTTAACCCTGTAGTTCAGACAACTGCAGTAGAATGATGCAGTAGAAGTCCTTCAGGAGTTCAGTAAAATAGCTCAGTCCTTCAGGAGTTCAGTAGAATAGCCCGGTCCTTCCGTCTTTAAGGCTGACTGATTCCTGTCATTAACCTGTGTAATGTTCCTGAACTCAGCACCACAGGACCAGCAGAGTGTTTATTTGACCAGCGCTAACTGAGAACGACCTCCAGTGATCTGTGTAGCTCCTGCAGCTCTGTGCCTGGTTGGTGAAGTGAAAACCTCTATGCTTGAATGGGGTGATAATGGATCTCAAACAGCAGGAAACTATCGGTAAACGTCTGTGGGATGGTCAACACGTTCATGTCCAGATGTGATTGTTTTACACAGAAAAAATGTAATGCAAACATGTCAACAGATTACGAAACTCTCACATACACTACACCACTTGACCCCACTCAAGACAATAACGTACTACACACTACCTGACCCTGCTCAAGATGATGTGTTCTGTTCTGAGTAGCCTTATCCCTGGCTCCTCTGGTAAATGATAGGACGTGTTAGAGCAGGGAGCCTGGTTGGTGTGTAATAGGACATGTTAGAGCAGGGAGTCTGGTTGGTGTCTAATGGGATATGTTAAAGGAAGTCTGGTTGGTGTCTAATGGGAAATGTTAAAGGGAGTCTGGTTGGTGTCTAATGGGATATGTTAAAGGGAGTCTGGTTGGTGTCTAATGGGATATGTTAAAGGGAGTCTGGTTGGTGTCTAATGGGATATGTTAAAGGGAGTCTGGTTGGTGTCTAATGGGATATGTTAAAGGGAGTCTGGTTGGTGTGCAATAGGACGTGTTTAAGGGAGTCTGTTTAGTGTCAGCTCTGCAGTCCATGCAGTAGCACTATGACCAGCCATGTGTTCTACATTGTTGTTATTACTGAAGCAGTTCTCACCCCCCCCCCCCCCCACACACACACACACACACACACACACACAAACACGTATACTGTATATTCATACATACATTCATACATACATACATACATACATACATACATACATACATACATACATACATACAGACACACAGACACACAGACACACAGAGACGCACAGGCCTGTGGAATTACAGTTCAAGTGTAATAAAAGTAAGACTGCCAAACTGTGTGGCTGAAAGTAAATAAGTATGACACTTAATGACACACAAGTTCCAGAAGAGTGTCTCTTGCAAATTCCCACTTTACAAACTATTGTTGTTTTCGTGTTTCACAAGTTAGTGTCCTTCAGATGTGGTGAACCCTGTGGTCTTCACAAAACTCATTTCTCTCAAAGACCTGTTCTGAAAACTGTCTGGTTGCCAGGAAATGACTGAAGACAACATGCTGCCCTTGTACCAGGAAGAGGGCCTGGAGATCACACACTAACCTTCGGTCCAGTCGGCCCGGACAGTCCATCTCTGCCAGGACGACCCGGTTCCCCCTGCACAGAAACAAAGACCTCTTCAGAACTGCCTGGAGCAGACAGAACCGGGTCCAGGACCAAACCATTAGGAGCCAAATCAAACACAAGTCCAGTAACCCCCTGTACAGCCACAAAATACAGCCTGGCAGGGACACAGGTAGGGTCTGGGACGAGAGAGAGAGAGGTGGAGAGGGAGTAGGCAGGGCGAGACGAAGAGAAGGTAGGGGAGAGGGAGAGAGAGGGAGACAGGAACAGAGGGAGAGAGAGGTAGGGATCTGGGAGCAGTACACTGCTTTCACCTGTTTGCTTCAAACCAAAAGAAGCACATCTGGTTTTGTATACAGTACTGTAGGTATCTGACCTCTGCCTTGATAAAGGCTCCAATGGGGCATCAGAGACTGGCCAAGGGGTCGGGCTGTCTATCTTACCATTGGCCCAATCTCTCCAGGAAGTCCCACTTCTCCCTTCTCACCAGGAGGCCCCTGTGTGGACAGCAGAGGAGAGATGTCACATGGCTTTGTAGAAGCTGATGTTAGAAGTGTGAATGTGGGTGTTGTGTTCATGTCTTACTCGTTTCCCTGGCATTCCTACAGCAGCACCCAGGTTTACACGAGAGGCAGCAGGACCCTTAGATGGAGAGAAAAAAGGATATTTTAATACCCTGTCTCTCTCTCACACACACGCACGCACACTCACACACACACATACAGTGAGGCATTGATGAAATCAAAGTTTTCTGGCTTCTGCTGTATTATTGGCTGTAAACGTTGAGCGTTTTCATTTAAAAGTAGAGTGAAAATAAATCCTCAGCATCTGGTCTCCTGAGGCCAGCTACGCTCTTCTGGAGTTGGAGTGTGTGTGTGTGTGTGTGTGTGTGTGTGTGTGTGTGTGTGTGTGTGTGTGTGACCAGACCCAGATCCTGACCCAGACCAGACCAGACCCAGTCCAGACCAGACCTAACCTGACCAGAACTGACCTGACCCACACCAGACCTGACCCACACCAGACCAGACCTGACCTGACCTGACCAGACCAGACCAGACCTGACCTGACCTGACCTGACCTGACCTGACCAGACCTGACTGACTGGACTGACTGACTGGCTGGCTGGCTGGGTAACTGACAGACTAGCTAACTGACTGCCAGTCTAGCTAGCAGACTAACTGACAGTCTAGCCAACTGACTGACAGACTAGCTAACTGACTGACAGACTAGCTGACTATATGACAGAACAGCTAACTGACAGGCTAGCTAATTGACTAACTGGCAGTCTAGCTAACTGACTGACAGACTAGCTAACTGACTGACAGACTAGCTAACTGACTGACAGACTAGCTGACAGACTAGCTAACTGACTGACTGACTGACTGACTGACTGACTGACTGATTGACTAGCTAACAGACCAGACCTGACCTGACCCACACCAGGCCTGACCAGACCCAGACCTAGACCAGGCCAGGCCAGAGACCTGAGCTGGGGGTTCTGTGGAACTAACAATTTGAGCTGACGGTTTTGACAGTGTGACCCAAACTCTCAAGATATGCTGGCTCCCTTAAAAGAGTCGGCCAAGGTAGCGCATTGACTGTCTGTCTGTCTGTCTGTCTGTCTGTCTGTCTGACTGACTGGCTGACTGGCTGGATGATTGATTGACTGAGTACTAACTGGCTAACTGACTAGTTGACTGGATGACTGATTGACAGCTAACTGTCTGGCTGTCTGACTGACTGAATGACTGACTTGATACTGACTAGATGACTGACTGACTGACTGGCTGGGTAACTGACAGACTAGCTAACTCACAGACTAGCTAACTGACTGACAGTCTAGCTAACTAACTGACAGACTAGCTAACTAACAGACTAGCTAACTGACTAACTGACAGACTAGCTAACAGACCAGACCAGACCTGACCAAACCAGACCCAGATGAGACCAGACCTGACCTGACCCAGACCAGTCTAGACTAGACCAGACCAGACCACACCACACCTGACATGACCTGTGTCGTGTATTAATTTGCCTAACTAAGCTCGAACCTTTGTTCTAATCCAGATTATATTATGTGTCTATTCTTAAAAGTCAGTTTTAGGCCCGGCTAGCTCAGTCGGACAAAACAGTAGGCCAGTTCTGTAAGGGAGGGGGAGAGCAGTTGCTCCGTGGGAACGCAGCTGTGAGCAAAAGTAACATTAACCGTGATCAGTAATTGGCCAGCAGATAACGGATCAGGCTAAGAAACAACACTGCGTGAGAAAGCAGGTGTTCTCACATCAGATACGGTATATAAGACCCCGTGAAACATCAGTCCGGGGTAGTATCTCTCGAGAGCTTTACCGGTTTTAATTGTCTGTTACTGTACAAACAAATAAAGCCCTTGCATTAAGTTCCGATTACCAGTGCCTTTTTGATTTGACTTCAACTTACTCAACTAGTGAACAAAGACCATTTGAAGATTGTAACAAGATCAAAGGCGTCCTTAATCACGTCAAGTGGCGGAGCCAGCCAGGAGAGACACGGCATCGAGACCTGACACACCGGGGGGCCTGCGTCGCTTCAGCACACAAACGCGCCTCAATTAAAACGGTAAGCAGAGCCATTTTAAATTCTGCCAATTTTATATGTGTGACTGAAGCGACCAGGTACGCCCAGGTGACAGATACTCCCGCCTTTCTCTAAAGAACCTAGATAAATATATTAAAAGAGTAGTACAGTTTTACCAATTTCTAATCCATACAGGCACTGTTAATGATTTAATGCGATACATATGTCTGTCTTTTCTATCTTTAAACACCATGGTGCGGAGAAGAATGAATGACTAATTATGAGAGAAAATGTGCATGCCCTAAAAACTAATGAAAAGTGTTGCAGAGAAAAAGCTCTGAGGTACGGTAGGCTATTTTTTTGTTTTGTTTTTGGTACTAAGCAGAGATAAAGTGTTGCAGAGAAAAAGCGCTCCTATTTACGGTAGGCTATTTACATGTGATTCCTCGAGAAGAAAGCAGTAAAGAATGCTGTACGCTGATTGAAAGATTAGGCGCCGCCGAGTGAAAGGCAGAGCGCAGCCGAGTGAAAGGCAGAGCGCAGCCGAGTGAAAGGCAGAGCGCCGCCGAGTGAAAGGCAGAGCGCAGCCCAGGGAGGCATTTTGTGGCCATTCTGTAAATAAACTATCATTAAAGATTACCTCGTCAGGAGTGAGGGGATTGTCGAGACCTAAATTCAGGGTAATTAGTGCATTGGTCTGCCTGTTTCAGGATAATTAATGCATTGATTACTGTTTGTCATAAGTGAGACAGTTTTTCAAGACCTAATTCAAGGTAATTTTTGTATTATACAGCTGTAGATATCAATGTGTGCATCTTAGAAACTGTAGTATATACAGTATTATAAGCATTCTATATGTTAATGTATAATAAGTGAGGTAGGGTCAAGACAAAGAGTTAAAAGTGACAGGGACCAATTAAGAGTGGGGTCTGGGAGTGACGCCAAGTTTAGATAAGGCCCGGTGGTTGGACAGAGGCCCAGAAAGAGATAGCAGGAGAAGCCTTTGAAAAAATAAGGGAGCGTAACAAGACAGGTCTTTCATGAAACGGACCATAAGAGACGTCATCTACTTATTTTTTATAAAATAAGTGTAGTGTCTAAGATTATAAGACAGTGCTGGCAAATCGTGGTAAAACACTGTATTAAGAAGACATTGGTTTTGATGCTATAGCAAAGCATAAGGGTAAGCTGGTTGCAAATATATATACGCGTGGTTAAAAGCATTGTTCAAGTATTTTTCTCCCTTAAACACACACACGCACACACGCAATCACTCTCTCTCTCTCTCTCACTCTCTCTCTCTCTCTCTCTCTCTCTCTCTCGAACTCTCTGACACACACACACACACACACACACACACACACACACACACACACACACACACACACACACACCGCCCCTAGTCACACACACACACACACACACGCACACACGCAATCACTCTCTCTCTCTCTCTCTCTCTCTCACTCTCTCTCTCTCTCTCTCTCTCTCTCTCGAACTCTCTGACACACACACACACACACACACACACACACACACACACACACCGCCCCTAGTCACACACACACACACACACACGCACACACGCAATCACTCTCTCTCTCTCTCTCTCTCTCTATCGAACTCTCTGACACACACACACACACACACACACACACACACACACCGCCCCTAGCCACACACACACACACACAGCACGCACACACACACACCCCTAGTCACCCCTAGCCACACACACACACGCACACACACACACACCGCCCCTAGCCACACACACACACACACACACACGCACACCGCCCCTAGCCACACACACACACACACACACCGCCCCTAGCCACACACACACACACACAGCACACACACACACACACCGCCCCTAGCCACACACACACACACACCGCCCCTAGCCACACACACACACACACACACCGCCCCTAGCCACACACACACACAGCACGCACACACACACACCCCTAGTCACCCCTAGACACACACACACAGCACGCACACACACACCGCCCCTAGCCACACACACACACACATACACCGCCCCTAGCCACACACACACACACACACGCACGCACACACACACCGCCCCTAGCCACACACACACACACACCGCCCCTAGCCACACACACACACACACAGCACGCACACACGCACACCCCTAGTCACCCCTAGACGCGCGCACACACGCACGCACACACACACCGCCCCCAGCCACACACACACACACACACACACCGCCCCTAGCCACACACACACACACACACAGCACGCACACACACACACCCCTAGTCACCCCTAGCCACACACACACACACACAGCACGCACACACACACACCCCTAGGCACCCCTAGCCGCGCGCGCACACACACACACACACACACACCCCTAGTTTCCTTGCCGTCCCTGGCCACATACACACATCCAACACACACACGCACCCAACACACGCACACACGTACCACACACACACACACGCAACCACACACACAACACACACCACACACACCCACACGTGCACACACACACACACTATATACACACATCCCTCGCACACACATACCCACACAATCAGCGACACATACGTACAGTATAGATATCTCATTCATTTTTAAAGGGGCCCCCACACAGGTTCAATCACGTATATTGTATTTTCACCAGAAGGGAGGCTCATAAGAGTCCGAACCACTCAGAGAATTGTGTGTATACATCCAGAGGTATCAATAACCACGAACACCACCATCCACGAAAACATACAGACTCTGGCAACTACAACACGCTTTTACCAGACAGAAAGGGACGTACCTGTTTTTCCTCCACACACTTGTGTTCATATAGAGCGAACAATAACCAGGCGTGGTGGCATCTCAGTACAAGTCGATATAAGGCACATTTATGGATGAGAACGTAGACGGTGACGAGATATTTAACACAGATCATACCATTGAAGGTGACCCAGAAACCAAAGGCAGACGAACACATTTTTGGTTAGAACGCACCTACATAGACGAAGACGGTTTCGAAGTGTGGCAAACAGAAGACGATGTTAGATTAAAACTTTGGCGTATAACTAAGTTTCTCAATTTAACACAAGTAGAAGAAGAATTTCCAACTACACCTTGAAGGCAGTTATTAAGGGGACTTTGGGATCCCCTAAGCTTAAACCAAGTTTTAAGTCAATTGTGTGATAACCCAGGAGCAGAGGCCGAGGTTTCTCTAAGGTCATTTTTTAGGTTACCAGAAGGTTTCTTATTAGGAGGAATATACCGGGAGGCAATAGATCCACGGATCTGTATTACAATCACCCCCAGGCGAGTCAAGTGGGATACAGGCAAGTTTGTTTACATAAAGCAAACACCACAGCGAGACGGATCAACTAAATTAGAATACAACCCACACCAGATCCCAAAGGTTAAAGTAGGGGTAACAGTAGGAAAGATAATAGTGCTAATTAGAACAAACGAACCAGGAGTAGCAGAAATCCCTAGATCCCTAGCTAATCAAGCGAGACAGGGATACATGGGGGCGAGCCAAGGAACAGTGAATGGGAAGGACAGGGGCAACGAGGGAACAACCCCAGTCGAGCTAGTGGTGACAAAGCACCCGACACACAAAAAACAAATTCTAAAATACATGCGGAAATGGCATGCGAGAAATCCAGCGTGGCCGAAAGGTGGTACCTATATAGTGGCGATTTGTGACGAGATGGCGCAAAACATAAAACACGACAAGGCAAAAGATAACAGTGACAAAAGGACAGGTAAAAGATCCAAAGAAAGGGAGGTGCTACAATGGTTCAGGATGGAGGGAGGAGTAAAAAAGATGGAGGCAGTCAAGCAAGAAATGACAGCCAATACCACACCAAAAGCAGAAGACAACAATAAAAAAGGGAGTCCAGCAACAACTCCCACGACCCCCACGGCTCCCACGGCGTACATCGACCCTCCCCCGTATCCAGGCAGACTGAACCCATTCGGCCGCCCAAACCCATTCAGAGCAGGGCTCTATCCAGTGATACCAGCGGGAGAAGACAAGGCCAGAGAAGAATTGAATTGTGCAATCAAAGGGGACTTCACCCTGACAATAAGAGAACCTGCGCCTGCTCCAGCAGAACCAACGACAGCGGCTGCATCCACCCACCAAAGAACTGAGAGAGAAAGACCCGAGGAGGAAGAAGATAGACGGTTGTATAGAATGCTACAAGAAGAAGAACAGCAACAACACCCAAGAGAAAGAAGGAGGGAGTCTCTACGTCCAGAAAGCAGTCTGGGGCCCGGTCCGCCAAACACGACCCCCACTGGACAAAGACGAAATGACCAAGATGAGGTAAACCACATACCACCATCAAGTCAACAGGAAGATCGAGATGCCCTGTACCCGGAGAGCTCAACGGGGATACCAGCAAAAGACAGACAGACGATTAACATAAACAAGGTACAAGAACTCCTTTTAGATAACGCAAGAAGAATACAAGTAGCTGAAAGGAATTGTGACGAGTTGGAAGAACTGTTCACACCGTCACCCCCGACCACAAGCTTCCACAGACCTCGTTCAGGAAAAGAGAAGCATCCCGACCATCGTGGAGAAATGGAAGTAAGCCTGACAGGCATCATGAAGCCATTGCGCCCAACAGAACAGCCACAGTTCGACTCTGAAGAGGAAGAACGTCAGAGAGCACCCAAGCCCCGGAGTAGGAGAACGGAAGGAACTAGGAGTTCAAGCTGGGAGAGAAACCCAGGACTACGGCTCATAAGAAGGGGAGAGAGTGACCCGCAAATCGAAACACAGTGGTCGACTGAGAGAATTTGCCCACTAGTAATCAAAGGACCCGGACAGGCTCCTGCATACGTACCATGGGGATTCATGGATCTGATAGGTCTGGTCGCACGACTACCGAACGTCACGGAAGGGGCAAATAAATGGATAACAGCGTTAGAAGAAAATACAGCAGGAGTAACTTTGGCCCTGGGGGACATTAAGGCATTACTGATGAACGTGGCTGGAAAACAAACCACGGACGAGATCTTCGAAGGAGCCCAACTACCAGGAGTAATGGCCGGAGTCACCTACAACGGAGTGGGGTTCGGAGGACATCGCACCGTGGTATGGGCAGAGCTCAGAAAGAAATATCCAGAGAAGATGGATCCAACCAAGCTCGAAGGAGAGAAGCTGAAAGATGGCGAATGTCCAACCAAGTTCCTACATGACTTCCAACGAAAATGGCTTGACGAGACAGGGAGTGCTTGGAACGCTAACAGCACCTGTCAGAGCCTATTCAAACTGATGGTTAAAAAGGCCATGCCAGGCGAAGTACAGAGGAAATTGGATGGAGTAGTAGGATTGGCAAAGATGGAGTGGCCACTATTCTCAGAACACATCGTCCATCATGTGGACATGTACAGAAAAGAAAAGCAAGATGTAGAAGAGCTGAGCAAAGTGTTGGCCAACAAACTCACAGCACTGCAACTGGGAGAGCTAACTCAGAAACAAAAGAAAGAAAAAGCAAAGGCTCAGACCCCACTGATGGCGGAAACTGAAGAAACCCTCACTCAGGCCCCAGTCATATCCCAAGTTCTAACCCAACCACAACTAGGTCCAGGACCCCCCACTCAGACGATGCCACGCTGTCCACCCACAACTCAATCTGCATATCCTCCCATCCACGTGCATGTCAACCCAGCAGCAGAATACCGTCGCGAGGATCTGGGAGGCCGAGGCAGGCCAATGCAGCGAGGACGCGGAGGATGGAGAGGAGGCCAACAGCAACGGTACGGCCAACGGAACTATGCCCCCCAAAGACAACAGCAAAATCCACAGGCAGAAGAGCAACAAGGTGAACAGCGTCAACAACAAACCAGACGCCCGCAGTCAACACCAAATATGGCAGAAGAACCCCAAAGACCGTCAAGAGAATGCTGGCAGTGTGGGGAAATGGGCCATTTCAGAAGAAATTGCCCAGCAAATCCATGGTTAGGCCCTGCGGCAGACTGGGATTAGGGGTGCCTAGAGAAACCGGAGGGGAACACCATGACACCAATTATCTCGTTAAAACCGCATGACGAGCCCAATATACCAGTAACAATACTTGGTAAACACCACACATTCATGATCGATACAGGGGCAACATATTCGTGTATTGGAAGTGACGGATGTAAATTGCCCCTTTCTAGCTCATCAATAAGAACAGTAGGTTTCTCTGGGAAGACACAAGTTGTACCCCTCACCAAGCCAATCACGATGCTCATAGCCGATAAAGAAGTTGTGGCACCCATACTATATGCTGCTCAATCACCCGTCAATCTGTTAGGAAGAGACATTTTGTGCCCTCTAGGGGCAACCATCACATGTGCAGAAGATGGACTAAGTATTACCTTCCCCGAAGAACCACTCACGCAAATGATGACTTTGACAACAGGTCACGATTACAAATACAGGCCCGGTAGAGTTGTACAGGGTCGCGTAATCATACACAAAGACAAACACCCAGTAGTTTATTGGGTAAAACTTACCCCACAGGAATCAGCACTGAAACAGCGGTGGATAGAATGGGAACCGTGGATACGCACCAAGGTAGGGCAAGCTAAAAGCCCAGAACTGCCCCTGCACTGTACACTTCAATATCTCACTGAACTAACTCCTGCAGAGTTTGACTATGATAGGTGTTTTCAGGAAATGATTAACAAACAGCAGTATTCACTAATTAGCAATGACATTTATATAGGACCCCAGGGGGCAGCAGCAGGAGTTACACTTCCACCAGAATTACAAGAATGGTTTCAGGTGAATAACTCCACCCCACACGTCACCTTAATGGTATCTGAGGGATATCAGTCCCATGAGCTAGGCCCTATGGTTAGAAAAGCCATGCAGATACCGGAGTGGGAGAAAACCGGCAACAAGTATATCCATGTATCCCCAGATGCACAGTATTTAAGAATATCTTCAAAAATATATGACGTAGGAACCGCAGAACGAGTTCTCGTTACAGTTAAGGCGCCCGTGCATCAGATGTTAACTGTAGAACAGGAGGGTCTTTTGGCCCAGGTGCCCCAATGTTTATGGTCCAAACACAAAACAGACGTAGGATTAGTAAAATCTGCACAACCCATACTAATCAAGGTAAAAGAGGGAGCACGTTTGCCATACCAAAGACAATATCCTCTTAAACAACATGCCACGGAGGGTATAGGCCCTATAATAGAAGGTCTGGTGAATGCAGGCGTACTAATAAAAACAAGAAGCGCCTGTAATACACCTATCTTTCCAATAAAGAAGCCACATTCAAACGATTACCGATTGGTGCATGATTTGCGAGCTGTCAACTCAGTTGTGGAGGTTCCCATACCCGTTGTCCCTGACCCGCACACGCTATTATCAAACATCCCACCGAACACAAAATGGTACACAGTCATAGACTTATGTTCTGCATTTTTCAGTGTCCCAATACATAAAGATTCCCAACATTTATTTGCATTCACGTACCGAAATTCGCAGTTCACCTACACGCGACTTCCTCAAGGATTCGCAGATTCCCCATCAGCGTTTAACAGAGTGTTAGCACAAGACTTACAGGATCTGCATGTATCAAGTACACTATTACAGTATGTAGATGATCTACTGATCTGCAATAATACTAAAGAGCAGTGTGAAAGGGACTCTATAACAATACTGACACGACTAGCTGAAGGAGGGCATAAAGTTAGTAAGGATAAGTTACAGTTTTGTCAGCCTAGTGTAGAGTATCTAGGAAGACAATTGTGTGGTGACAAGAGACACATAGCTAAATCTCAGATAGAGGCCATAATAAAAACTCCCAAACCACAGACAGTAGGGCACCTGTTGTCTTTTCTGGGGATGGCTGGATACAGTCGACCCTGGATTTGTGATTATGCATTTAAAACAGCTCCACTTCGTGCTCTTATACGTGCTGCTGGTCAACAGGACCAAAAAAGTCAGTTACAGTGGACAGAAGAAGCTGAAGGGGCGTTCATGGCCCTAAAAGGTGACCTAAAATCTGCACCAGCCTTGGGAAACCCAGTATACTCTAAACCTTTTCATTTGTATGTAGCTGAAAGAGCAGGATATGCTAATGCCGTGTTAATGCAGGACACCCCGATAGGGAAGCAGCATACTATAGTACTAAATTAGATAATGTTGAGGCCAGATTACCTCCATGTTATCAAGGGTTAGCGGTAGCCTCGTTTGCGTTTCAGAAAGCTTCCTCTGTTACTATGGGACATCCAGTGATTTTATACACCTCCCACCAGCTACATGCTTTACTCACTAGCCAACGATTCGTACTGACACATGCCAGACGCACCGGGTATGAGGTAATACTTTCTGCACCAGAACTGACAATTCAGCGATGTAGTACAGTGAATCCGGCCACCAGAATGGTACTGCCGACAGATGGTACGCCACATGACTGCATTTTAGCAACAAACACATTTATGCGTGCCCGAGACGATTTACATAACACACCGATCCCAGCTGATCTTACTTTGTTTGTAGATGGTTCATGTTTCCGTGATGCTACTGGAAATCACGCCGGTTATGGTGTGGTTCAATTAGAAGATGATGGTGAATCATTCAGAGACATTCAGAGCTTACACATAGCACAACCATGTTCTGCACAACTGGCAGAGATTAAGGCACTGACTGTCGCATGTAAACTAGCTGCTGGTAAAAGATTAAACGTATATACGGACTCAGCCTATGCGTACGGAGTCTGTCATATTTACGGCAACATATGGAAACAGAGAGGTTTTCAAAGAGCTGACGGTACTCCCATCATTCACGGAGATGCCATTTCACAGTTGTTAGAAGCCATGCTTTTACCCACCGCGTTAGCTATTGTTAAATGCCCAGCACATCAAAAAACAAATTCAATCATTGCTATTGGCAATAACAAGGCTGATGAAGCAGCCAGGCAAGCCGCAACAGGTAGTGGTATCACGATGGGGCCTGTAATCTTGGCGGAAGACATAGAACCACTTGTAACCATTCCGTCTCTTATATTAGCACAAGGTAGGGCTTCTCCTCAGGAGAAATCTATATGGGCCAAAAGAGGGGCTTCATACAAAGCCTCACCTGGTCCTCTACAAGGACTATGGCGCAGTCATCAGGGACATTTTGTGCTGCCTATCTCGTTACTTGGGTTTGCTATTAGAAATGCGCATGGCATTAGCCATTGCGCAAGGGGGGAAGTGATTAGATGTCTACAAGAGAACTGGTGGTCACCGTATTTAGCGGCCACGGTAGACAGAACTTTAGCACAATGTGACGTCTGTGCAAGATTAAATGTTAGAAAAACTTTTTCAGCCCCAATAGCACATATTCCAGTTCCGGATGGACCTTTTCGGCACTTAATGATTGATTACGTAGACATGACAATGCGAATACAGAAAATGAGATACATTCTTGTAGTAGTTTGCAGATTTAGTAGGTGGATAGAAGCAGTTCCAACAGCTGGAGAAGATGCACGATCAGTGGCAAAATTTTTGTGTAAAGAAGTATTCCCCAGGTTTGGCATCCCGGACACATTAAGTTCAGACAACGGTTCAGCCTTTGTGGCAGATATAGCCAGAATAGCTTTCAGGATGCTGGGAATCAGGCAGAGATATGGGTGCGTATATCACCCACAGAGCCAAGGTAGTGTAGAACGTGCGAATGGCACGCTGAAAGCAAAGATAGCAAAAATTATGCAAGACAGCCAGCTGAACTGGTTGCAAGCTTTACCAATAGCACTAATGAGTATGAGATCAAGTACTAACCGAATAACACACTTAACCCCGCATGAAATGCTAACGGGTCGACCCATGCCAGTGCCGCACACGAGGGGCCCCATCGATGGGCCCTCTCTTGAAAAATTGGAAAGGGAGCTGAAAAGCTACCTACAGCAGCTAACCCAAATCCATAAAGCTGTATTCCAACAGGTGAAAGGAGCCACAGAGGAGAGAGAGGCGGAGATCGCTGAGGAACTGCAGAAAATCTCTCCAGGAGACTGGGTATACGTGAAGGTGTTCAAAAGAAAGTGGAACGAGCCCAGACGAGACGGACCATTCAAAGTCCGACTAGCCACCAGAACAGCCGTAAAAGTTGACGGTAAGAAGTTTTGGTTCCACCTAAATCATTGCTGCAGAGCAGAAGATCCTGAAAGGACACAGGAAGCCTTTAGAAGAAGAGCAACAGTTCCGGGGTTGAAAGGGGCAGGTGACACCGCCCCGCAGGAGCATGAACAACACCGGGACGGGGAAGGCGAGGCCTCCCCTCAGGGAGTCAGGCGATCTCAAAGACTGGCCGGACGAGGAGAAAAAGGGAGCGCTTCAACTGGAAGCACTTCAACCAACAGCGCCACCAGCAGTCGATCCACTAGCAGTGGACCAGAAAGACGATGAACGACAGACACTTAAAATAGAGTTAAAAATAATGTCGAAACCTAGGCCAGGGAAGAAACAGAACAGGCAGGGGATGAGAAAGGGAAAGCAGGATGAGGTTGACCTGTGGGTATTGGGGGGTAGCCTCTTTATGTTAATATCAGCAATATGCTTAATGATACTGGCATACAGAATGCACTATGTTGACCCCCCTCAGAGCAGCAGGCCATCCCAGGAATCCACCAAAAAACCCATGCCTGACAGATTCCTAAACCACACATACACCAAGGAAGAAAAAGAGACATTGGCAAGATGTGCTCTGGCCACAGGGGTATTGGCTGCAGATCAAGGGGAAATTGTCATGGGGAAAAAGACAAATCTGACATACACGAAAGTTGTCCCAAGACATCTGGCACTGACTGTAACCTCAGAGAAAACCAGAATCTATAGTTGGGCAGTAGGAGACAAATGCCCCACAACAGGGTCAATAACCATTACGGTCATCTGCCGCCTGCCAGCACACTGTGAGGACACACTCAATGGGAGAATCATGATGCTGGCAAAAGCTAAGAGAGTAGTCAAGCTTACTGGGACTTACAGGCAGAGAAGGGATGTGTCAGGGGGTAGGGCTGTCACCATCAACAGGGTGAAAACAACACAATGGGGCTCAAATATGTTCTACCAGTGGCTAAACTTCTCTGCCAGACAAGTGAGTAATGAAACATGTGTGGCATGCTATAATGCTAAAAGGTTGCCTAGTTTAAGACCAATTCCAGGAAGTCAAATAGGAGAATGTCCAAAAATCGAACATTGCTTTGCACCATGTGCCATGTTTTTGGCAGGACGCCACAATCAAAAGACCGTCGGTTGGAGCCAAGATACACAAGTATGTCCGGTTAGATTAAATATATCCGCCGCGTCAAAAGAAGAATACCCTCTACCTCCGGTAGTGAGAATTCCACCGGACCTAGTATTTCCTTTCTGTATAGTGAGAGGAGAAAAGCTGCGACAAACGGTCACACGTACAACTCCAAAACTAACCGACCGAAAGGGTCTAGTGCAGTGTAGAAACATAACATGGTACCCAAGCGACAAAAGTGGAAACGGAAACAAAACAGAGTACCTCAAACTATGTAATACCACAAAGAAGGCAAATTTCCAATGTCAACAACTAGTAGTAAATGGAAAGAGGGTTAGGGAGGGGGATTGGGCACCCCTGGACCTAGCCCTTAACAGACGGGGGCGGGGCCGCAAGGTCCCAAAAGGGCACGTTAAAATTTCCATATAGTGCTGGGGAGACGACTGAAGGCCCCCGTGTCTGAGGAAGTATGAATTAACATACTGCTCTGGTACCGTCTAGTCAGCACTGTGTCGCCAGTAAGAGGTTGGCATTGTGTGGTACGTGGATGACAGTCCACACCTAGCAGAGGGGCGTGATAGACGACCTCTGTGAATAGGCAAGGCTGGTGAAAACGGTCAAAGTTCTAATATCCATAGCCAAGTGGAATTAGGATCAGACCGTCGGTTCTGAGCTGGGTGACTAACAATCATTACAGTGTCCGGGATCGCTATCGACTGGGTCACCGGCCGGTCGGGTCGCAGATGGCAGTAAGACCACGAGATGGCCGCCGCGCTCGGCTCAATGTACAGTCAGGCCACTACAAGCCAAAAGCGAATGCGTTAGTAGGCGAGTAGTGCTTCTGTGATCGGTGGGCTTTGAAAAGAAGACACCGGGAAGCAGAAGGCTGAGCTCTCATTCCAGGGGAGCCTGGCTTGGGGCCTCGGACGGAACGGGGTCTAGCCCGGGACTGCGCCCTGGGTGGGAGGTCCGAAAGACTCAAGCGTATCTATCAGCTAGAGGAGACGCAAATCTCACAATACACAATTCCAGATTATTCTGGGGGAACCGTCCCAATAGGGGACATGTTTTGGATATGTGAAAAAGATGAGCAAATTCGCACTCACCTTCCAAACAGCTGGGAAGGGATCTGTGCACCCACAATGCTAACAGGGAAAATAACAGTTTTAGCCCCCTCAACATTATCAGGGGAGAGGAAAAAGAGAGACATTGGCCAAAAATGGAAAACAGATGATAAGGTTTACATAGCATGGAATCAAGAGCCGTTTGGTGCGCCCGATGACCATAAAGCCATAAGCGAGTCCTGGATAATTTCAGGGCAAATCGCAGGGTCAGTACCGTTTTACGGACAAATAATTAACGCGCAGTACCTCGCTCGTAACAGTAGGTGGATCAATTACATGTGGTACAACCAACAGCGGTTTATTAATTACACCATACGCGCGCTTGAGGGTGTGAGAGAACAACTGCATGCTGTATCTCTTATGGCTCTGCAAAATAGGTTTGTAATTGAAACACTCCTAGCCGAAGATCAGGGAGTATGCCAACAAATAGGTGAAGAATGCTGTTCAGTAATACCTATGCACACTGGAGAAGGAGGGAACCTTACAACGGCTTTGTCCAAACTCAAACTATTACGTGATGAACATGTGATTAATTCTAACTGGAACACCAAAACTGAACAATGGTGGGATTGGCTTAAAAATCTGTCATGGAGCAAGGTCCTGAGGGGTGTAGGGATAGTGGTAGCCTGTATCCTTTTGATTATATTAATAACAGCATGTTGCGTAGTGCCTGTTGCTAGCCTAGCGTTAAAACAGGTATCAAAAATAACCATTGGTCAATTTATGGTACAGGTCCAACAGCGCAGAGTTAGGTTGGAGGAAGAAAGCCAAATAGATCAAATGTCAATCTTACAATCAGACGATGCTATAGTCCAACCACAAGAGTGTGACCATTTGTATTCCAATATGGAAGAGCTCGACCAATGGTGGGCTTAGATTAATGGGTCAGAATGATGGATATCTCTGTGTATGACCAATGACTGCAAATCTAACTCTGAGTAATTGTTTGATAGAAAATCATGGACCAGGGAAACTACTGGAGGGACAACGTTGGCCTACCCCAGCAGCCCTTTGGCCAGCCGGTCCAGTCCCAGGCCATGCAGACCCAACCCCTACCAGCACCCCAGATAGATATCAGTCCGATCAGGCCCCAAACTGTATCCTTGACACCGGCTGTCTACCGCAACCTGCCGCCAGTGCGCAAAATAGAATACCCCACTTCTACATCTAGCTTTGCTCCCCAGGAAGATCCGCAGTTCTGGCCAATCCCCACATTTCCTAGTATAGGCCAATATCTGCCAGACATGAGTCAGAATAGCTATTACCAAACCCGAGCCCGAGCTCAGGGTTCTACGGGTCGGTTTACCCCAGTTCAGGGAGAATTCCTGCCACACACACCAGCACCTGTCGGTCCTGGTATAACGCCCCCAGTCCAGATAGAAGCAGTGTATGGTAGGCAGTCCTACACCGTTACAGGGAGAACCACATGGAGCGCTGGTGGCACCGGTTCAACCAGCCCGAGATCTGCACCAGGTCCATCAAGGATGGCCCCTTACCCGTCCCGTCTGGGCCAAAGAGAGACGGAGTCCATCCTGTACCAACTGCTGACTACGGAGGTCCCGACCGCTGGGGGCGGTTCAACTCAACAGAGAGATCGTAACTACACTGCACTGCAGGGAAGAGGGGGGGGGAACTTCAGGAAGACCCCAGCGCCATCTGAGACCCCAGCGCCATCTGAGACCCCAGCGCCATCTGAGACCCCAGCGCCAACTCAGACCCCTCCCTCTCCCATCTGGAGCCCCACAAGCCCCGTCACTTCACCAGTTCCCACAACTCCACACCACTCTGACACAGATGACGAATCTGAGTATGGGGTGCACACAGCACTTATGTCAGAAGGGGAAGTGGATATGGATGACTTTCCCGACACCTGGGAAGTCAGAGAGGCCTTGGCCGAGTTGCCAAAATCCAGGTTCGTCGAGTTCACTAGGAGGATCCCTGGTGAAGCAGGCAAGAAAAAGGTGCGTTATATGCGTGGCCGAGCGAAGGCACGTCAAAATTATCGAGCGCAGCCAGCCAGAGAGACTTACAAAGTGATTGAAGTCCTCAAAGAGCTCATCACCACGGTGAAGGGGGTCGAGGGGGGCTTTCAGTCAATGAAGGGGAGCTTTCAGTCAATGGAGGGGGGCTTTCAGTCAATGAAGGGGGACTTTCAGTCAATGAAGGGGGACGTTCAGTCACTCAAGGGGGACGTCCAGTCACTCAAGCGGGTCATCCAGACGAGAGATGGTCGGCTGAAGGGCAAAGTCGGCCCAATCTGAAAAGCATCACCCAGTAATGGGTAATTGTGGGACTATATTCATGTAACCTCACTACACCCCACTTCAGTATTCAATGTGTATTATAGCGTGGCCGTTCCACCACCACACATGAGTCAATTTTAGTGCACAATGTTTTTAAGTTGTTTACAATAAGTTTGTCAATCATTAAGTAAAACACTGCCAATGATGTTGTGCCTACTATAATACATGACATGCATTAAGAGCGTACTGTGATTGCCGTTAAGGCTGTTTGGTTTTACACTGTTTAAATCTTATATTCACACTGGAGGGTACAATGTAAGCACTGGAACTTCAGTTACTTTGTGGTTTATGAGGCTTCTCGCTGAAAGGTTGCCGTAGCTGTCTGGGGTTTCCGGGCAATGGTGGGTTCTTAGGAATCAAACCCGCGCGGCTCTGTCAGTGAAACGCTTGATGGTAAGGAGTGATTGTTTTTGGGCAATGGAGGATCATTAATCTGCCTAATGGCATTAAGTGTGGCCAGAAGGCGTGCTAGAATAAACCATTTTTTGCCTACAAAGTAACTGATGAGCATCTAAAAGTAAGCTATATCATATTAGTTTGTATCTTTGATATTTTGAGGCCAATACTATTACTATGTGATTGTTTTTAGACTATATGAATCATTGTGAATGAAGTTTTATCTGGCCTCTAGTTTGGTAACTCTTATACTTAACTTTTTATTATGTTTTTAATCATTCTGTTGTATGAATATTGATCTGTGACTCTATAGTCACAAAGGGGGGAAATGTCGTGTATTAATTTGCCTAACTAAGCTCGAACCTTTGTTCTAATCCAGATTATATTATGTGTCTATTCTTAAAAGTCAGTTTTAGGCCCGGCTAGCTCAGTCGGACAAAACAGTAGGCCAGTTCTGTAAGGGAGGGGGAGAGCAGTTGCTCCGTGGGAACGCAGCTGTGAGCAAAAGTAACATTAACCGTGATCAGTAATTGGCCAGCAGATAACGGATCAGGCTAAGAAACAACACTGCGTGAGAAAGCAGGTGTTCTCACATCAGATACGGTATATAAGACCCCGTGAAACATCAGTCCGGGGTAGTATCTCTCGAGAGCTTTACCGGTTTTAATTGTCTGTTACTGTACAAACAAATAAAGCCATTGCATTAAGTTCCGATTACCAGTGCCTTTTTGATTTGACTTCAACTTACTCAACTAGTGAACAAAGACCATTTGAAGATTGTAACAAGATCAAAGGCGTCCTTAATCACGTCACCTGACCAAGACCAGACCAGACCAGACCTGATCTGACCCAGACCCAGACCCAGACCCAGACCTAGACCAGACCAGGCCAGAGACCTGTTAGCTGGGAGTTCTGAGGAGCTAACAGTATGAGCTGGCGGTTCTGACCCAAACTCCCTTAAGAGTCAGCCAAGGTAGCACATTGACTGTCTGTCTGTCTGTCTGTCTGTCTGTCTGTCTGTCTGTCTGTCTGTCTGTCTGTCTGTCTGTCTGACTGACCAGCTGGCTGACTGGCTGGCTGACTGACTGGCTGGCTGGATGATTGATTGACTGACTAGCTAACTGGATAACTGACTAGCTGACTGATTGACTGACAGCTAACTGACTGACTGGATGACTGACTGACTGACTGACTGGCCGGGTGGGTAACTGACAGACTACCTAACTCACAGACTAGCTAACTGACTGACAGTCTAGCTAACAGACTAACTGACAGTCTAGCTAACTGACAGACTAGCTAGCTGACTGGCAGTCTAGCTAACTGACTAACTGACAGTCTAGCTAATTGACTAGCTGACAGTCTAGCTAACTGACTGACAGACTAGCTAACTGACTAACTGACAGACCAGCTAACTGACTGACTAACTGACAGACTAGATAATTAACAGACTAGCTAACTGACTAACCGACAGACTAGCTAACTGACAGACTAGCTAACTAGCTGACAATCTAGCTATCTGACAGACTAGCTAACTGACTAACTGTCAGACTAGCTAACTAATGGCCAGACTAACTAACTGATTAAATGGTAGTCTAGCTAACTGACTGACTGACTGACTGACTAGCTAACTGACTGACAGACTAACTGACAGACTGGCTAACTAGCTGACAGACTGACTGACAGACTAGCTGACTAACTGACAGACTAGCTAACTGACAGACTTGCTAACTGACAGACTTGCTAACTGACTAACTGACAGTCTAGCTAACTGACTAGTTGACAGATTAGCTAACTGACAGACGAGCTAACTGACTAGAGGAAGGGGCACTGTTAATGCCCACTCTGATGCCATGTCACAAAAAACATCAAAGTATGAAACCAGACAACGTTTGGTGATAACAATGTAGCTTACTTTGTAGCTCAAAATCTCCTCTTAACAATTCCGGTTTTCAAATCTAACTGCATTGTGTTGGTTTTAAACTGGGTTGCTAATTTTGACAATAGCGCTGCAATTTGGAATAATGGAGAGGGGCTGTATTAACGCCCATTCCACCCACTCCTATGTACAGTAACATTGGTAGAGTAATATGGAATTTTCATACGAAGGCAAGGCAAGTTTATTTATATAGCACATTTCAGCCACAGGGCAATTCAAGGTGCTTTACATGAGACATTAAAAGCATTAAAACAAAAAGCAAGACATTATAGACCTTTAAAACAAAAGGCAGGACAAATTAAAAGCATTAAAACAAAAAGCAAGTCATTATAGACATTTAAAACAAAAAGCAGGACAAATAGAATACAGGAATAAAAGTTACAGTGCAGTATACAGATAAACATAACTCCTCTTAGAAAGCAGTAGCAAAAAGAAAAGTCTTCAGGCTTGTTTTAAAAGAACCAAGAGTTGCAGCAGACCTGCAGTTTTCTGGAAGTTTGTTCCAGATATGTGGGGCATAAAAACTGAACGCTGCTTCTCCATGTTTTGTTTTAACTCTGGGGACAGAAAGCAGACCTGTGCCAGACGACCTGAGGGGTCTGGATGGTTCATAGCATATGAGCTGATCAGAAATATATTTTGGCCCTAGACCATTCAGTGCTTTATAAACCAACAGCAGTATTTTAAAGTCAATTCTTTGACAGACAGGAAGCCAGTGTAGTGGCTGTTGAAATTCAGGTCTGAGTCCATGACTACACCAAGATTTCTGGCTTCGTTTGTGGTTTTTAGCATTACTGATTGAAGTTGAGCACTGACTTTTAATAGTTCTTCTTTGGCTCCAAAGACAATTACTTCAGTTTTATTTTTGTTTAGTTGGAGAAAGTTCTGGCACATCCAATCATTGATTTGTTGAATGCACTTACTCAGCGCTTGTATGGGATTATAGTCTCCTGGTGATATGGTGATATAAATTTGTGTGTCATCTGCATAGCTATGGTAACATATTTTGTTGTTTTCCATAATTTGAGTTAGTGGGAGCATGTAAATGTTGAACAGAAGAGGCCCCAGGATGGAGCCTTGGGGAACTCCACAGGTCATTTTTGTCAGCTCAGATTTGTAATTGCCTATAGACACAAAATAGTCCCTGTCCTTTAAGTAGGATTCAAACCAATCTAACACTGTACCAGAAATTCCCAGCCAATTTTCCAGTCGGCCTAGTAGTATGTTGTGGTCTACCGTGTCGAACGCAGCGCTGAGATCCAGTAATACTAAGACTGAGATTTTGCCATTATCTGTGTTTAAATGGATGTCATTAAATACCTTAATTAGAGCAGTCTCGGTGCTGTGGTGTGGTCGAAATCCTGACTGGAAGACATCAAAGCCATTACTTAGTGCCAGGAAGTTATTCAGTTGTTGGAAAACAACCTTTTCAATTATTTTGCTTAGAAATGGGAGGTTTGATATGGGCCTATAATTGTTCATTTGTGAGGTGTCTAGATTATTCTTTTTTTTAGAGTGTCTTGATGACTGCAGTTTTCAGGGTTTGCGGAAACACACCTGAAAGAGAGATGTGTTTACAATTTGTAATAAATCAGAGGCCATGCAGTTTGATACAGTTTTGAAGAAGTCTGTAGGTAGAACATCAAGGCAACAGGTTTTCAGATATTGTATAGTGTCCGGCCTTCTCTTACCAGAGATCACTTTCACCTTAGTGGCCGCAACGGCATCAATAATGTTTGTAATTTTAACATTGAAATGATCTACAAGCTCGTTGACTGAGGCCATAGAGAGGGCAGGTGTGGACGAGAAAGCCTGAGTAAATATCTCACTGGTGTTTTCAGTGATGTGCCATTTCGAGATAGCCTCTGATTGAGAATTTGTGTGCATGGAGATAGTACTCTCAACGAAAACACAGGAATGATCAGAGAGCGCAACATCAGACACCTGAACCTTAGAAATATTCAGACCTTTGGTGATGATTAGACCTTTGGTGATGATTACAAAGCATTGCTAAGCAATATTTTCACAGTGACACTTCACAGAATTCATAGTGATGATTTGAGGTTGTTTTTATATAACTAAATATGCACAGAAAAGGCTGAAAATATGAAGGTAGACTCTTGATATGTAATTGTAGGAGAGTCGGCTACTTTTCTGTTGCAGTTTAAAATGTCACTAGCACAAGCCCAGAAATCAGTCTTGTTGCAGCAGACATTAAGACTGCCCCTCTGTGAGGGCGTTAAAAGCACCCTATACGCTAACTGATAGACTAGCTAACTGACTGGCCGTCCGGCTGCTCCCTGCTTCAGCGTTGACTAACTGATTGCTCATAGGGGTGGGTTAGGGTTGGGGTTGGTGTTAGGGTTGGTGTTGGGTGTTAGGGTTGGGGTTGGTGTTAGGGTTAGGAGAGACGTCTCACCTGGGGTCCTGGGGGGCCTGGTTGCCCTGGTAACCCCATCTCCCCTCTGTCTCCCTGCTCAGAGAGAGGAACAGGTCAGTGCATCATCGTTACCATAACTACTAGCTCCACCAGGTCTCTCAGGACATTAGGAGCCATTAGGAGACTTTCACAGATATTAATGAAGCTGTTTATATGTAGGAGACTTCACATACAGTATGTTGATAAACCTGTCTACATATAAGAGACTTTGATAGGTATTGATAAGCCTGTCTATATGTAGGAGACTTTGATAGGTATTGATAAACCTGTCTATATGTAGGAGACTTTGATAGGTATTGATAAACCTGTCTATATGTAGGAGACTTTGGTAGGTATTGATAAACCGTGTATGGAACGCTGAGAGGAGGAGCTGACCTTCCAGCCCTGCTGACCGGCCTCTCCTCTGGGTCCTGCTGGGCCCAACTCACCCTGCATCAGCCAATACAATACACACATGTTACACGTATACCAATGCTAAATGCATTTTACATATATGTGACATGTATGTTACACCAATGCAACATGTATGTGACACATATGTTACATGTATGATGCACATATGTTACATGTATGTTGCACGTATGTTACATGTGGAGGATCAGAGTATGAAGCATGGGGGTTACAGGCTGTGGTGTCTCACCCTCTCCCCTGGTAGGCCTGGCTCTCCATGGCTCCCCTGAGGACAAGACACACACACACACACTTCAACTGATACAAGAAAACAAAATGGAGCCCTTTGACGTGTGTGTGTGTGTGTGTGTGTGTGTGTGTGTGTGTGTGTGTGTGTTTAAGAGACATGGGTACTCACAGGCTTACCATCAGGGCCAGGGGGTCCTGCCCCTCCCTTCTCCCCTGGGAAACCCTGTAGAACACAACCAATCACAACCAATCACAACCCATGACAGCCAATCCTAACCAATTATAACCAATCATAATCAATGAAACCATTTATAGAGCTTTTCAATACATGTGCATATACATAACTACATCCTCATGTTTGAATTGTACAATGTTCCTTTTAAATAAAGTTTCTAAATAAAATAAATAAATAAAATAAAAAGGTGTGAACAAGGTAAGTAAGACAGGGGTGTGTCAGCAGTACTGTGGGTCCAGGTGGGCCGGGGGGGCCGGGGGGCGCTAGAGAGCAGTCACACTCCTCCTCAGGGGCTGTGCGGTTCAGAGGACACTGCAGGACAAACACACTCAGATGACCGCTGCTCAGAGGAACAGCACAGACACAGACGCCGACCCTGGAGTAGGATTAGAGTTAGCGATTGGCTGGGCTATGATCTGCTGGTGCAGGCTAAGGGTTGGTCACACGCGGACCAGGCCTCCAACTCTAGAACTACTATAGGAATGAGCTGGCTGAGATAAGATAAGAAAATGTTATTGTCCATTCGATTTACATGCCATGGAAATGTATCTTTGGAACAATATTAAAAGTTCGGGAGGGGTGATTTATTGTACTGTAGCATGTCGCTGTTTAGAATGGTTACAGCAGAAGGCACTAATGAGGGTTGGTCAAACACAGATGAGGCCTCCTACTGTAGGAATGGAGGACCTCCGCTGACCAGGGGCCCACAAAGGAGCATGGCTGCTCACCAAACCACCGCTGAACAAACAGCCAATGAGAAAGAGAATCAAACACAGCCACATTCCATGATCATGTAGACGGAACACTCACCCTCTCATCATCCTGCCAGAGAAAACAGGAGAGCAGAAAAGAGGGTTAGAAAGAAAGCAACATGTTAATTTTTCCTGGTGCCAAATGTAAATAACAGAGCACTGTCTGGAGATGCTACCTCACTTCCTCTATGCTACCTCAATTCCTCTCCAGATGCTACCTCACTTCCTCTCCAGATGCTACCTCACTTCCTCTCCAGATGCTAACGCTCTTCCTGTACAGATGTGGGCTAGGACTAGAGTGCTGCTGGGTGATGTCAGCGTTTTGTCCCAGTGGGAAAGGGTATAGAGAACAGCCCCTCATCACCCTCTGTAGGTAGTGGTTAACAGTCTGAGATGGGCGTGAGACTAACGCAAAACAAACAGCCTCCTATCCACAACAGCAAGCCCAGTTCAAGTTCAAGTTTAAGTTTTAATTCAAGTTCTCAAGATATTATATTCATCCCTAACATGGGTGATGGAGACGGAACCCTAACCAGACAGTGGTCTTACCACAGAGTAGATCTCACAGGCGGTCTCTCTCTCGCTCTGAAGAGGATCGCAGTAGAGACGCAGTTTCTGCAGCTCCACCTGGGGAAACATCTCTTTTCTTACTGAACATGACCTGTAAAACCATACGTCATTGAAATAGAACGACCATTTCACTGCTGTCAAAGTTACAAAACCAACATTTGCTGAAGTCCTCTGTAGAACCTAAAATGATCCATGCACGCACAATTATATGTTTCATTAACTTCAGTAAATACACTGTCCCAACGTTAGTAACCATACTAGTAAATTCTCATTAGTCCATTAAAAAACGGGATGTTTACTCCCCATCTACAGTATGCACAGGCTGGTCCTACCCCATGATCTAACATAAAAATACTACACTGTCACTCATAACCAGGCCGTGGTTGAGTCAGTTTGCCTAGTGTACAGGATGGCTGAGTCAGGAGAGCCTAGTGTACAGAATATGGCTGAGTCAGGTGAGCCTAGTGTACAGGATATGGTTGAGTCAGGAGAGCCTAGTGTACAGGATTTGGCTGAGTCTGGTGAGCCTAGTGTACAGGAGATGGCTGGGTCAGGTGAGCCTAGTGTACAGGATATGGCTGAGTCAGGTGAGCCTAGTGTACAGGATGTGGCTGAGTCAGGTGAGCCTAATGTACAGGATATGGCTGAGTCAGGAGAAGGACAACAGACACGGCTCCCTCCCTCTCACCGCCACCGTTGTCTCAGCGCCCAGCCTCTTGGCGATCTGAGTCTTTCCGTTGATATAGATGGGCTCCACTGGCTCCAGCGCCACTTCCTGGACCTGTTGGTCGTCTAGGAAGGCAGTGACCAGAAGCGGCCTCACCAAAATCTTCAGCTGGTGCCAGCCTCCATCGAACAGAGCCTGTATGGTGGCCCACACAGGCCATTCAGAGCACACAGACACAGGGACATGACAGAGTGGAGACAATGTAGTGGACATGACAGAGTAGACGTGACAGAATGGACATGACAGAGTGGAGATGCAATAGTGGACATGACAGAGTGGTTATGACAGAGTGGAGATGACATAGTGGACACGACAGGACCGGACAGGGCCGGGCGTAAATGTCAATAACATGAATGGTGCTATTACTCCTGTGGTTGGTTTTACTAGAGGCTGTGGGTGTAACTGCCACCGTACAACTGAACACACTCTTTGTTCACGTCCAGTCTGTTAGTGCCAGAGGAGAAACCATATAATTATCAATCAGTTGCAACCCAGGGAGGAGCAGACTCCCCAGCCTGTAGTCCTGTTGCCAAGGACGCCATGCGGCGTTAGCGCAGAGGTCTAATGGCAGAGCACAGCATTTTCCACAGCATAGCTCTCTCTTTGAACACTGGGCTTCAGAGGAGACGGGGAAACAGCCAATCAACTGTTCCGTGGCGTTAAGCCTTCACTTCCACATGAGTCACTGTTTTCTGTGAAACTCCAAACTACAGAACATGCCAGAACAAATGTCAACATGGAGACGAGATCCAATCATGCTTGGTTTGGTGCCCTCACTGTCTCTGAGCCAATGGGTTCGCAAGATCTTTATTGTGTTTCAGTGAATTACCCACGCTTGGACACATAAACAAACACATTTCGATCAATTACAGTAGGAATAAGAGTGATGGAACGTTATTGAAAATGATCACGGCAGCACCAACAGGAAACGCCGCTACGGCTACCGTGGAAACAGAGTTGCTGCTACCATGGAAACAACTCCAAAAGTCCGACTGGCACTAGCTGGTTTCACCCTCAGAGGTTTGAGAAAGGAAACATTTTCTTAAAAGCCTCCTGGCTCACATGTCTGTTTAAATAAGAGTTTCTTGCTCTGAGTGGAGAGGAACGGCTAAACCGTTCAACCCGCCAGGACACACAGATTTTCAATTCTATAGACATATGACAGAAATTATCAATGTTTGATATGATATCATACAGTATGTTTATTGATATCAGCGACAATTTAGCTAGCTAGCAACACAAAAATGAAATGTTGACATTTTAATCGACCAGAATATTATCCTATTCATTATCCTTTTATCAACAACAAAACAACAAAATGTATATTTTGGTTAAAAAAAATGTCACTGCCTAAAAGTGTTGGCTAGGTGCAACCCTGGTAGACGGTAGTGGTCAAATTTGTTTGTTTCACCCACTGTGTCCTCTTGAATGGACCGTTAAGTATATTGAACATCAAGAGACACTAGCATGTCCCACATGACTGGTGTCACTTTAAAATTATGCTAAAATAACTAATCCCAAAACTACTGTATGTCAATACTGATGAAAATGTACATAAGCCTACAGATATATTATATAGTTGTACACACACACATACACACACACACAGCGTGTTCCCCACCTGGAGGCCGGATGAGAAGGTGATGGTCTGCTCCGGGCCGCTGGTGCTGGTGGTGGTGAAGCTGACCGTCTTCTCCGGGCCGTTCAGCATGACGGCAGCCTGCCTCTCCCGGTCTCTGGACAGAACCCTCCACAGGTCCAGCCACTCGCCGCCCCCGGGGCCCCGCAGACGCAGGGTGGCCACAAACACGTAGGATGGGGGGAGGCCCTCGGGGAAGATCTCTCTGGGGGGTCGAGGTCAGAGGTCACAGATGGTACAGGTACAGAAAACACTTAATGCTAGGATTATTATGAAACAAATACAGGGTAAAACATTCAAATGTAACTACAACAGCAGAGGAGCATGAGACAGCACGCACACATGGCTCGCTGTGTGACATGTTGCTACAACAATATGATACTTGACCACTGACTGCTGCTATATGATGAATCCATAAACACTTTAATGTGTTACTCATTTATCTTTTTTGTTTTTGTTTTACCTCTCTACCAGAGAAGGCTCGTCCATTGAGGTAGGTGAGGACAGTCCTCCTCAGTTTTTGGAGAGAAGAGAGGGATTAAAATATAAATATATGAATTTATTTATTTATAATTAATATTTAATATTATCTTAGTTTTGTTCATAAAGCAGGTTTTCCCTGTGGATAAAAACCCATTATTGAAATTCTAAAGCTCCAACAGTGACATCCATAACATGCAGCTGGAGGACCCATAGATATCTATGGAAGGGAGGCTAACCTCCTTTAGGGCAGGATCTTTTATATGAAATCAATGTAATGCCTTTTTTTCTTGCTAATTTGTGATTGGCCAAAACCCTGAAAAATTACTGCAAGGGAGGAGAGTACCCCGAACAGGATTTAATGATTGACATTTTGTTAGTCCAATCACATTCCAGATTTCAGATTTACCACAGTGAAGGCCGATTGAGTCGGCGTTGATGTCTGTGTTTCTCTTCCCTGTGCCATTGGAGACTTTTTGTGTGTTCGTAACAACATAATATAATACATCCGAAAGTATTATGGGACATATAATACATCAAACTGTTTGTCTATTTGTCTTGATTCTAGTCATCTACAGTAAATATCTAAGCTGACATAAATACTTTTTGAGCTAGAGCCGTCTGAACACGACAGTTCCACTGGCAGGCTATTAGCCAGTAACATTAGCTACTGTACGGGGGCTACGAGGTACACGTTAGGCTACGGCATAGGCAGGCACGCATATTGGCTGGAGGCGCAAACTGTCGGCAACTCGTCCAAAACATTTCTAGAGACTGGGTCGCAACACCGGATCGGAGAAATCCACAGCCTGGCTCCTGCTTGCGTGAGAATTGATCGCTTTGCGGTGCTTATTCCTCATCCAGTGATGGATGGGTGGATGGAAAACTTTCAACTGAATGTTCATATTGTTCTGATAATTGTAGGCTATAGTAACATAAGAGTGGCAGCATTGACAGCAACCCAAATGAGCTAATCCCATAGCTGTACCATTGCTAGCTAGCCATGAGCGAACTGTTGGATACTGCATTTGCTGTGCAATGTATTCCATTGTCCAGTTGTCAAATCTTTTTGTCAACAAACTGTTTGAGAGCCAGCACACCTGTGTCCCCTAATCAAAAACATTTTTCATATATCACCTTACCTCTCCAGCACCTCACCAATATCAATTATTTTCTCTCTTTAGAGAAGAGTACAATCCATTACAACAACTATTGCTTACAATGTTTTATTGTTGTTTTGTAATATTTTATCATGAATATGATAAATAAATGCTGCATGTAGTTAAAGAAAGTGTTATTCAGTTTTTCATATGCTAAAATTGACTGTAAATCCACTTTAAAGCTGATATTTCAAATAATAACTGACTGAGGGGAAGTGCCCCCCGGCACCCATGGGCGGTTCGCCTCTCTTCCTCCTGTCCTCCTCAGCTTTTTGAGTCACCAGCCGCCATTGCTCTCTACAGTGCTTAGTGTGTCACAATCTAGGAGCTAACGGAACGTTTCACTGCTCTTTGTACTTGTATGATGAAGCATGTGACTAATAAACTTAGCTTTGATTTTGCTTGGAAGTGATGTTAGCTAGGTGTGGTGAACGTTTGTCCACCATGCCAAAGTTTCTCCTCCGGCTGTATAGAGTATTCCACTACTGTAGCTAATGTTGTTGTTGTTTGGTTTGTAAAGTCACTAACATTTGTCGGGAAGGTCTGAAGTGGCCTCGCCCGGAAAATCTTCTGGAGGTTTAGAAACTAGGGAGACAGTGGAGAGGCCTGAGTTTGAGGCTGAAGAAAGATTCAGGTACACTGTAAAATTAGATGCCCTGTAAACGTTTATCCGACTTGATTTTTGGCGCTCTGTTGACATTAACCATTCTGACTGAATTCTACTTGTTGTTGTTGTTATTTATCTTAGCCACTATCCTGGGTCCAGGCTGCTCATCTCACACATAGTCCTTGAATCACCTCCGCTGCAGTCGCCTAACCCACCTGGTGTTCTCAGTGATGTCCACAGAGCTGGTCAGGCTGTAGGCCACCTCGGAGACCAGAGAGCCCTGCGTCTTCTTGGCCTTCAGGTGGACGTTCATGCCCAGCATCAGCTCAAAGCCCTTCTCGTCACGGGACGCCACCGGGATACGTGTGGGGCAGACCGACTCTGAACAGCAGAGAGAAGATGGAGGAGAGGGTGGAGAAGGATGAGAGGACATCACAAGACAATGGAGGAGAGGGTGGAAAAGGATGAGAGGTCAGTTCTCCTAGCTGCTGATGGCACATGAGGCTGATGCCGGTGTAGGGTAGGATGATGAGAAACATCATTAGCAAGTCAATCATCATAGAAAAATACCATCATACTGTATACTGTAAGTCATTATTTTCATTGCACACTGTGAATGAGTGAGTTAATGAATGAATGAATGAATGAATGCATTATTTATTTATTTATTTATTTATTTATTTATTTAATCAGCCGTATCCAACTGCTTGTAACTTTGTTCCTGACAAATGTTCTGTCCGTCTGTGGTTGAACAATGCTCCCAGCTGTTGCCATGTCTGTTTGACACACACACACACACAAATACTGTATATTTTTTTCATTACTGAGTAGCCTCATGCCTTATGTATGTAGTGGTGGTATGTAGTAGGTACTCTATTAATCCCTGGGGGGAAATTGCTCTGTTACAGCATCAAAAGACAACAAAGCAACACAATCCATACTAGAAACAAATCTACAATAGATACAAAAATACACAGAAATCCAAATATGCAGTGCAAATGTAAATGTATGTTTAAGTGCGTGTGTTTACGTAAGTGTGTGTGTGTGTGTGTGTGTTTGTGTGTGTGTGTGTTTAAATGTGTGTATGTGTGTGTGTGTGTGTGTGTGTGTGTGTGTGTGTGTGTGTGTGTGTCCCACTCACCCTCACACAGCCTCTGCTGCATGGCGTCTCTGATGCGGTCGATGGTGGTGTAGTCCTTGGCGTACAGGACGTAGGTGGATGAGGGCTTGTTGGCGATGGACACCAGCTCCGAGGTAGTGATCTCGCTGCCCACGCCCACGGCGAACACGGTGATGCCCTGCGCCCGTGCCTCCACGCTGGCGTCCACCACGTCGTCCTGGGACTTCCCATCCGTCACCACCACCGCCAGCCGGTTCTTCACACGGCCAGACCGCCGCGACGTCGGGAACACATGGTCCACCGAGAACCTGATGGCCCGGCCCGTCTGCATTCACACCAAACCACCATCAGTGTGTGTGTGTGCGTGTGTGTGTGTGTATGTGTGTGTACAACCGTGTGTATGTGTGTGTGTGTGTGTGTGTGTGTGTGTGTGTGTGTGTGTGTACAACCATCTGTCTGTGTGTGTGTGTGTGTGTGTGCGTGTGTGTGTACAACCGTCTGTCTGTGTGTGTGTGTGTGTGTGTGTGTGTGTGTGTGTGTGTGTGTTGCTGGGCTTCATCTCAGGTTCTCTGATGTACGAATACACATGACTATCTCTCATGAACATGCTACCAGCTACGCCACCGAGAAGCCAGCTCTACATTGGTGCCAGTGCTCGGTTACACTGGCTGGTTTGATAGTCCACCTGTATGTTCTGGCTGGGTCCATAGCGTACCTGTGTGTTCTGGCTGGGTCTATAGCGTACCTGTGGGAACTGGCTGGGTCCATAGCATACCTGTGTGTTCTGGCTGGGTCCATAGCGTACCTGTGTGTTCCCTCCCAGGTACTTGATGTTCTGGAGGGCCTGAATGAGCGCAGCAGCACTCTGGTGTTCGCCCAGAGGGATCTCCAGACGAGGGGTGTCACTGTACTGAACCACCGCTACCTGGAGCCAGAGCCACAACACACACACACTTAGACCTCCCCTTCTCTCTCTCTTTATATCTCTGTCTGTATCTCTCTCTCAAATATATCTCTCTCTGCATCTCTCTCTCTGTATCTCTCTCTGTATCTTTCTCACTGCATCTCTCTCCCAATTGCTCTCTCTCTCTCTCTCTCTCTCTCTCTCTCTCTCTCTCTCTCCCTATCACTCTCTGTCTTCTCTCCTACCTGGGAGTAGTGAGAGCTGGTGCCTCTACCTGGGAGTAGTGACAGATGGCATCTCTACCTGGGAGTAGTGACAGCTTGTATCTCTACCTGGGAGTAGTGACAGCTGGTATCTCTACCTGGGAGTAGTAAGAGCTGATATCAAAGCTGCTGGTGATGTTGATGAGCCAGTGTTTGGCCGTTTCAAAGTCGTCGTAGCCCACGCTCCAGGAGCCGTCGATGATGTACACCAGATCATTCACCGCTGTACTGCATCCTGGTACACACACACACACACACACACACACACACACACGCACGCGCATACACACACACACGGAGACACACAGACACACACTCACAGTGGAGACAAACATAGATAAATGCTTGAGTTAAAGCACACAGTCTATGCGCACACACACAGACACACACACTCTCTCTCTCTCACACACACACATACACGCACACACCCACACACACACACACTCTCATACACACACACACACACACACCGGACACATACACACACACACACACACACACACACACACACACAGCCAGGACAGTCCAGTGTGTGTGTGTGTGTGTGTGTATGGGGTGTGAAAAGTGCCATTTTGGTTGCTTGTTCAAAGCTTACTTACAACGTGTATGTATGTGTGTGTGTATGTGTGTATGTATATACATACACACACACATACAGACATACACACACGTTCGCATTAACCAGCACAGCTCACTACAAAACATGCGCACATGCGCAGTAGTTCGATCGCGCTTTAAATGAATGGGGGAGCTCACGTGACCGAATGATTGTTTGCGTTGTGAGTTGTGAGCTCAGTGGTGCGTGTATGTATGTATGTATGTGTGTCTGTGTGTCTGTCACGTGTACCACGAAGGGTTGCTTGTTCACACATTACAAGACCATGTGTGTATGTGTGTGTGTGTGTGTGTATGTATGAGATCGAACATAGCCTACATACATACACACACACATACATTCATACATACACGTTCGCTCCAACCAGCGCAGCTGTATGTGAAACCGCTTGCGCAATCGCGGTAGCCACCGTACTTCCGCGTGACGTCACCGAATGTGTTGCTGCTGTTTTCGATCCGTGAAAGTGCGGGTATGTATGTGTGTGTGTGTGTCTGTTTCGATTCGCTTAATGAATGACTTCGATACATCGCTTCAGAGAATGAAGACGACTATGGTAAATATAGCACAAAAAATATTAATATCTGCGTGGTTAGATGTATCGGCTTTTACTGCAAGCTAGCTAGCTTCCCAGCTAACGTTACATCATTGCCTAGGCTAGCGAAGTGTCTACCAAGAGTGTGGGTAACGTTAGATGGTCACGTTATGCGAATTCAACTCGGTATATTATGTAGCTGTATCTAGCTAGCTCCATTACTTTACAGTTTGGCTAGAGAAGACCGGTGTATTGAACACGGTCAAACTCAGGCCTGCCAAGTTTGCCTGTCGGTGCTTTTAAAATCACGTCACAACTGTATTCCCTGTGCAGTAACGTTACTCATTCAGCACCAGCCTCCATTATTAATGTTATAGTGTATGCCTGTGATCAGAGAGGAGCGCGTTATTCCCTCTAGCCTTAATGGTTTGTAAATGTTATAAAGTGTCTATTGCAATATGGAGGTACATTATTATTTTCCATATGCTGTTTTCGAGAGTAGAGGTTTTGTAACTATCTCCCATTTACATTACATTATTTTACATTTACATTAGCCATATACATGTGCATGAACGCTCTGCAGTAATGGTTGGCAGTAATGGTGCTATTATCACAGTGCTTGTTGGGTCCAACTACAGATTGTTTTTGATGTTATAGATAGACTGTGTACCAGCCTTCAGATTTGACTCCAACAACCTCATGGTCATGGCTCAGGGAAGTACTATCCAGCTGCAGCGTCGGAGAAGTGATGCCCCTAAGGGAACAAGCCCAGAGGAGGAAGGAGAATTGCAGTTTGTTTTCTGTCGTGGAGTTGTCCCGAGTTGCCAGATGAACGTCAAGCTCTACCTGCTGGGAGGAGCTGAGCTGGAGTGAGGACCAAGGGAGGCGATAGGCAGCTAGTAGCCAGGACCTCGAGACCATCAGCCAGCTTTACACAGACTGATGCATTGCAATAGTACAGATTGTAGAACATGTCATTTCTTATCAATTGTTTATGTCAAAGACATATGTGACAGCGGCTGGTGATTTGGTCCGCAACTCGGCAAACCCCGAAATGCGCTAGAGGGCAAAATATATAAAAAAACGTTTTTTTTCGTTTTTTGTTTTTTGGTGTATTACCAAAGTTGAAGTTGTGAAGAACCTACTTACTATAACAGACAACAGTTTTAGGGTCACGAAATACGTTTAATTAGTCTGCAAACTAAGCTCGTTTTTAGCTGATTTCGAGCCGGGTTTGGGGGCGGGCAGATCGATTAGCATGATTTGGTTTCATTGGCTATTGCTTCCGGGTTCTCCGCCCCCACCCTTCACCAACACGCCGGCTGTTTACATTCAATTATTTTACTGTCCCAAGTTTAACCATGGATGCTCCAGCGTTTGCTAAAGAGAAGACGGGGATGGCATCCAGGACATGGAAAGAGTTTGAAGTGCAGCTAAAACTCCAGCAGAGCAGGACTCGTTCGTACACGGAGTTTTATTCTTGATGACCTGTGATACAGAGATGACTGTAACAAAGCAAGCTGCTACCAAGCGACGAACGACGTAGCAGATTCACACCACCGCCAAGCATTCTGCTTTGCTTTGGGGTAAGCTGATCTTTATACTATCTGTGCTGTTTACATTACATTAACGTTAGTCGTTTAGCAGTAGCTCCTTTCTAAACAAGTGACTAAGTCTAGCTAGCATAACAAAGGCACTAGCACTAACTAACAAAGGCTAGCTAGCTAACGTTAGCTAACATGCTAGTTAGCTGAGCTAGCCCTTTGTTCCTAAACTAGCCAGCTGCCTAGCACAGGGACATGGCTATAGCTAGTGAGCTATCCCTATGTTCCTAAACTAGCCAGCAAGGCAGCTAATATCTAGCCAGCTGCCTAGCACAGGGACATGGCTAGTTAGCTGAGCTAGCCCTTTGTTCCTAAACTAGCCAGCTACCTAGCACAGGGACATGGCTAGTTAGCTGAGCTAGCCCTTTGTTCCTAAACTAGCCAGCTACCTAGCACAGGGACATGGCTAGTTAGCTGAGCTAGCCCTTTGTTCCTAAACTAGCCAGCTACCTAGCACAGGGACATGGCTAGTTAGCTGAGCTAGCCCTTTGTTCCTAAACTAGCCAGCTACCTAGCACAGGGACATGGCTAGTTAGCTGAGCTAGCCCTTTGTTCCTAAACTAGCCAGCTACCTAGCACAGGGACATGGCTAGTTAGCTGATCTAGCCCTTTGTTCCTAAACTAGCCAGCGTGGTATCTAGCTAGGTAGCTATATTATAGAGAGAAACAGAATGAGAGAGCATGAGAGGTATGGTAGTCTGACACCTTTTTCTTTGTTTTGTTTACAGGATGAGCAAAAACCAGCTCCAGCTTGTAAGGAATTGCAGCTCTCCCTTCATACCAGCCAGCAAGAAGATCACTGCACTACAGCTTTGATTTTGCACAACAGGTGAGAATACGTTCATCCTATCATGCATTAGCTAGTCTATTTAATCAACACATTCTTGTACTATTTTATCTATATGGAGTGCCAGTACTGTGGGCAATAGTTTAATGTATTTTCCTCCTTCTATTCTATTGCAGTTTTGATGCTGAGAGACCTGGCATGGTTGTGGCCAGAGAACACTGTGATGCACCGGCACCGGCGCAAGCCTGATGTCCTGCCCCCCAGAGAAGGTCTTCTTGTGCAAGCCCCACCCGGACTGGACATGGCCAGACAGACGTATCTCTTTGACAAGATCAGAGAGTTCTGTTCTGATGAGGGACGAGACGTCACATGTCCCCCGCCAAACTCCACAGCAGCTCAGAACAAGACTGTCCGCTTGTAGATTCACTGCAGATCATCAGGACGGACAGCACTGCAGGAGAAAGGCCACAGCCTTTCCTGTTTTCCTGTTTGTATACTGAAGCGTTGCTTGTTCTCTTGCACAGACTTGCCCACACTTGCACAGACTGCATTGTTAGAATATTGAATACTGAGCTGAGTACTGTTGTTATTACCTTGAGTATTGAGCTGGGGACTGTTATTACTTTGTTGTACACTTGATCACAATGAACACTATGCACCTTGTCTCTAAAACAGACAACTGACTGTACACTTTAACACTTAGACTGTTGCCTTTCTTTTGTACACTCAACTACTTATGCTTGTACTTTATATCATGTATGTGACAATAAAGAACGTTAAATTTGAACTTCATCTCATATTGTTCTTAACTGCATTCACAACACAAGATTAATACTGACTCAAAGAGTGTGGGGTCATCAGTGAGAGAGCACCTCACTTGGCAGCCTCTCAGGTAATACCCCAAGTTGACAGCCACTCTGACAGATAATGACAGATCCTCCAGTGGGGGAGTGGCTGGGGGTGCGGTTACCAGGCTATTGTTCACGCCCATTACCTGGCAGTCAGAGGTGTGAAATGTTGGAGAACTTTGGAGGGAGATTTCTCAGCTAAGTTGATTTGGCAGTACTAGCATTCAAATAAGCATATCTTCTTCAAATATGTTCAGATTTCAATGTATGTGACCTAATTTGAAAGCTTACAATCTGCACTTTCATAATCTGTAAAAAACTGAAAAATGAAAATGCCTAGTTGAGGACCAAATTACCAACGGCGGTCACATATTAACACTATGTCACATAGTATAATAACGCTTAGTAATGAAGGAAGGTACCCATGATCACACTGTAGCATTTCAACGACTGGTTTGCCAGAAAAATACAATTGTGTATCCAAGTCCATCACAACAAACAACACAGCTTGGATAATGTGTGCCATGTATGCAGAGCTAGTGTAGCTGATATCATTGCGATGTGGTATAAAGACAACACTGCCATGACTTGTTGCTGAATTTTTATTGCGGGCAGGGGTCACTAGTCATCACTGGAGCTGACATCTAAAAAGTGTTGGCAAACATGTCTCTTGCTCACAAATCTACTTGGATCCTCACTGTTACATGGTAAATAAAAAAAGCAAACGCATTGTCAGTAAACAAGTTGTCTCTCTATACGATTTGAAGAAACTGTAGACATCCAATCAGAAATGCAAGTTTTATTTAGAATTATGCATAAAGAGGTATGTTCCAGTCCTAATTGATGTCTATACAGATTGTCCAGACTGGTCTGTGGAGAGAAACAGAGTGTCAGCTTGCTAGATAGTGATTCATGTCTGGAGAGGCAACCTGGGAGTGGTTTAATAGCCTTACATCTCACCTGAGTGTTCAGCCATATATGCCTGGAGCATGCTCATAGCCTCCAGGTGAATGTCTACTCCATAGACTTCACTCGTCTGGAAGGGGTCGATGTGTGACTGCAGCAGGCCGTACCGTTCCGTGTATCAGGGGATGGAGCTGGCCCATTCCAGTCAATACCCCAAGTGGGAAAATCCATCTAATCCAAAACAATTACAGAGAAATTATAATTATGGCACTCCATGGAGACATGTCCTACCCTTTAAAAAACATATCTAAAACATGCGTCTTGAAATGGGGATGCAAATCCCCACCAGTACATCTGACATCACTGTACATCTGACAACAAAAGAAGTTGTGTAGGCATCTGTTATAAACTATTTTTGCATGGCCACTCTTACCTCATTGGGTATCTGCTCCATATTCAGAAGCTGTCCAACCACCTACAGCTGCTGGGGGGATTTGTTGCCCTCGGACGACAGCGGATGTCTGTCCCACATTTGGCTGAACAGGTGAAGATGCCAGTTCAGCCTTGGAAGCATCACAAAGTGCAGGCAGAAGAGATGGACGTGCTGGTCGCGATCCAAGGCTCCAATCTCCTCCAGGTGGCGGAAGGCAGCATAGTCGTTACCAACAACCACGCACCACAAGTCTCGCCACAAGCGTTCGATCCTCTGATTGTGGACAGACTTGCCAGTGATGACACACCTTCGGTCTGAGTTGGGAGGAGGGAGGGGTGGTGGAATATTAGTGGTTTACAGCACACTACGCAGTTGTGTCCATCAGTGGGGTACAAAGCAAATGTACTATACATTTTTTACTGAAATGTGTTGCTGCAAAACATGATCATTTTGTGATGATGATTCAAAAACAGAAGAAAGGCGTATTTACCAGGTCCAGGTGGAGTTAGGTGCTTCGCAATTACGTTAATGAGCGGCACCTGCGCCCGCTGACTACTCGATATTCATATCAAAATCTTAATCATCCGAGCTTGAGTCTCGTGCGTCTCCTTGCGCTTTCATCATTGTACAACATTGCTAAAACCTCTGCCATGCGCAGATATTGCCCATGTGTTCTTTTTAGCGTGTTGGTAGGCTAAAGGCCGTTTCAGACTAAGAGCGATATCCGGGCATTGCAATTCATTTTCAATGAGAGAGGCGAGCGGACAATTTGGGAGCCGCGGACAATCTGGGGCGGAGCGGCAAGGCCTTAAAGGCCGTTTCAGAGGGAGCGATATTCCGCCTGCGTTCTCGCTCGGATCAGCGGGGGACACACGCGTGACTACAATTCAGCTCTTATCGCAAAAAAGTTTTTACGCTCGGAGGAGGTGGAAAAGTCAGTGCATCGATAGTAGGAAAATTCGACTTTTTGCAATGGAAACAGATTTTGCGAATAAATGATGACGTTCCAGCTATTTCCGACAGTAGCCTGGTCATTGCATTTACTCTTTCTCGTCTCTGCATCAAGACGATGATGTAAGCTGACAAAACAGAGTTCTCCCAAGAGCCATCAAGTTTACAAAGAATCTCCATCTCGTCGTAGTTCAGTACAGACCTGTGAGTTGAACAAAAAGTTGTTGACATGAGACGCTCTCTTAAGGGGAGACACGGTAGGTGAAAACATCGTTTTTCAACGCCCTGGTCAAATTTGAGATTTTGTGCTAGTTTGCTTCCATAACATGTCTTCTTTCATACTAGTGGAAATAAAACATCAAAAATACGCATTTAGATGTTTATTTTACTTCATTTAGTCTGTTTGCGTCTGTAGATTCTTCCTAAAATCACCAAAAGTTAGCCTTTTTTCGGAACGTCTCGCAGCGTTTCTTTCGTCTGGATCCGGTCATCCGGGTATCGTTTGAAAGATCTGGCTCTCGTGCACAATGTTATCGCAACCAAACCTGATAGTTTCATTTGTATCAGCAACCAATCGTGGAAATACAAAGGCGGGTTTGATGCTAACCGTGAAATCACATTGGCTGTTGTTGATTTCTGAGAACGTGATTGGTTCAGCGCGTCATGTGACACGTTTCCACTTCCTTATATCTAATCCTAATAATGCCGTCTGTAAAGCGTTCTAAACATAATAAGCAACAACGACAACAGTGTTTGCCCGCAAGGTTGAACAGAAAACATGAGAAACTAAATGGAAAGGTTTACATTTATGAGATATAAAGTGCCTATTCGCGCAAGTTGTCATTAGCCGGTGCTAGCATGTCCAGTCAGCAGCAGGGAGATGAGGCTAGCGTTAGCATGTCCAGTGAGCAGCAGAGAGATGCGGCGCGTTTGAATGAGCTGATAACTGGGTTGATTTGTCCTAATTGTGCAGGGACTGGTATAAAAATTAACATAGATCCTCAGAATAGTGGGTTCTTTAGTACTTTGCTCTTAGAGTGCAGTCTTTGTGAGAAATGGCTATCGCAAAAGTGTCTACACATCGACTCGGCTTCATGATACAACTAGGAATGATGTTGCATTTGATGTCAATGTGAGGATGGTCCTCTTAGCGCACGAGTTAGGGTTGGGGTATGCAGCTCTCCAAAAGATTAGTAAAGTGTTGGATCCCAGGGCTTCATCTGAAAACGTATCAGAAACATGACAAGAGGGTGACAGGTAGGCTATTGAAACGTGTTCCCTCTCTCTCTCTCTCTCTCTCTCTTTCTCTCTCTCTAGCCTATATCAGAAGCCTATACATATGCACAGTAGTCTCCCTCTCTCTACCTGTGGCATTTCTACATGCATCCATAAACTGACCAAATAAACTGTTTTAATTTCAGTTGCTGAAATAGAGAGAGGTCTGGAGTCCTTGCACAGAAGCAGAGAGCAGATTAGGCAGGCATATGCAGATGTGGACCCAGAGGTAGGTAAGCTGACTGCAAATAAATGCAAAATGTTACAAAATTATTAGTTATTGAGAATTATTACAATAATTCTCAATAACCAGCGTTCAGTGGACAACATGAAGGCGGCAATATGGGGTAGTCCGCTTCACTGATGACAACCCCATGCGCACCAGGAACATATTGTGGTTTTAGGACAGTTTTGGGGACTGCAGCTGAGTGGGTTCTACAGACCAGCTGCTTAGAACAGTTTTGTGAACTGCAGCTGAGTGGGTTCTACAAACCAGCTGCCTAGAACAGTTTTGTTGATAGCTAGTGTGGTGCCATCTGAGGAGTGACTCTGTAGACCTATGACGGCGTAGCTTGATGTCTCCTATGGTGTTGCTTTTGACAATGGTTATATCACTTGTTTGTTTGGCAATCTATATTTAGCTTCTATTGGTGTTTACCCTGCATTGTTTACCACATCTTGTCCTGTGTATTTATGAATCAGCTTACTCTTCATGTTCATTCATTCATTCATTCATGTTTTCTCCATGTAAAACGCTTAAAAAAACACAAAAAGTCTTTGTCCATGATCTGTTTAACAAAATAATACAAGCTTTCTAAAAGGGAATGTTCTCTTCCCTACTAACATTGTCTCGTCTCTAGTCTCGTCTTACTAACACCCCACTCGTGGGCTGTACCTTGACGTGGTGAGCGGGCTTCCAACTAAACAGGTCTTGCTTCTCTATACAAAATGTCTACTCCTGGACTATTTTGAATCCACAACATGCTGTGTTATTCAGTTTTCAGTTTCTATGTGTTTTCAGATGTTGTGTAATGTTGTTACTAATGATGTGATTGGATATTGTGTTTGTAAATATTGGTTTACAATGCAAATGTATGTTTTTTTACAATACAAATTTTCAAAGCCCGTTTTCTCAAAATGAGTTATTTCTCATCTTAGGGACATCAAAACCACCACTTGAGTAGCACCTACATACACCTAACTTTCCAGTTTTGTTCCAATCCATATTCTGAAGGGTTTGGCCAAGAGGGACTTTTTAAATTTAATTCATAGCCTGATTTATATAACAGTTTATCCCTAAAACATGGCGAAAATTGGTCTTTTTATGACTGTTGACAGTATTTTCTGATTTCTGAAGTGAAGAAAAGATATATCAAAAATCCCCCTGGCCAAAGTTTTGAATAGGGATATGTGAACAAAATTAAACAAGAATTTTGAATCTGGCTTGAACCAATTTAAAAAATGGATGTCCCGAAATTATGCAAATTAGTGCATATTTAGCGCCTATAATGCCTAATTTGCATATTAATCCATACATTTTCAGAAAACTTGGAATACAAAAAAGATGCTCCTTAATGTACCTAACAAACTGGGGGAGTTTGATGGTGATGCCTATTAAGGCTTTTTTTTTTTCCTATTCACCTGTCTCCCCTTAACACTACAAAGACTTATTGGACGATTGTGGGTTTTCATTTGCACATAACTAGGCTATATTTTAATAAAACATTGAAGTCCGCCAGTCAATGACTTTTCCTAAAATTGTGTTATGTTGCACCCCCTATTGTTAAATATATTCAAGATCATTCAAATAAAAACAATATTGTGTATGTTTTTAATTTATAGGGCTACCTATATCAGCCGCCAGCTGTTCAATGAACGGCTATAGGGAATGTGCAGTTTCGCGCTATGTACAGCCTATTATATGCACAGTTTCGCGCAATGTAGGCTATTATAAATAAGTATTATTCATTGGGGGAGCTTGGACTCGCCGGGACTGGTGGAGAGACGCATAGTCTACAGAGCCTCCCCAGACGCGACTTCATCCTCCAGTTGGCTGAAGAGCTGCGCGCTCTGGTGTCCAAACAGCCACCGGCGGCACCCCTCGCAGTGTCCACAGAAGAACACCCCCCAAAAAAATACCTGCATGGTGAAGACAAGCTGCAGCAAGAACAGAACTGTCTACCAATGCACAAAGTGCACCAAAGCTGTCTGTGGCAGTTGCACTGCAGAGATGTGCGAAGTGTATTTGAGCTGCCGCCTCAACCGCGCGTAAGAGCAGAGCGCATCAAGTCGTGTATAGCCTACAACTAGTGGCCCATAGCCAATTAAACAGCTTATTGTTTTATTCATAGCCTATATAAACTAGATAATTAGATATTTATTAATTTCATTAGATAATTATTAAACATCTAAGTTCTATGCTGCATCTGTGATCACAAGACGCATAGGCCTAGCCTACCATAAAAAGCGATCCGTTCTCATATATTAACTTGGATAATTATTAATTAGATACTTATTATGTATCTACGTTCTATGCTGCATCTGTAGGCCTACAGTAGGCTAGGCTTCTGTTTTATTTGGATCCTTGGCCAAAATGCTGTTCTTGTAGGCTAGCCGTTTCATCGTTCATCCTTTTGTGAAGTGTAGGCTATACTGTTATATTGTTAAATTGTGAAAATAACGTTGTTGTGTTATTTTATTGCCATATAGTCATTATGTTAGATGAAAGGACAAAATTAAGCCTTGAGTTGTACAGTACAATCCTAAGACCGTATATATATACAAAAAACGATGCGTTCTTAGGCATTCAACGGCTACTGGCCGAGATATAGTGAGCCGCAGTGGTTCTAGTGTTAATGATGTTATTTAATTGCGCCCTCTTCTTCTATGGGTGTTTTTTGCATTTTTATTTTCATTTTCACGAGAAGCGCCACCATAATGGGAGTCAGCAGCTTGACCTGCTGACTCCCAATATTCACAAAACAAAACTGAATGGAAACGTGCGTACATTCGCATTTTCTTTTGCGGATTTTCACAAAATTCGCTTAAAATTTGCGATACATTTGGATGGAAACCCAGCTATTGTAGCCTACAAGATTGCTAATAAAACTTCTGAAATGGTCAGGTTCCTTAGCCTTTTCATATTTTCTTTTTCGTTTGTTGGTAGACTGGTCAAAACGCTACTGTAACTTTGTGGGCGGGTTTTACGCTCGATGCGCATACAAATATCTCTGTAACCCATTGTTGGTCAATTTTGACGATTGACAGGTCATTTGAAGCCTTAGAGCCTATAGAATCGAACGATAGGCCTACTGGCCGGAAGACAGTAGGCCACATATTTCATATCAAAAATATCCACGGAGTGTCGACTACAATATTCCATTTCAGCAATTATGCACACGGGGTGCATATAAAATTGCCTGCCATGTCAATTCTGTTTACCGGTTTGTTTTACGTTGTTGCGTTCCGTTTTCTCTTCCGGGTATTCGATTCCCTACACGGCGCCTGCCGAGTGAGCATTTGATCAGGATTACACAATCTAGATTTGACTGAGGTCTTTGGATATACTGACCGGGATCATCCCACTTGTATTTTGACCCCTCACCTATTTTATTTTTATTTTGCTATTCTTCACGTTGCCTTCAGCACGAGATTATGTTTTAGTCACTTGTTTTAGACAAAATATGCAATTGTGAATTCACTATAAAAGCAATTCAAAGTTGTCAGCTAAATGACTAATGAAATGCTGTTGTTCAAAGTAATAGCCTACACAACATTTCATTGACACAGGTGATACAGGTCCAAATGTTTGGAAATGTACGTCAGTTTCCATAATGATTCATATCCAGCTGCATTATAGTATACAATACATATAAAGACAGAATTGCTGATTGGATGTCTACAGTTTCTTCAAATCGTATAGAGACAACTTGTTTACTGACAATGCGTTTGCTTTTTTTATTTACCATGTAACAGTGAGGATCCAAGTAGATTTGTGAGAAAGAGACATGTTTGCCAACACTTTTTAGATGTGAGCTCCAGTGATGACTAGTGACCCCTGCCCGCAATAAAAATTCGGCAACAAGTCATGGCAGTGTTGTCTTTATACCACATCGCAATGATATCAGCTACACTAGCTCTGCATACATGGCACACATTGTCCAAGCTGTGTTGTTTGTTGTGATGGACTTGGATACATAATTGTATTTTTCTGGCAAACCAGTCGTTGAAATGCTACAGTGTGATCATGGGTACCTTCCTTCATTACTAAGCGTTATTATACTATGTGACATAGTGTTAATATGTCTTTGACATAAACAAATGATAAGAAATGACATGTTCTACAATCTGTACTATTGCAATGCATCAGTCTGTGTAAAGCTGGCTTATGGTGTCGAGGTCCTGGCTACTAGCTGCCTATCGCCTCCCTCGGTCCTCACTCCAGCTCAGCTCCTCCCAGCAGGTAGAGCTGGACGTTCATCTGGCAACTCGGGACAACTCCACGACAGAAAACAAACTGCAATTCTCCTTCCTCCTCTGGGCTTGTTCCCTTTGGGGCATCACTTCTCCGACGCTGCAGCTGGATAGTACTTCCCTGAGCCATGACCATGAGGTTGTTGGAGTCAAATCTGAAGGCTGGTACACAGTCCATCTATAACATCAAAAACAATCTGTAGTTGGACCCAACAAGCACTGTGATAATAGCACCATTACTGCCAACCATTACTGCAGAGCGTTCATGCACATGTATATGGCTAATGTAAATGTAAAATAATGTAATGTAAATGGGAGATAGTTACAAAACCTCTACTCTCGAATACAGCATATGGAAAATAATAATGTACCTCCATATTGCAATAGACACTTTATAACATTTACAAACCATTAAGGCTAGAGGGAATAACGCGCTCCTCTCTGATCACAGGCATACACTATAACATTAATAATGGAGGCTGGTGCTGAATGAGTAACGTTACTGCACAGGGAATACAGTTGTGACGTGATTTTAATAGCACCGACAGGCAAACTTGGCAGGCCTGAGTTTGGCCGCGTTCAATACACCGGTCTTCTCTAGTCAAACTGTAAAGTAATGGAGCTAGCTAGATACAGCTACATAATATACCGAGTTGAATTCGCATAACGTTACCATCTAACGTTACCCACACTCTTGGTAGACACTTCGCTAGCCTAGGCAATGATGTAACGTTAGCTGGGAAGCTAGCTAGCTTGCAGTAAAAGCCGATACATCTAACCACGCAGATATTAATATTTTTTGTGCTATATTTACCACTGTCGTCTTCATTCTCTGAAGCGATGTATCGAAGTCATTCATTAAGCGAGTCGAAACAGACACACACACTAACACACACACACACAAACATACATACCCGCACTTTCACGGAGTGAAAACAGCAGCAACACATTCGGTGACGTCACACGGAAGTACGGTGGCTACCGCGATTGCGCAAGCGGTTTCACATACAGCTGCGCTGGTTGGAGCGAACGTGTATGTATGAATGTATGTGTGTGTGTATGTATGTAGGCTATCTTCGATCTCATACATACACACACACACATACACACATGGTCTTGTAATGTGTGAACAAGCAACCCTTCGTGGTACACGTGACAGACACACAGACACACATACATACATACACGCACCACTGAGCTCACAACGCAAACAGTCATTCGGTCACGTGAGCTTCCCCATTCATTTAAAGCGCAATCGAACTACCGCGCATGTGCGCATGTTTTGTAGTGAGCTGTGCTGGTTAACGTGAACGTGCGTGTATGTCTGTATGTGTGTGTGTATGTATATACATACACACATACACACACACATACATACACATTGTAAGTAAGCTTTGAACAAGCAACCAAAATGGCACTTTTCACACCCCATAGTGTGTGTGTTGCTGGACTGGACTGTCCTGGGGCCTCATTTATCAAAGAGCGTGTAAATTCAGGTGTAAAAGAGGGCGTACGACGAAAACGAGGAAAATGCGAAATGTAGCGTACGACGAGAATATTTACACGCTTTTCTGATCTATCAAAAATGGCGTACGCCAAATTCACCACAGAAAATCCGAAGGTGTCGGAGAAGAGAGCGTACGCGCACGCGCCTCGTGTTCCGCCCTCTCCACGCCCAAATTCAACCATATATGGTCAAAACTATGACAGCGCACAACGTGGATACCCCGGAAGGAACCGACATAATATAGCGTGGAGCATAGGAAAGACAAATACGTTTATGGAAAAACGCGGAAAGAAGAGAAACTTTTCTGAGACGGAGGTGCATGTGCTTGTTGGTGAGGTCCACGCGAGGAAAGAAAATCATCTTCGGAAGGTAAGCTATTTGTACGAGCCTACATTTGTCTGATTGCTCCTACAGTTTAGGTAGCCTACTGTACGTTTCGTGCATCCTGTATTTGGCGTAGGCTACACGGACATTCTGTATTATGTGGCTGTGAGGAAAGCAAACATTCCACACATTCTGTGGTAGGCTATGATTGATTTAGGACCAAAAACAGGGAACGATAACACAGATGACCACTTCATAATGTTAGACCACATTAAACATTTTCCCCTCTGGGAAATTAAGACGCTCATCTAAATCACCCGGTGTGATTTAAGCATTTATTTGGCTGCCAACAGAAAAACATATCAATTGAATATGGCTACACAATAAAATGTTTAATGCATAATCAAGTTAACAGACAAACTCAAAGAAAATGACTGAAATTGTTTCTCCAGACTCTGACGTCAGGTGGGACTCAGAGGAGGGGGAGTCTGCAGTGGTCCTTGACCTGACGGTCGTGCCCCCGCCGGTTGCAGCCTCTACATCCAGCGCCACGACCTCCAGTGCCTCCACCTCCAGCGCCATCTCCATCTCCAGTGCCATCTCCAGCGCCTCCGTCTCCGTCTCCACCGCCCACGCCTCCACCTCCGGCTGCCAGCGTCCCTGCCTCAAGGGTCCCTGAGGGCTGGGCTTCCTCTCAGACGCTGTGCTGGAGGCTCATGACCCTAGAGGCCCAGAGGGAAATGGCAGAAGGGATTGGGGCAGTTGTGGGGCAGTTGTGCAGCAGTTGGTGGAGGTCACCACACTACACCACCAGAGCCAACAGGACATCCTCACTGCACTTCATTCCCTCACACATGCTGTCACGGACCTCACACTGTCACTCACTACCACACTCACGGACCTCACACAGTCACTCACTACCACACTCACGGACCTCACACATTCACTCACAAACGCACTCACACACCTCACACAGTCACCCACCAACAGACAATAAAATGGTAGAAATGTGAACCTTACTTGTTTGTGTCTTCATAGCTGGCACATGACCTCAGTGTGGGCCCTTTGGCCCCGCTGGTAAACCTCATGACGGGGAGGGGGCTGAGGGCTTGGGTCCTCATTTTGTGGTGGGGTCTTGAATGGTTCTCATTCTTATCAGCTTTGAATATACATCTTGGCAAACATAACAGAATGATGTACAAGGAGGGGACAGATACCTAGTGAAAGTACTATTGGTTGCTAGTAAAAAGACAATAATGAGGGCTTGGTATAAGGTGGAACCCCCAACCAAGGAGCAGTGGTGGGTGTTGTGGAGGAGATTTATGAGATTTATTTATGCATTGAGGATGCAGGAAGGAAAGTTTGAAGGGAGATGGGAAAAATGGATGGATATAGAAGGAAGTGTGATGATACCACTAATATGAAAATTGTCATATTTGAGTAAGAAAAAAAAGCTGCATGGATGGAAGTACCCATAAGCTGTTATTGTAAGTTTTGATGTTTTATTGTATTGTCGTTGTATGGATGGAAAATGCTAATAAAGATTAAAGTAAATAAGACAAAGAATATGTATCTTGGCTATGCACACACCAACAAGCCAGCCGTCACGCGCAGCGCCTGCCTGCAGTCTAGCCCTACCCTGCTGTGCGCCAGGATGAATGAGTCATGCGTGGAGCCAGGCCACCGTGCCACTACACTTGTGATGAGCATGTCGGCGTCACATATGATTTGGGTATTTATAGTGTGCACATTTTAGCGATTCACAGACGTATTAATTCACTGATGGTGCCCTTATGTGGGTGCAGTCGCCATCGCCGTCACCTCTTTGGAGTTCTATCTCGGCCAGTAGGCCGAGTAGCGCCGGATTCATTTAGGCTCGCATTACGCACAGGAGGACTGTCATTTATATGCTTACCAAACAGCAAACAGGTCCACATGATCACATATTAATGACAATCTAATTGGTCAATTATTTCCGTTTGATGGAGTGCCTGCATTAGGTGTGTGACATATAGCGCGGAAAGGTTTGGGACAGCGCATAGGTTAAGTTTGGGGAACAAATCCATATCGGACCATGAATGAGCCGGTTAGAGGACACGTCTAATCTTGCATTGCGATATATGTTTGTGCTGAATTGGGCTATTAGCCTACATGATTGTGCGTTCAGAAACTGTCGCTCTTATTCTCTCCATCAAACATTGTAATTCACCGACGCACCACCTGCGTCGCCAGTTCCCCCTGTGTTCAAAAAGGGTGTAGAAAACCGTGTAAATCGGTACGACAACCTGAGAGGTGTCCTACAAAAGCGCGTAGAAAGGCGACTAAATTTTCGCCCTTTCGGCTTGATGGATCGCAATGTGGGGGGGTGGGAAATGGCGTACGCCTGAAATCGCGAAAAAGACCGTGTAAAATATGGCGTACCTCAATGATAAATGAGGCCCCTGGCTGTGTGTGTGTGTGTGTGTGTATGTGTGTGTGTGTATGTGTGTGTGTGTATGAGTGTGTGTGTGTACCTACCAGCTCTGATGTCGTCTTCCTCTACGGCCTGTAGCTGGGACAGCAGTACCAGCACCACCAACAACCTCACCGTCCCCAACATGGTGTTCAGTCAGCCCAGCCCTGCAACACACACCACACAACATGATGTTCAGTCAGACCACAACACACACCACACAACATGGTGTTCAGTCAGCCCAGCAACACACACCACACAACATGACGTTCAGTCATCCCAGCCCAGCAACACACACCACACAACATGGTGTTCAGTCAGCCCAGCAACACACACCACACAACATGGCGTTCAGTCATGCCAGCAACACACACCACACAATGTGGTGTTCAGTCAGCCCAGCAACACACACCACACAACATGGTGTTCAGTCATCCCAGTCCTGCAACACACACCACACAACATGGTGTTCAGTCATGCCAGCAACACACACCACACAACATGGTGTTCAGTCATCCCAGCCCTGCAACACACACCATACAACATGGTGTTCAGTCAACCCAGCAGCACACACCATTCAATGTGTAACTTGATGTATTTTCCTTTTGAATATTTAATTGTAATGTATTCAGTGTTGTGCAAGTTCACACTTTACATGGGCTAGTTCAGTTCACAAAATTTTAAATGAACTAGTTCAAGTTCATGGTTCACAATTTAAAAAAAAAGTTCACAGTCCCAAAAATGAGCTAGTTCACAGTAATTTTTTTATTTGAATGCGCTGCTCTGAGCTATTATTTTTTCAATAGAACCTCCTCTTATCCATCCATCCCCAGCCCCCAGTCATGGCCACAGCCCATGAGTGTTGCAGTTTACAGTAAACCGTAGACCTGGTCCAGGGCGATATCCTACAGATAACGCCCTGTTACTCTCAATGCAATTTACCTATGAATGTGCTTCCTCGGCCCAGTCGTCCAAGTCTACAGACAAAACCGTTTCGTTACTCACCAAAGTAAACACATCGTTGGAAAGATGAAAGCCTTTTCTCCGAGGTCGCTACAGTTTGTAGTCCCCCACCTTTCAAATAATCGCCCTGGACCAGGTCTAAGTAAACCGATACTTGAAAGGTACCGCGATACCCTGCCGTCAAAAACTGTACAATAATCAATTTTATTCGTACCAGTACTTTAAGAATGAGCCGTATTTCTGAGTTGGGTCGAGGCAGTGTGTCGGCCCTACTAACACAGTGGGTTGCAGCAACGTTGCACATAAGTTGTACTTAGGTAAGTTGCAACGTTACCATCAGGCGATGTTGTGACAACGTCCATCTAAGGTCGAAAATAACTTTACCCTCCTAAGTCTAATTAGACTTTTCTGCAACGTTGCAGAAACATTGGCAATATGGGTCCCTCATTAAATAACGTTGCAGTGACGTTGGATTAAAGTCCTATTAGGCTAGCAATCGGGCTATCCCGTGACGTCACTGCTTGCTTGGTTCACAGTTAAAGTAGGCAGGATTCTTTGCCAAACTGCTCCTGTATTTTTTTCTTTTTTTTAATTTTCGCTTATATCCTTCATATTGTACTGTATGTTGAGGTTAATAACGCATCTTAGAAATGTTATTGATTGTATATTTCCCTGTTTGTTATAAATTGAATGCTTTTTCATTAATTAAAAAAAATTCTACTAACTTTTCGGTGTCGAAAAGATATCATTTTTCAAAAGACGTGTCGAGAAATCCCATTAATTCTCTCGGTATTATGGAACGCTTCCACTAGGGGGCGATGAGATTACTTTCCCTCCCTATAGATGGGTTCGCCTGCTACGGCACAGCAGAGGGAGCACGCAGCCTCTTGGTAAAAAGGCAAACGAACTCGCCACAGTAGCCAGGAGCTCTGTTTCATGTAGCTAATTATGCCTCAAAGCTGCTGTGCTGTGAACTGTACAAACAGAAAAGGACAAGATGATGGCCTCAGATTCTTCAGCATACCCTTGAGATGTCACCCTTTTCAGAGGAACCACCGAAAGCTGTGGTTTAAAGCCATAAAGAGAGCAGATTGGGGACCAACAACACTCTTTTGTGTGGTGCGCATTCATCTCTGGTAAGTTATACCAGTTACCTCGGGGTTTTTTTCTCATCAAATTACATTGATTTGACTGTTGGTTTAGCTATTTATTTGTTTACTTACCGGTAATAATTTAAGTAAACAGAAGTAACTCATAACCTGCACGCTAAACTAAGTTCAGGAATTGGAAGCCTAATGATAGCTAGCTAACGTTAGCTAGTGCTAGCTAGCACGCTACCTAGTGCTAGCTAGCTAAGTCGAGGCCCGAGCTTGACTAACGTTTAGACAATATTGCAAATACTCCGACAAACTATTGCAAACCTTTTTTCTGTTACTGCTGGCTTTGTGTTCGCCGCGAACATTTGCAGAAACATAAGCGAACGGTCTGAGCTGTTAAGTTTTGTGTTGGTTAACGTTAATCTAAAATGGCCGCTGGACTGAGGGAAATGTGAATTGTTTGTTTGACTCTGCTGAATTTGAGACTCACATTGGGAGCTCGCTCGTGTCAGGCTTTCTAAGGACATCACGAATCTTAGGCTAATTTTACATAGGCAAAGGTGAAGGCGAAGCCAAGATAATGCTGTATATATTTTCCATTTGTCTGGAAAGTGGGAGACTGAGAACAATGCCACCCACGAGGTAAGCGGGGTACCATGGACAACGTGGTCCATGTAACGTTAGCTCGAAACAAAGATGGAGGCAGCTTTGTTTGCCACATTAGTAGTATCGGTGTGTATTGTTGGAAACAGCCGTTCCTGTTAAAACTGCGAGTAGTAACGCGTGATTCACGGGCCTTATACATTTAATCTGTGCACTGCAGTGGCTAATGCCTAAACTAGCTTAATGTTTCCCACACTGATGATTGACCGCCATTGACCGCATCTGTCCTGGGCCGGCAGAGAATCAAAAAAAAAGAATAGTATAGAATAGTGGCGTGTCACTAATTACTTATCGGCTGTAATGACTTGTTGAATTGTTGTTTTAGTCGCTTCTTCCCCTCTGCCTACTTTCCCATAGGGTCCTTATGTGTTTATAAACTTAATATTTTTTTGTTTATTGGGCAGAATGTATTGCAGTGTGGAGTTTCTGGGGGAGGACACTGTGTCGGTTGTCCCAGTATCCTGGCTCTCCAAAAAGGATGGGATAAGAACATGTTTGTGTGAACAATGTTTCTGATTGGTGTGCTTCTTTTCAATTGTACAGGGAAGCGGGTACTAATGGTTTCACTCACAGTTGCAGATGTGTTCCTGGCCAATGAATGAGTCAGCCAACGGATAAAGAGCTGTGTGGAACCTAACCCTGGCTGGGCGCTCCACAGAGTCCGTGTTTTCCCAAAGTCCACAACTGGTACTGTTTGCATTTTAAGCTATTAAAAAATACTGATGGGGGTGGGGGGAAGATCATGACTCATTATTCTGAGGAAAAAAAGGATGGCTGAAATTTATTGATTATGGTACTTTATGGCATTACGAAGGTGCCAGGCTCATGGCAAAAGTCTTTGAGCAGCAGTCGTCAATGGACGAGTGCCAAGACGTTCGAAAGAGACGGCGCAAAACACACGCTATCACTCCAGTGACGAAGGTAATATACTAAAGTGCATTCAACAGTCCCAAAAGAGTAGTACTTTTGAAATCGAGTAATCTGAGCTAATTTACTGATATTCCACTAGATATTCCAAGCCCCGGGCAGCCATTGATCCCCACTATGCAGGCCAAAGACCAGGTGCCAGGTGTCGGAGTTGAAAGGCCTCTGCCAGCGGTCCAGTACAATCCACGTGTGCTGTACAATCCAGGTATGCATGTTTGTGTTGAAATGAAATGTCTATGCCTACTGCACACTGATAGTTGGACTATTTTTTATTTATTTTGAATACCATTTTACTCATCTTGCAGATTTTCCAAGCTTGTCCCATGTGGGCGAGCGGGGCCCAGGCCCCATGTATAGCACCCCAGCCAGATCATACAGCACCCCAGCCAGACCAGGTAAGAGTGGCATGTACTGCTGTGGTGTCTACCTGTCTTGTCTTTATTTAGTTTCCCTCCAAATGCCAGAAGCCAAAGCCAACACCATAAAGTTTCCTGCTAATCCCTTTAGGTTTTCAGTTAGCTCTGTGATTGGCTTTTTTAGATTGAATACCATTTACTCATCTTGCAGATTTTCCGAGCTCATCCCCTGTGAGCGAAAACCATGCGAGCCCAGGCTTCATGTATAGCACCCCAGCCAGACCAGGTAAGAGTGGCATGTACTGCTGTGGTGTTGTGATGTCTACCTGTTAATGTCTTAATTTATTTTCCTTCAAATGCCAGAAGCCAAAGCATGCTGCCAACACCATACAGTTTCCTGCGAATCCCTTTCCTTTATCCCTTTTGTTTTTCAGTTAGGTCTGTGATGCCGTCGCCCAAGAAAACGGCTCCGGCACCATTGACTCCATGTACCCCTCTACCTAATCGATGCTGCTCTGCAGATGCTGGTATGGGACTACTTCATGTTGCATGCAGGGATATATTTTGAGTTTCATTTAGTTTTATGTCAATGTACTTATAGCCACATCTGTGTTTATCTAGATTTCCAGAGGTCTGTACATCAGCAGTTCTCAGAGATGCGGGAGCAACTCCGTGAGCTTGCACGGACTGTGAGGGAACTGGCCCAGAGCATGCGGCCTGTGGAGTCTGGAGCCCAGGGAGAAGTGCTGGATGTACTGAACCCTGCCCAAACGGACGAGGAGCTGCAGGTCTGTGAGGCCAGGTTGAAGGACCGGGAACATCAGAGGAAGATGGTGAGTGTCTGCAGGGCGGAACTTTGTCTTATTTTTGCAGTGCAGGGAAGGGTACAGTAAATGACTGTCTTTGTTTTGCAGACACAATACCTAGGTGCCATTGGTGGCAGAGACTTGGCGGACACAGTCCGGCGGGTGCTGTCAGCTGTAGCCACACATGCGGTGTGGAGCGCCTACAGTGTGCACGGGAAGAAGGGGAAGAAGCCACTGAAGAGTATGACACTCTTCAATGTTCTAACACGTAAGAAATGGTTCATATTTTGAATATTTTTTAATACATCGTCTTTGTTCCATGACCGATGTGAATTGAAACCATTACCTTTCTTGATAACTTAAAGGTGCAGTGATGGTCTCCATGCCAAAGGCTACGATGGCGGAGGTGGCCGCCCAGCTGCAGGAGACATTGAAACATGCCCCTGCTAAATGCAGAAGGGTAAGTGATGTCTTTTTTTTTGGTTTCTCCTACCCAGTGACACTGCATGGTTCCAAAGATTGTGTACCACTTTTTTGTGCATGTATGTGAACTGTGCTCAGATGGGCTGCGGGTGGGCGTCAGATGGGCTGGGGGGCAGCTAGGAAGGGAAGTCTTCCTCATCAGAATGCTGGGGAGTGCTCAGATGGACTGTTCTTGGATGGGCTGTGCTCAGGCGGACTTCTGCAGATACCTAAAGACACAATGAAATGGCCGTAAATACACAACGCACATACATGCACAAAAAAGTGGTACACAATCTTTGGAACCATGCAGTGTCACTGGGTAGGAGAAACCAAAAAAAAAAGACATCACTTACCCTTCTGCATTTAGCAGGGGCATGTTTTAATGTCTCCTGCAGCTGGGCGGCCACTTTCGCCATTGTAGCCTTCGGCATAGAGACCATAACTGCACCTTTAAGTTATCAAGAAAGGTAATGGTTTCAATTCACATCGGTCATGGAACAAAGACGATGTATTAAAAAATATAAAAAATATGAACCATTTCTTACGTGTTAGAACATTGAAGAGTGTCATACTCTTAAGTGGCTTCTTCCCGTGCACACTGTAGGCGCTCCACACCGCATGTGTGGCAACAGCTGACAGCACCCGTCGGACTGTGTCCGCCAAGTCTCTGCCACCAATGGCACCTAGGTATTGTCTACAAAACAAAGACAGTCATTTACTGTACCCTTCCCTGCAAAAATAAGACAAAGTTCTGCCCTGCAGACACTCACCATCTTCCTCTGATGTTCCCGGTCCTTCAACCTGGCCTCAAAGACCTGCAGCTCCTCCTCCGTTTGGGCAGGGTCCAGTACATCCAGCACTTCTCCCTGGGCTCCAGACTCCCCAGGCCGCATGCTCTGGGCCAGTTCCCTCACACTCTGTGCAAGCTCACTGAGTTGCTCCCGCAAGTCTGAGAACTGCTGATGTACAGACCTCTGGAAATCTAGATAAACACAGATGTGGCTATAAGTACATTGACATAAAACTAAATGAAACTCAAAATATATCCCTGCATGCAACATGAAGTAGTTCCATACCAGCATCTGCAGAGCAGCATCGATTCATTAGAGGGGTACATGGAGTCAATGCTGCCGGAGCCGTTTTCTTGGGCGACGGCATCACAGACCTAACTGAAAAACAAAAGGGATAAAGGAAAGGGATTAGCAGGAAACTGTATGGTGTTGGCAGCATGTTTTGGCTTCTGGCATTTGAAGGAAAATAAATTAAGACATTAACAGGTAGACATCACAACACCACAGCAGTACATGCCACTCTTACCTGGTCTGGCTGGGGTGCTATATGATCTGGCTGGGGTGCTATACCTGGGGTCTGGGCCCCGCTCGCTCACATGGGACAAGCTTGGAAAATCTGCAAGATGAGTAAAATGGTATTCAAAATAAATAAAAAATAGTCCAACTATCAGTGTGCAGTAGGCATAGACATTTCATTTCAACACAAACATGCATACCTGAATTGTACAGCACACGTGGAATGTACTGGACAGCCGGCAGGCCTTTCAACTCCAGCACCTGGCATACTGTCTCTGGCCTGCATTGTTGGGACCAATGGCTGTCCTGGGCTTGGAATATCTAGTGGAATATCAGTATATTAGCTCAGATTACTCGATTTCAAAAGTACTACTCTTTTTGGACTGTTGAATGCACTTTAGTATATTACCTTCGTCACTGGAGTGATAGCGCGTGTTGCGCCGTCTCTTTCGAACGTCTTGGCACTCGTCCATTGACGACTGCTGCTCAAAGACTTTTGCCATGAGCCTGGCACCTTCGTAATGATCTGTGTGCATAAAGTACCATAATCAATACATTTCAGCCATCCTTTTTCCTCAGAATAATGAGTCATGATCCCCCCCCCCCCCCTTCAGTATTTTTTAACAGCTTAAAATGCAAACAGTACCAGTTGTGGACTTTGGAAAAACCCGGACTCTGTGGAGCGCCCAGCCAGGGTTAGGTTCCACACAGCTCTTTATCCGTTGGCTGACTTTGTTCATTGGCCAGGAACACATCTGCAACTGTGAGTGAAACCATGTTGGTACCCGCTTCCCTGTACAATTGAAAAGTAGCACACCAATCAGAAACATTGTTCACACAAACATGTTCTTACCCCATCCTTTTTGGAGAGCCAGGATACTGGGACAACCGACACAGTGTCCACCCCCAGAAACTCCACACTGCAATACAGTCTGCCCAATAAACAAAACAATATTAAGGTTATAAACACATAAGGACCCTATGGGAAAGTAGGCAGAGGGGAAGAAGCGACTAAAACAACAATTCAACAAGTCATTACAGCCGATAAGTAATTAGTGACACGTCACTATTCTATACTATTCTTTTTTTTTTTTTATTCTCTGCCAGCATCTGCCCAGGACAGATGCGGTCAATGGCGGTCAATCATCAGTGTGGGAAACATTAAGCTAGTTTAGGCATTAGCCACTGCAGTGCATAGATTAAATGTATAAGGCCCATGAATCACGCGTTACTAACCGCAGTTTTAACAGGAACGCCTGTTTTTGACTCGTGAACTCCAACAATACACACCGATACTACTAATGTGGCAAACAAAGCTGCCTCCATCTTTGTTTCGAGCTAACGTTAGTGTCCATGGTACCCCGCTTACCTCGTGGGTGGCATTGTTCTCAGTCTCCCATTTTCCAGACAAATGGAAAATATATAAAGCATTATCTTGGCTTCGCCTTCACTGTTGCCTATGTAATATTAGGCTAAGATTCGTGATGGCCTTAGAAAGCCTGACACGAGCGAGCTCCCAATGTGAGTCTCAAATTCAGCAGAGTCAAACAAACAATTCACATGTCCAGCGGCCATTTTAGAGTAACGTTAACTAACACAAAACTTAACATCTCAGACCGTTCGCTTATGTTTCTGCAAATGTTCGCGGCGAACACAAAGCCAGCAGTAACAGAAAAAAGGTTTGCAATAGTTTGTCGGAGTATTTGCAATATTGTCTAAACGTTAGGCAAGTTCGGGCCTCGACTTAGCTAGCTAGCACTAGGTAGCCCGCTAGCTAGCATTAGCTAACGTTAGCTAGCTATCATTGGGCTTCCAATTCCTGAACTTAGTTTAGCGTGCAGGTTATGAGTTACTTCTGTTTACTTAAATACTATATTACCGGTAAGTAAACAAATAAATAGCTAAACCAACAGTCAAATCAATGTAATTTGATGAGAAAAAACCCCCGAGGTGACGTTAGCTAGATAACTTACCAGAGATGAAGTTCGCACCACACAAAAAAGTGTTTGTTGGTCCCCAATCTGTTCTCTTTATGGCTTTAAACCACAGCTTTCGGCGGTTCCTCTGAAAAGGGTGACATCTCAAGGGGATGCTGAAGAATCTGAGGCCATCATCTTGTTATTTTCTGTTTGTACAGTTCACAGCACAGCAGCTTTGAGGCATAATTAGCTACATGAAACGGAGCTACTGCGGCTAGCGAGTTCGTTTGCCTTTTTACCAAGAGGCTGCGTGCTCGCTCTGCTGTGATGTAGGCGGCGAACACATCTATAGGGAGGGAAAGTAATCTCATCGCCCCCTAGTGGTAGCGTTCCATAATGCCGAGAGAATGAATGGGTTTTCTCGACACGTCTTTTGAAAATTTAAATCTTGGTCGACACCGAAAAGTTAGTAGAATTTTTTTTAATAATTGAAAAAGCATTCAATTTATAACAAACAGGAAAATATACAATCAATAACATTTCTAAGATGAGTTATTAACCTCAACATACAGTACAATATGAAGGAAATAAGCGAAAATTTAAAAAATAATAATAATACAGGAGCAGTTTGGCAAAGAACCGCCTACTTTAACTGTGAACCAGCAAGCAGTGACGTCACGGGATAGCCCGATTGCTAGCCTAATAGGACTTTAATCCAACGTCACTGCAACGTATCCAACGTCACTGCAACGTTATGTAATGTTGTAGGGACCCATACGTTGCAGGGACCCATATTGCCAATGTTTCTGCAACGTTGCAGAAAAGTCTAATTAGACTTAGGAGGGTAAAGTTATTTTCGACCTTAGATGGACGTTGTCACAACATCGCCTGATGGTAACGTTGCAACTTACCTAAGTACAACTTATGTGCAACGTTGCTGCAACCCACTGTGTTAGTAGGGTAAGCTGAGTGCGTGTGCCAAGCGTCTGTCCAGCTCACCAAACTACTTTCTGACCATTAGCTTATTTCTGCAAATGTTTGGAGCAAACACAAATACAACAAACAAGTTGTAAAATAGTTTGCAAAGACTGTTAGCGAAAGAAAGTGAAAGGACTGAGGGCTGCTCAGTTGGTTACTCTAGACGGTGGCGGAGGATTTCCAAAAGCATCAGTGCCTATTCGGTAATATTTCGGATTTAAACCTAATGCTAATAGCTGGGGAACCTCATAACATCAATGAGTCAATCTGTGAACTCTGGAGCTCGTCATGCCGTAACGTGAACACCGTTGCAGAGTGAAGAAGAGGATCAGTAGCCTGGCTCTCGCCCCTGAATCTGAATAGCAATTCAATCTGAGTGTCAGACTAGTGGAGCAGAGCAGACACTTTCAGTTTATAATTGTAGCATCCCAAGCTTATTATTTTACAAAGTAGAGATTTTTTTTCGTTAAATGAATAAAAAAAATCTAATAAAATATATATGTAATTTATTTAGTTTAGTTGACATTCTTGCTCCGCCTCTGCAGAGAGCAAACACAGATCAGTAGGCTACACCTGACATTGTATTATTCCATTAGCCTACGACAATACTACAGCCCATTATAGAATAGACAGCGATTAAGTTTTACTACTGAAAAAATGTCAGTTTCCTATTATGCAGAAAGTGAAACCAGAGGTGCAATGGCCATTTTTTTTATACTGCAAAAAATAATATATATATATATATATATATTGCAGCAGTTAAAAAACATAAAACACATGCATATGCTTGGTGAAGGGGTTTAGGGTTCTGTACTCTGGAAACTCAAACACAAAGCTTTAGCTTTTAACAAACTTTCAACACATCTTCATTTAGAATAGAGGCTGATTCCCTCTGTATTTTGAGTGTAAAACAGTACAACACAGTGTTGCCAGATTGGGTGGTTTTCCGCCAAACTTTTTGGGCTGTTATGTGTGCGTTTTGGCGGTTTTCGACTGGAAAGTTTCTGGCAACACTCATGAGCAAAGTTTACCATCACAGGATCACTGGTAATTCCTGCCAGTGTGAATGTCGCTCATGTTGACGTTCAACAACTTCAGACAGGTGTGATCAGTTCACCGTTCTTCAAAAACATGAGCGCATTCAGTGAACGAACGGCACGACACGGAATGTATTAGCCTATGTTGTAATGTGTGAATGTATTAGCCTACGATGGAATGTGTGAATGGATAAGCCTAAGTTGGAATCAGGGTTTCCGTTAGCCGGTAATTACCGTTTTTTGTCCGGAAAAATCCGTTGAAGTCCGATATATTAAAATCTCTCCGGTCATAATGTCCGGACAAAATAATTCCCCCTAATTGTATTAGGCCTAAACTAAACTAAATTTCCTTATATTATGATTCCTTTTGAATATAAAAAAATTAATAGTCCTATTCATTTTGTTCTGTTAATGTGTAGGCTATTGGCTAGTAGGCCTATGCGATGAAAACAGCAGTAAGATAAACCTGCCTATAGGCTAGCGGGCCACCATAGCAAGCGAGAGGGAGCCTGATCGAGGTACGGAGCTTGAGGCGAAAATGGAAAGGCCTATTAATATCGAATGGAAATGAGCCTATGCACGTTGTAAGTTCTTACACTTTATTTAAGTAGGCTATATTTATTTTCAGAGTTTTGTTCTATTTTAGCCTATCTGACAAAAAGCCGAAATTAGACTATAGACCTAGCCTAGGAATTCCAATCAGCGCAGCCGTAGGCCTTAAATTAAAATGTTACGAGAAGCCTACATGTTGCCTAACCTCTTGCACTTTTAAATAAAAATGTTACATATCTAGACATGCATTGTGGCATTTCTTTATTTAGCCCAGCCCGCCTATCAGTTGTTTCTCAACAGTTATGTCCTCCTCATCCTCATAGCTTACTGCGATGTCCGTGGTTATAATGACGTTGTTTTATTGATAAAAAGGGTAGGCTAAAACTGGAAAGAGAAATTAGTAAACACATATTACTGTCGCGAATCCCAAACCAATTAAAGCTGCTTCGCAGCGATGAGGCGGGGCCAGGCAATTTCCGACAAGTTTAGGAGCAATAAGCGAGCGAATAGGAGGACATCAAGAAAGTTGACATTCCAATGTTAATTTTGTACATTCGTATCGTATCGTAAAACATTTGTCAAACATTTTGATGCATTGTAAGCTCGATTTTGATAATTCAACAATCTGGTCAATGAGTTTGTGAATTACAGTCTGAACATCCAGTGGAGCAAGTTGTGTGGTGTTAATTGATTGAAAAATGTGGGATGAGATATGTTTATTCATTTTTACAGGTTTTGTTTGCTTTTCTTCATAATTGAACATTAACTTCAGCAGCTGTGTACTCAGTCAGTTGCCAATCAATCGATTTAGTCATTGTAATCCTCGGCGGGGGCTGGGTAGGGTTGCCAACAGCGATGTCTCCGGAGCTTGCGTTGGATTGTGGGTAATGTAGTTTTCTCTGTATGTAGTGTTGGTTTCAGAGGACAGAATTAAACATATTTTTAAAAATTCAATTTTTGAGATAAAATTCTGAAATAAATCACACTACATCTTCGATATGTGGTCAATGTTGTCACTTTTTATGAGGATGATCAGACATTGATTTGGCGAGAATTAATAGGAACTGTATACAGAACTGTTTAAAGTAAAACCTTTTGATGTGCTGTGGGCTCAATTTTTCATATTTCAATAATCTGTGAGGATGGTTTGGTAGGGACCGTCTGAAGATACAGTATATCAATTTTGGTGTCAATTGAACAAAAAATGTGGGAGGAGATAGGTTTGATAGGTTTTACAGTTTATGAAAAAATCTGAGTAATGGACTTCAAAATTCCTGCAAGGTCAGAGTGTATGAAAGTTTTGTCTCACTTGGGACTACATTCACGTGGTGGTTTTACAGTGATGGCACCTATGGCTGATTTGTTATGATTTTGTAAAGTTTTAAACTTTAGACTGTTGCTGTAGCGCCACCTTCAGCTTTATTGACCTAAAATGCAGGTTGAGGACTTTGGGTATAGTACTGGAGCTATGTGCAAATTTTGGTGATTTTTTGTCCACAGGAAGTTAGACTTCAGTGGAAGATGGAGAATAATAATGATAAGTAAAACATTTTGATGCATTGTAAGATCAATTTTGATAATTTAATAATCTGGTCAATGAGTTTGTGAATGACAGTTTGAAGATCCAGTGTAGCAACTTTAGTGTTAATTGATTGAAAAATGTGGGTTACAGGTTTTGTTAGCTTTTTTTTCATAATTGAACATTAACTTCAGCAGCTGTGTACTCAGTCAGTTGCCAATCAATCGATTTAGTCATTGTAATCCTCGGCGGGGGTGGGGTAGGGTTGCCAACAGCGATGTCTCAGATTCGTGGAGCTTGCGTTGGATTGTGGGTAACGTAGTTTTCTCTGTATGAAGTGTTGGTTTCAGAGGACAGAATTAAACATATTTTAAAAAATTCAATTTTTGAGATGGAATTCTGAAAAAAATGATACTACATCTTGGATATGTGGCCAATGTTGTCACTTTTTATGAGGATGATCAGACATTGATTTGGCGAGAATTAATAGGAACTGTATACAGAACTGTTAACAGAAAAACCTTTTGAAGTGCTGTGGGCTCTATTTTTCATATTTCAAAAATCTGTGAGGATCGTTTGGTAAGGACAGTCTGAAGATACAGTAGATCGATTTTGGTGTCAATTGAACAAAAAATGTGGGAGGAGATAGGTTTGATAGGTTTTACAGTTTATGAAGAAATCAGAGTGATGGACTTCAAAATTCCTGCAAGGTCAAAGCGTATGAAAGTTTTGTCTCACTTGGGACTACATTCACATGGTGGTTTTACAGTGATAGCACCTATGGCTGATTTGTTATGATTTTTTTAAAGTTTTAAACTTTAGACTGTTGCTGTAGCGCCACCTTCAGGTTTATTGACCTACAATGCAGGTTGAGGACTTTGGGTATAGGACTGGAGCTTTGTGCAAATTTTGGTGATTTTTTGTCCACGGGAAGTTAGACTTCAGTGGAAGATGGAGAATAATAATAATAATATAGGCAAATACAATAGGGTTCCGGCAGCTACGCTGCCTGGCCCCTAATAAATATAGCTGCAAGCAGCAATAACGGGGCCAAGCGCAACAAACGCATCAAAGCCAACGAGGAAAACACGCCATAGCTACATTGGAGCTATGTATGTGAGCATCTATGTCACCTGACCAGGTGAATCAGGTCAAATTCATGCAACAGTATCATCACCATGATCATCATCATCATCATTATACAACTGCATTAACATTCAATTAATCTGACAGCGTCAAGTGAGAGTCAGGTCCTTTTTAGAATCTCATTACATTTATTCTATTTTGTTACATATGTTTTAGGACCTATTTCTCTGCATGTCTACATGCCACATGATCATTCTCCAGGCCTTCCATCTGCCTGGAAGGCCCACCTTTACCATCAAGTCTCAGTGCGGGGATTTCTTGATAATTCAGCTATCTATGAAGAACACTCACAACTTTTGTTTCTCTCTACACCTCACAGTTTCCAGAAGAATGCCCCCCCTACACTTGGTGTAAGTAGGCTATGTAGTCTGTGGGCTACTGCGCTCTCCAAGGATGAAGTGTTTAGGCTAAAGGCTACAACCCTCTCCCTGGTTGAAGTGTGTAAGCTATAGAATGCAAAAGGTACACTTTCCAAACGTGACACTCTTTACCACTCTACCATCCAGTTTGTCACACATGCCATATACAATACACACCACTGCACTCGTTACTGTTTGGACAACTAACCTTCCCATCAAACCTGACATAACATTCCCTAGTTTATTCTCATTTGCACCCTTCTCCAACTATCACCTCTCTACCTATGTCACATGTTACACTAAATGCCTCTCTCACACAGACTCCCACAAAAGCCAGTTCATTTATAATGGCTCTACACAATATCCAGTCTTAAAGCACACTTTAAAGATGTACACACACATCAATTCTTTATGAACGCTGATAGCCTTTGTGTAACAGAAACATGGCTGGCATCTGCCATAGCCACATTTGAGCTATGCATTTGACTGTCTTTGTCGCCTGACTAGGTACATCAGGTTAAATTCATGCAACAGCATCATCATACAACCACATTCACAGTTAATTCATCTGATGATGTCAAGTGAGTGTCAGGTCCTTTTAAGCATCTCAACACATTTCTTCTATTTTGGGACATATTTTTAGGACCTATTTCTCTGCATGTCTACATTCCACCTGGTCATTGTCCAGGCCTTCCATCTGCCTGGGAGACCCACCTTTACCATCAAGTATCACTGCAGGGATAGCTTGACAATTCAGCAATCTGTGAACAACACTCACAATTCTTGTTTCTCTCTTAACCTCACAGTTTTCAGAAGAATGCGCCTCTCCTACCCATACATTTGGTGTAAGAAGAATATGTAATTTAAGGTCTACATTTCCATCCAATTGACCTGAATGACTACTGTCAAACTAAAGTGGAGTCCATATGCATTCAATTGTAGTGATCTTGATTATTTCAGTTAAACAAGCACATTCTTCATATAAGAAGAGACGACACATTGGTTTAATTCTAGCAATGCAAATACAATGAAAGTGCAATGGGGGTCCCTTTGCACAACAATACTCATATACACATCAAAATGTAATCTGACAGTGTTGTGCCCAATTAGTAAGTTGTAGAGCATGCCATCAGCTACCCATACAAGCATTATGAACCCCATTTAGCCACGGGGGGCGCTACAGCAATCAATTGTGTTTGAGCCACTTTTAAGAATTTTGTCTTGTTATAGCGCCACCCTTTGGCCTAACTGCTTCATATTTCTTCAGTTACCTCAAGATATGCTCTGGTACTACTATATCTGTTTTCGGAAATACCATCCAAGCGGTTAGGCCTGAACAGGAAATGAGCTCTCTAGCGCCCCCATTCAGTTTAATCTGGCCAGGAATGGAGGCTTTGCCTCGGGCTGACGTTGTTGATATGAACACAACGTTTTGTGGTGTTCCATGCATTCCTTCAGAAGTTATATGCCTTTTTGGTGAAAAGCCACACCCTCTGCAATATCCAATTGCTCACAGTGGCTATTTTCATCAAGTTTTCTAAATTATGCCGAGATGGAACTTTAGATATTCATTGCTAGATTCTATATACTGTGCTTCATGTAGATTGACAAAACTTCCTAGGAGGAGATAGATTTCAAGTGTTTTTCAAAAAATGCAAAATTGTTGCACGTTAACATAATCTGAAGTTATGGCTCCTTGAGGCACATTTGTTCAATCTGATGAGCCATATATGCCTCCAAAGCTTCATGAATCTAGCTCCAACGGGGCATGACATATGACCATTCAAAGTTTGCAATTTAGCCCCTTTTATGTATTTTGTCTTGTAGTAGCGCCACCCTGTGGCCAATCAGGCTCTTCTTTCTCCAGTGACCATTAGACATACCCTGGTAACACTGTACCGTGGTTCGGAAAGCTCTGCATGGCGGTTAGGCCTAAACTGAAAATGAGCTCTCTAGCACCCCCATTTGGTTTGATTGGGCCAATAATGCAGTGGCCGCCTCAGGTTATATCTGCACAGATGTCTACCAAGTGGCGTGGTGTTCTGCACAACCCTTAAGAAACTATACCACTTTATGTGAAAAGCCACGCCCTATGCCATTTTCATTTTTAGTTGAAGAATTTTAGATATCGTTCCCTAGATTGTGTGTAAAGGATTTCATGCAGATTGGTCAAAGTCTCTAGGAGGAGATAGATTTTAAGCGTTTTTCAAAAAATTCAAAATGGCGGAAAATCTATATAACCGAAGTTATGGGTTCTTGAGGCAAATTTGTTCATCCTGAGGAGAGACATATGTGTGCAAAGTGTCATGTCTGTAGGTCAAACAGGGCCTGAGATATGACTGTTCAAAGTTTGCAACTTCAGTCGGCTGCTATAGCGCCCCCTTTTGGCCAATCAATGTGAGACTTGCTCCATGGCTTCGGGCCATAAGCCTCTACCATCTTGCAAAGTTTCGTAAAAAGTTACCAATCGGCTATAGGGCCTGGCATAGGCTCCCATGGCGGAAAAAGAATAATAATAATAAATATAGCTGCAAGCAGCGATGTGGGGGCCAAGCGGGACGCACGACCAGCGCATCAAAGACAACAAGCAAAACATGTCAAAAGCCAGACATGGTTGAACAGGATTCGATCTCTGTACTTGATGCTTGCAAGGCCGACACGCTAACCACTGTGCTACGCAGGATGTTGCGAAAGTGAACCACCCTAGTCCACAAGGCATGTGAGCCTTCCCTAATCCCGTGAGTCTGAGTCCTGAGCACCTAATTAATATCACCTGGCAGGGTTGCTTCCTCTCGGTAGAGTGAGAGGGGGGGGTGTCGTTGTTTAAATTGGCACACAGCGAAAAGTATACATAGCATAGCTCAACTATTTACTTCTTCAGAATCCAGACAATCACGTGAACATTTCCATGTATAAAATGTCCTTCGGTCTTCAGAAGTGTAGGAGAGGTGAAGAGTTAGAAACAGTTAGAGATTCTAGAGCGAAGAGAGATTTTCTAGAGCGTGGCTCCATTGATTTCGATGGAGGGGGGGGAGTCATTATTCGAACTGTCCCAGAGTGAAAAATATACATCGAAGAGCTTAGCTTTTTTGATTTTATGAATCCCAAGAGTCGTGTGAACGTTTTGATATATAAAATGTGTATGAGCTGTGAGAATTAGAAGAGGGATGGCAGTTTAGAAAATGTGTGACTTTTTCCAAAAACCTCTGAAACTGGTGAAATTGTGCAGAGGACAAAAAGTGTTTCTTTCATTCTGCAATCAAACAAATGAAGTAATAATGAAACCATGGGGTGTTTTGAACTCGGCATGAGCCAGGGAATCCATTGCTACCATCATTTTGAAGATTGGACATACAGTTCAAAAGTTACTGGCATAAACGCAACTCCAACTTTGACACGCTGGTGGCGCTAGAGTGCACGAGATGTCAACGTAAGGCTTGGTGACAGATGTCATGGGTGTGTCCCGGATGAGTGTGCCAAATGTGGTTTTGATAGATTAAAACATTACTGAGATATGACCCCAGTTCCTGTTTTGCAGCTTTTCGGCCAATTTTGATTGGCTGTCACGAGGGAACGCAATGGACAATCAAAAATCCCTGTAAGACTTTTGTGGACATCGGTCTATAGATTGTGCATACTGCGTGTGGTGCAGATTGGTGAAAAAACCTAGGAGGAGATACATTTTGAGTGTTTTACACTAAATCCAATATGGCGGGAAATCCAATATAGTGGAAAATGATGTCATACGGTGCGTTGAACTTGGCTTGAGCGAAGGAATCCAATGCTGCCTCGTTTTTGAAAATCAGGCTTACAGGTCAAAAGTTGCAGGCACAAATGCACCTCCAACTTTGACACGTTGGTGGCGCTAGAGCGTTCAAGCTGTGGACATGGGTCTTGGTGAGAAGACTTTGGGGACTGTCATGAATGAGTGTGCCAATTTTCCCAACTTTTTACCATACGGTTCTATGGGCTGCCATAGACTCCAATGGCAGAAGAATAATAATAAAAAAAAAAAAAATTAAAGCTGCAAGCAGCGTTGTGGGGGCCAAGCTGACCACGCGAAAGATGAAGCAAATACGACGGATGTTTTGAAGGCTTTAGAGATAGTGTTTGTCGGACTGCAACTACACTGCAAACTTGGTAAACACAGCAAACGTTATAACCACTGCAAACCTCAACCACTGCAAACTATGAAAATCATTCAGCTCAATAAAACAAGAAAAGTAGGCTGGTCTAATACTCAACACTCGTGGGCAGCGGATGAGAGCTAAAGTCTTTCCCACACCCGTGTGGCCAGCACGTTCGTGGAAATTCTGCCACACCTTCTCTTTCAAGGCTGTAGGGAGGACCAGCTGAAAGATGGAGTTTGCGGTGTTGGGGTCCCTCACACACTGATGCAAGACTCCCTCCCTCAGAGTCAGCCTCTTCCTCTCCTTGAGGATCTGCCGAGTGTCACGTTGCAGGGCGATCCTTTCTGTTGCACTGGGCGGTTTCCCTGTCTGCAAGGATAACAGCATGTGGCGAATCATGTCATCTTTTTGCTGGGCGTCCTTCCATTCTCCAGGGGGCCCGGCCCAGCTGCACTTCTTCTAGGTCAACTTGGACGGAGAGTTAAGCATTTCTGGGCATGGGTTTTCCACCCCGGTGAGAAAAGTCTTCAGGGCCAGGATCTCCTCCTCTTCACCATCCTCTCCTCCATCCACAGGTACACGAGATAGGGCATCAGCATTAACATTGGTTTTGTCAGGCTGGAACTTGATGTTGAAGTGGTAGTTGTAGAGTCTGGCTGCCCACTGTTGCTCCAAGCTTCTCAGGTTCACCTCCTGTAAGTTTGCGAGAATGTTGTTGTCAATGAATACTACAAAATGGGAGCCTAGAGTGGAATTTCTTGCTGCACCAGCGAAAGACGGCCTACCTTCTGATAGCAATGAAGGTAAACAGGAGTCTGGCCAGTGTTCTTCACTTCTTCACTTGTACCTTCCCATTCAGACAAACTAGACTCCATTTAATCTTCAAAACCTTCCCCTACTCCACAGAAGTCTACACCCACTCACTGCATTTCCTTTACCCACTTTGACTATTTGTACACGGCCATGAACATGGCAAACAATACGCAACCAAGTTCCGTCTGCTGCATTTTACACAAGAGGAGCGCATTATTGTACTATATGTGATTGTCTGTACTGTATGTGCTTTTGTCTATGTAATTGTGTCTATTGTATGTTATGTTCTCTGCTGTACTGTATGTCTGTGATTGTCTACTGTATGTGCTTCCGTCTGATTTTCTCTACTGTATGCAATTGTAATTGTCTATGTGATTGTCTTTACTGTATGAGCTTGTCTATGTGATTGTCTCTACTGTATGTGCTTGTCTGGATAATCGTCTCTACAACAAAACCCATGAATATGATGTACCGTACTGTAAGATGCCTCCCCCACATGGCAAACATTTGTAATACACACATATTACTTACTCTAAACAATAGGGACACGAATCCCTGGTCTGTGAGCCAAATTTCACAACTTTTAACTGGCAGGAGCGACCGACAATGATTCTGTTGTCTGCCATTGACTTCCACAGCAGCATAATTACAATAATTATAAGAATGCACTTTGGATGAACGGGAATCGAACCCTGAACTCGCTGCTTGCGAGACTGACGCGCTACCCGCTATGCCACGACGGATCTTACAAAGTGCTTGGCAGATTTGAGTGGATAATGTCAGCTTCTGCTTCCTCTTGTAGAGTTAGTCCTGAGCACTTAATTAATGTCACCTGGTAGGGTTGCTTCTTCTCGGTAGAGTGAGAGGGGGGGGTGTCTTTGTTTAAATTGGCACACAGCGAAAAGTATACATAGCATAGCTCAACTATTTACTTCTTCAGAATCCAGACAATCACGCAAACATTTCCATGTACAAAATGTCCTTCGGTCTTCAGAAGTGTAGGAGAGGTGAAGAGTTAGAAACAGTTAGAGATTCTAGAGCGAAGAGAGATTTTCTAGAGTGTGGCTCCATTGATTTCAATGGAGGGGGGGGGGTCATTATTCGAACTGTCACAGAGTGAAAAATATACATCGAAGAGCTTAGCTTTTTTGATTTTATGAATCCCAAGAGTCGTGTGAACGTTTTGATATATAAAATGTGTATGAGCTGTGAGAATTGGAAGAGGGATGGCAGTTTAGAAAATGTGTGACTTTTTCCAAAATGCGCCTTTCAGCACTCTGACACTGGTGAAATTGTGCAGAAGACAAAAAGTGTTCCTTTCATTCTGCAATCAAACAAATGAAGTAATAATGAAACCATGGGGTGTGTTGAACTCGGCATGAGCCAGGGAATCCATTGCTACCATCATTTTGAAGATTGGACATACAGTTCAAAAGTTACTGGCATAAACGCAACTCCAACTTTGACATGCTGGTGGCGCTAGAGTGCACGAGATGTCAACATGAGGCTTGGTGACAGATGTCATGGGTATGTCCCGAATGAGTGTGCCAAATGTGGTTTTGATAGATTAAAAGATTAATGAGATATGACCACAGTTCCTGTTCTGCAGCTTTTCTGCCAATTTTGATTGGCTGTCACGAGCGAACGCAATGGATAATCAAAAATCCCTGTACATCCTATGTAGACATTAATGTATAGATGACATCCACCGATTTTCGTGCAAATTGGTGAAAGTTCCTAGGAGGAGATACATTTTAAGGGTTTTGCACATCATTCAAAATGGCGGAGAAGCCAAGATGGCCACAATGACGTCATAGAATTCATTGAATCCGGCTTGAGCCAAGGAATTGAAGGACACCTGAAGTTTGAAAATTGGACTTGCTGAAGAAAAGCTGCATGCATAAATACACCTCCAACTTTGACACGTTGGTGGCGCTAGAGAGGGTGAGGTGTGGACATGAGACTTGGTGAGGAGGGTCAGGGCACTGTCCCGAATGAGTGTGCCATTTTTCATAACTTTCTACCATAAGCTTCTATGGGCTGCCATAGACTACAATGGCAGAGGAATAATAATAATAAAGAAAGAGAAAAGGTAGAAACTTAATGGGTGCCTGCGCAGCTGCGCTGCTTGGCCCCCAAATATACCTGCAAGCAGGAATGTGGGGGCCAAGCTGTTTAACTGCAAGCAGACAAGGAATCAGCAAGACTGACGTGGTGACATGTTTGACAAGGGTCAAGGATGGGCCCGAGATTTTCGGAAGTCAGACATATGGTTGAACGGGATTCGATCTCTGTACCTGCTGCTTGCAAGGCCGACACGCTAACCACTGTGCTACGCAGGCTGTTGCGAAGGTGAACCACCCTAGTCCACAAGGCATGTGAGCCTTCCCTAACCCCGTGTGTCTGAGTCCTGAGCACTTAATTAATATCACCTGGTAGGGTTGCTTCCTCTCGGTAGAGTGAGAGGGGGGGTGTCGTTGTTTAAATTGGCACACAGCGAAAAGTATACATAGCATAGCTCAACTATTTACTTCTTCAGAATCCAGACAATCACGCGAACATTTCCATGTATAAAATGTCCTTCGGTCTTCAGACGTGTAGGAGAGGTGAAGAGTTAGAAACAGTTAGAGATTCTAGAGCGAAGAGAGATTTTCTAGAGCGTGGCTCCATTGATTTCAATGGAGGGGGGGGAGTCATTATTCGAACTGTCACAGAGTGAAAAATATACATCGAAGAGCTTAGCTTTTTTGATTTTATTAATCCCAAGAGTCGTGTGAACGTTTTGATATGTAAAATGTGTATGAGCTGTGAGAATTGGAAGAGGGATGGCAGTTTAGAAAATGTGTGACTTTTTCCAAAATGCGCCTTTCACCACTCTGAAACTGGTGAAATTGTGCAGAAGACAAAAAGTGTTCCTTTCATTCTGCAATCAAAAAAATGAAGTAATAATGAAACCACGGGGTGTTTTGAACTCAGCATGAGCCAGGGAATCCATTGCTACCATAATTTTGAAGATTGGACATACAGCTCAAAAGTTACTGGCATAAACGCAACTCCAACTTTGACACGCTGGTGGCGCTAGAGTGCACAAAATGTCAACATGAGGCTTGGTGACAGATGTCATGGGTATGTCCCGAATGAGTGTGCCAAATGTGGTTTTGATAGATTAAAACATTACTGAGATATGACCCCAGTTCCTGTTTTGCAGCTTTTCTGCCAATTTTGATTGGCTGTCACGAGCGAACGCAATGGATAATCAAAAATCCCTGTACATTCTTTGTAGACATTGGTGTATAGATGACATCCACCGATTGTTTTGCAAATTGGTGAAAGTTCCTAGGAGGAGATACATTTTAAGGGTTTTGCACATCATTCAAAATGGCGGAGAAGCCAAGATGGCCACAATGACGTCATAGAGTGCGTTGAATACGGCTTGAGCCAAGGAATTGAAGGACACCTGAAGTTTTAAAATTGGACTTGCTGAAGAAAAGCTGCATGCATAAATGCACCTCCAACTTTGACACGTTGGTGGCGCTAGAGAGGGTGAGGTGTGGACATGAGACTTGGTGAGGAGGGTCAGGGCACTGTCCCAAATGAGTGTGCCAATTTTCATAACTTTCTACCATAAGCTTATATGGGCTGCCATAGACTACAATGGCAGAGGAATAAAGAAAGAAAGAAAGAAAGAAATAAGAAAAGGTAGAAACTTAATGGTGGCCTACGCAGCTTCGCTGCTTGGCCCCCAAATATAGCTGCAAGCAGCGATGTGGGGGCCAAGCGGGACGCACGACCAGCGCATCAAAGACAACAAGCAAAACATGTCAAAAGTCAGACATGGTTGAACAAGATTCGATCTCTGTACCTGCTGCTTGCAAAGCCGACATGCTAACCACTGTGCTAGGCAGGATGTTGCAAGGGTGAATCACCCTAGTCCACAAGGCATGTGAGCCTTCCCTAACCCCGTGAGTCTGAGTCCTGAGCACTTAATTAATGTCACCTGGTAGGGTTGCTTCCTCTCGGTAGAGTGAGAGGGGGGGGTGTCGTTGTTTAAATTGGCACACAGCGAAAAGTATACATAGCATAGCTCAACTATTTACTTCTTCAGAATCCAGACAATCACGTGAACATTTCCATGTATAATATGTCCTTCGGTCTTCAGAAGTGTAGGAGAGGTGAAGAGTTAGAAACAGTTAGAGATTCTAGAGCGAAGAGAGATTTTCTAGAGTGTGGCTCCATTGATTTCAATGGAGGGGGGGGGGGTCATTATTCGAACTGTCACAGAGTGAAAAATATACATCGAAGAGCTTAGCTTTTTTGATTTTATGAATCCCAAGAGTCGTGTGAACGTTTTGATATATAAAATGTGTATGAGCTGTGAGAATTGGAAGAGGGATGGCAGTTTAGAAAATGTGTGACTTTTTCCAAAATGCGCCTTTCACCACTCTGAAACTGGTGAAATTGTGCAGAAGACAAAAAGTGTTCCTTTCATTCTGCAATCAAACAAATGAAGTAATAATGAAACCATGGGGTGTTTTGAACTCAGCATGAGCCAGGGAATCCATTGCTACCATAATTTTGAAGATTGGACATACAGTTCAAAAGTTACTGGCATAAACGCAACTCCAACTTTGACACGCTGGTGGCGCTAGAGTGCACTAGATGTCAACATGAGGCTTGGTGACAGATGTCATGGATATGTCCCGGATGAGTGTGCCAAATGTGGTTTTGATGGATTAAAACATTACTGAGATATGATCCCTGTTCCTGTTTTGCAGCTTTTCTGCCAATTTTGATTGGCTGTCACGAGCGAACGCAATGGATAATCAAAAATCCCTGTACATCCTTTGTAGACATTGGTGTATAGATGACATCCACCGATGTCCGTGCAGATTGGTGAAAGTTCCTAGGAGGAGATACATTTTAAGGGTTTTGCACATCATTCAAAATGGCGGAGGAGCCAAGATGGCCACAATGACGTCTTAGAGTGCGTTGAATCCGGCTTGAGCCAAGGAATTGAAGGACACCTGAAGTTTGAAAATTGGACTTGCTGAAGAAAAGCTGCATGCATAAATGCACCTCCAACTTTGACACGTTGGTGGCGCTAGAGAGGGTGAGGTGTGGACATGAGACTTGGTGAGGAGGGTCAGGGCACTGTCCCGAATGAGTGTGCCATTTTTCATAACTTTCTACCGTAAGCTTCTATGGGCTGCCATAGACTACAATGGCAGAGGAATAATAATAAAGAAAGAAAAAAGAGAAAAGGTAGAAACTTAATGGGTGCCTGCGCAGCTGCGCTGCTTGGCCCCCAATAATAAGAAAAGGTACAAGAACAATGGGTGCCAGCGCTGCGCTGCTTGGCCCCCAATAAATAATAAGAAAAGGTACAAGAACAATGGGTGCCAGCGCTGCGCTGCTTGGCCCCCAAATATAGCTGCAAGCAGCAATAACGGGGCCAAGCACAATGAACGCATCAAAGCCAACGAGCAAAACACGCCATAGCTACATTGGAGCTATGCATGTGAGCATCTATGTCGCCTGACCAGGTGAATCAGGTCAAATTCATGCAACAGTATCATCATCACCATGATCATCATCATCATCATCATCATCGTCATTATACAACTGCATTCACATTCAATTCATCTGACAGCGTCAAGTGAGAGTCAGGTCCTTTTTAGAATCTCATTACATTCATTCTATTTTGGTACATATGTTTTTGAACCAATTTCTCTGCATGTCTACATGCCACATGCTCATTCTCCAGGCCTTCCATCTGCCTGGAAGGCCCACCTTTACCATCAAGTCTCAGTGCGGGGATTTCTTGATAATTCAGCTACCTATGAAGAACACTCACAACTTTTGTTTCTCTCTACACCTCACAGTTTCCAGAAAGATGCCCCCCCTACACTTGGTGTAAGTAGCCTATGTAGTCTGCGGGCTACTGTCCTCTCCCAGGATGAAGTGTTTAGATTAAAGCCTTAAGGGGAGACACGGTAGGTGAAAACATCGTTTTTCAACGCCCTGGTCAAATTTGAGATTTTGTGCTAGTTTGCTTCCATAACATGTCTTCTTTCATACTAGTGGAAATAAAACATCAAAAATACGCATTTAGATGTTTATTTTACTTCATTTAGTCTGTGTGCGTCTGTAGATTCTTCCTAAAATCACGAAAAGTTAGCATTTTTTCGCAACGAACCAGAGCGCGGCCGTCTTTTGGATCCGCGAATGTTATATATCGATAGAGAGATCTCTCTCTCGAGCATGATGTTATCGCAACCAAACCTGATAGTTTCATTCGTATCAGCAACCAATCGTGGAAATACAAAGGCGGGTTTGATGCTAATCGTGAAATCTCATTGGCTGTTGATGATTTCTGAGAACGTGATTGGTTCAGCGCGTCATGTGACACGTTTCCACTTCCTTATATCTAATCCAAACAATGCCGTCTGTAAAGCGTTCTAAACGTAATAAGCAACAATGACAACAGTGTTTGCCCGCAAGGTTGAACAGAAAACATGAGAAACTAAATGGAAATGTTTACATTTATGAGATATAAAGTGCCTATTCGCGCAAGTTGTCATTAGCCGGTGCTAGCATGTCCAGTAAGCAGCAGGGAGATGAGGCTAGCGTTAGCATGTCCAGTGAGCAGCAGAGAGATGCGGCGCGTTTGAATGAGCTGATAACTGGGTTGATTTGTCCTAATTGTGCAGGGACTGGTATTAAAATTAACATAGATCCTCAGAATAGTGGGTTCTGTAGTACTTTGCTCTTAGAGTGCAGTCTTTGTGAGAAATGGCTATCTCAAAAGTGTCTACACATCGACTCGGCTTCATGATACAACTAGGAATGATGTTGCATTTGATGTCAATGTGAGGATGGTCCTCTTAGCGCACGAGTTAGGGTTGGGGTATGCAGCTCTCCAAAAGATTAGTAAAGTGTTGGATCCCAGGGCTTCATCTGAAAACGTATCAGAAACATGACAGAGAGGGTGACAGGTAGGCTATTGAAACGTGTTCCCTCTCTCTCTCTCTCTCTCTCTCTCTCTCTCTCTCTCTAGCCAATATCAGAAGCCTATACATATGCACAGTAGTCTCTCTGCCTGTGGCATATCTACATGCATCCATAAACTGACCAAATAAACTGTTTTAATTTCAGTTGCTGAAATAGAGAGAGGTCTGGAGTCCTTTCACAGAAGCAGAGAGCAGATTAGGCAGGCATATGCAGATGTGGACCCAGAGGTAGGTAAGCTGACTGCCAATAAATGCAAAATGTTACAAAATTATTACAGTTATTGAGAATTATTACAATAATTCTCAATAACCAGCGTTCAGTGGACAACATGAAGGCGGCAATATGGGGTAGTCCGCTTCACTGATGACAACCCCATGCGCACCAGGAACATATTGTGGTTTTAGAACAGTTTTGGGGACTGCAGCTGAGTGGGTTCTACAGACCAGCTGCTTAGAACAGTTTTGTGAACTGCAGCTGAGTGGGTTCTACAAACCAGCTGCCTAGAACAGTTTTGTTGATAGCTAGTGTGGTGCCATCTGAGGAGTGACTCTGTAGACCTATGACGGCGTAGCTTGATGTCTCCTATGGTGTTGCTTTTGACGATGGTTATATCACTTGTTTGTTTGGCAATCTATATTTAGCTTCTATTGGTGTTTACCCTGCATTGTTTACCACATCTTGTCCTGTGTATTTATGAATCAGCTTACTCTTCATGTTCATTCATTCATTCATTCATTCATGTTTTCTCCATGTAAAACGCTTAAAAAACACAAAAAGCTAGATAATCTGTTTTCTCATGCATGTCCTCGTCAAATGTGTCTATCTTTGTCCATGATCTGTTTAACAAAATAATACAAGCTTTCTAAAAGGGAATGTTCTCTTCCCTACTAACATTGTCTCGTCTCTAGTCTCGTCTTACTAACATCCCACTCGTGGGCTGAACCTTGACGTGGTGAGTGGGCTTCCAACTAAACAGGTCTTACTTCTCTATACAAAATGTCTACTCCTGGACTATTTTGAATCCACAACATGCTGTGTTATTCAGTTTTCAGTTTCTATGTGTTTTCAGATGTTGTGTAATGTTGTTACTAATGATGTGATTGGATATTGTGTTTGTAAATATTGGTTTACAATGCAAATGTATGGTTTTTTACAATACAAATTTTCAAAGCCCGTTTTCTCAAAATGAGTTATTTATCATCTTAGGGACATCAAAACCACCACTTGAGTAGCACCTACATATACCTAACTTTCCAGTTTTGTTCCAATCCATATTCTGAGAGTTTGCCCAAGGGGGATTTTTTAAATTTCATTCATAGCCTGATTTATATAACAGTTTATCCCTAAAACATGGCGAAAATTGGTCTTTTTATGACTGTTGACAGTATTTTCTGATTTCTGAAGTGAAGAAAAGAGATATCAAAAATCCCCCTTGGACAAAGTTTGAATAGGGATATGTGAACAAAATGAAACAAGAATTTTGAATCTGGCTTGAACCAGTTAAAAAAATTGATTTCCCAAAATTATGCAAATTGGCGCATATTTAGCGCATATAATGCCTAATTTGCATATTTATCCATAAGATTTCAGAAAACTTGTAATACAAAAAAGATGCTCCTTAATGTACCTAACAAACTGGGGGAGTTTGATGGTGATACCTATTAAGGCTTTTTTTTTTCCTATTCACCTGGGGTGTCTCCCCTTAACCCTCTCCCTGGTTGAAGTGTGTAAGCTATATACTGCAAAAGGTACACTTTCCAAACTTGATACTCTTTACCACTCTACCATCCTGTTTGTCACCCATGCCACATACAATACACACCACTGCACTCGTTACTCTTTGGACAACTAACCTTCCCATCAAACCTGTCATAACATTCCCTAGTTTAATCTCATTTGCACCCTTCTCCAACTATCACCTCTCTACCTATGTCACATTTTACACTAAATGCCTCTCACACACTGACTCCTACAAAAGCCAGTTCATTTACAATGGCTCTACACAATATCCAGTCTTAAAGCAGACTTTAAAGATGTACACACACATCAATTCTTTATGAACGCTGATTGCATTTGTGTAACAGAAACATGGCTAACATCTGCCATAGCCACATTTGAGCTATGCATGTGACTATTTCTCTGCATGTCAACATCCCACCTGGTCATTGTCCAGGCCTTCCATCTGCCTGGGAGACCCACCTTCACCATCAAGTATCACTGCAAGGATAGCTTGACAATTCAGCAATCTGTGAACAACACTCACAATTCTTGTTTCTCTCTTAACCTCAGTTTTCAGAAGAATGCCCCTCTCCTACCCATACATTTGGTGTAAGTAGGCTATGTTATTTAAGGTCTACATTTCCATCCAATTGACCTGAATGACTACTGTCAAACTAACGTGGAGTCCATATGCATTCCACTGTAGTGATCTTGATTATTTCAGTTAAACAAGCACGTTCTTCATATAAGAAGAGACGACACATTGGTTTAATTCTAGCAATGAAAATACAATGAAAGTGCAATGGGGGTCCCTTTGTACAACAATGCTTATATAAACATCAAAATGTAATCTAACAGTGTTGTGCCCAATTAGTAAGTTGTAGAGCATGCCATCAGCTACCCATACAAGCATTATCATCCCCATTTAGCCACGGGGGGCGCTACAGCAATCAATTGCGTTTAAGCCACTTTTAAGAATTTTGGCTTGTTATAGCGCCACCCTTTGGCCTAACTGCTTCATATTTCTTGAGTTACCTCAAGATATGCTCTGGTACTACTATATCTGTTTTCGGAAATACCATCCAAGCGGTTAGGCCTAAACAGGAAATGAGCTCTCTAGCGCCCCCATTCAGTTTGATCTGGCCAGTAATGGAGGCTTTGCCTCAGGCTGACATTGTTGATATGAACACAAAGTTTTGTGGTGTTCCATCCATTCCATCAGAAGTTATATGCCTTTTTGTGAAAAGCCACACCCTCTGCAATATTCAATTGCTCATAGTGGCTCTTTTCATCAAGTTTTCTAAATTATGCCAAGATGGAACTTTAGATATTCATTGCTAGATTCTACCTACTGTGCTTCATGTAGATTGACAAAACTTTCTCGGAGGAGATAGATTTGAAGTGTTTTTCTAAAATTGCAAAATTGTTGCAAATTAACATAATCTGAAGTTATGGCTCCTTGAAGGCAAATTTGTTCAACCTGATGAGACATATATGCCTCCCAAGCTTCATGACTCTAGCTCCAACGGGGCATGAGATATGACCTTTCAAAGTTAGCATTTTAGCCCCTTTTATGTATTTTGGCTTGTTATAGCGCCACCCTGTGGCCAATCAGGCTCTTCTTTCTCCAGTGACCATTAGACATACCCTGGTACCACTGTACCGTGGTTCGGAAAGCTCTGCATGGCGGTTAGGCCTAAACTGAAAATGAGCTCTCTAGCGCCCCCATTTGGTTTGATTCGGCCAATAATGCAGTGGCCGCCTCAGGTTATATCTGCACAGATGTGTACCAAGTGGCGTGGTGTTCTGCACAACCCTTAAGAAAGTATACCCCTTTATGTGAAAAGCCACGCCCCATGCCATTTTCATTGGCTCATAGTTGCTGTTAAATGTAACTTTTTCAACTTTTGCCGAGATGGAATTATAGATATCGGTCCTTAGATTGTGTGTACCCAGTAGCATGCAGATTGGTCAAAGTCTCTAGGAGGAGATAGATTTTAAGCGTTTTTCAAAAAATTCAAAATGGCGGAAAATCTATATAACCGGAAGTTATGGGTTCTTGAGGCAAATTTGTTCATCCTGAGGAGAGACATATGTGTGCAGAGTGTCATGTCTGTAGGTGAAACGGGGCCTGAGATATGACTGTTCAAAGTTTGCAACTTCAGTCGGCTGCTATAGCGCCCCCTTTTGGCCAATCAATGTGAGACTTGCTCCATGGCTTCGGGCCATAAGCCTCTACCATCTTGGAAAGTTTCGTAAAAAGTTATTAATCGGCTATAGGGCCTGGCATAGGCTCCCATGGCGGAAAAAGAATAATAATAATAAATATAGCTGCAAGCAGCAATAACGGGGCCAAGCACAATGAACGCATCAAAGCCAACGAGCAAAACACGCCATAGCTACATTGGAGCTATGCATGTGAGCATCTATGTCGCCTGACCAGGCGAATCAGGTCAAATTCATGCAACAGTATCATCATCACCATGATCATCATCATCATCATCATCATCATTATACAACTGCATTCACATTCAATTCATCTGACAGCGTCAAGTGAGAGTCAGGTCCTTTGTAGAATCTCATTACATTCATTCTATTTTGGTACATATGTTTTAGAACCTATTTCTCTGCATGTCTACATGCCACATGATCGTTCTCCAGGCCTTCCAGCTGCCTGGAAGGCCCACCTTTACCATCAAGTCTCAGTGCGGGGATTTCTTGATAATTCAGCTACCTATGAAGAATACTCACAACTTTTGTTTCTCTCTACACCTCACAGTTTCCAGAAGAATGCCCCCCCTACACTTGGTGTAAGTAGGCTATGTAGTCTGTGGGCTACTGTCCTCTCCCAGGATGAAGTGTTTAGATTGAAGGCTAAAACCCTCTCCCTGGTTGAAGTGTGTAAGCTATATACTGCAAAAGGTACACTATCCAAACTTGATACTCTTTACCACTCTACCATCCAGTTTGTCACCCATGCCACATACAATACACACCACTGCACTCGTTACTCTTTGGACAACTAACCTTCCCATCAAACCTGTCATAACATTCCCTAGTTTAATCTCATTTGGACCCTTCTCCAACTATCACCTCTCTACCTATATCACATGTTACACTAAATGCCTCTCACACACTGACTCCTACAAAAGCCAGTTCATTTACAATGGCTCTACACAATATCCAGTCTTAAAGCAGACTTTAAAGATGTACACACACATCAATTCTTTATGAACGCTGATTGCATTTGTGTAACAGAAACATGGCTAACATCTGCCATAGCCACATTTGAGCTATGCATGTGACTATTTCTCTGCATGTCAACCTCCCACCTGGTCATTGTCCAGGCCTTACATCTGCCTGGGAGTCCCACCTTTACCATCAAGTATCACTGCAAGGATAGCTTGACAATTCAGCAATCTGTGAACAACACTCACAATTCTTGTTTCTCTCTTAACCTCACAGTTTTCAGAAGAATGCCCCTCTCCTACCCATACATTTGGTGTAAGTAGGCTATGTAATTTAAGGTCTACATTTCCATCCAATTGACCTGAATGACTACTGTCAAACTAAAGTGGAGTCCATATGCATTCAATTGTAGTGATCTTGATTATTTCAGTTAAACAAGCACATTCTTCATATAAGAAGAGACGACACATTGGTTTAATTCGAGCAATGAAAATACAATGAAAGTGAAATGGGGTTCCCTTTGCACAACAATGCTTATATAAACATCAAAATGTAATCTGACAGTGTTGTGCCCAATTAGTAAGTTGTAGAGCATGCCATCAGCTACGCATACAAGCATTATAAACCCCATTTAGCCACGGGGGGCGCTACAGCAATCAATTGCATTTAAGCCACTTTTAAGAATTTCGGCTCGTTATAGCGCCACTCTTTGGCCTAATTGCTTCATATTTCTTCAGTTCACTCAAGATATGCTCTGGTACTACTATATCTGTTTTGAAAAATACCATCCAAGCGGTTAGGCCTAAACAGGAAATGAGCTCTCTAGCGCCCCCATACAGTTTATTCTGGCCAGTAACGGAGGCTTTGCCTCGGGCAGACATTGTTGATATGAACACAAGGTTTTGTGGTGTTCCATGCATTCCTTCAGAAGTTGTATGCCTTTTTGTGAAAAGCCACACCCTCTGCAATATTCAATTGCTCACAGTGGCTATTTTCATCAAGTTTTCTTAATTATGCCGAGATGGAACTTTAGATATTCATTGCTAGATTATATATACTGTGCTTCATGTAGATTGACAAAACTTCCTATGAGGAGATAGATTTTAAGTGTTTTTCAAAAAATGCAAGATTGTTGCAAATTAACATAATCTGAAGTTATGGCTCCTTGAGGCAAATTTGTTCAACCTGATGAGACATATAAGCCTCCAAAGCGTCATGACTCTAGCTCCAACGGGGCATGAGATATGACCTTTCAAAGTTAGCATTTTAGCCCCTTTTATGTATTTTGTCTTGTTATAGCACCACCCTGTGGCCAATCAGGCTCTTCTTTCTCCAGTGACCATGAGACATACCCTGGTACCACTGTACCGTGGTTCGGAAAGCTCTGCATGGCGGTTAGGCCTAAACTAAAAATGAGCTCTCTAGCGCCCCCATTTGGTTTAATTGGGCCAATAATGCAGTGGCCGCCTCAGGTTATATCTGCACAGATGTCTACCAAGTGGCGTGGTGTTCTGCACAACCCTTAAGAAAGTATACCACTTTATGTGAAAAGCCACGCCCTATGCCATATTCATTGGCTCATAGTTGCTGCTAAATGTAACTTTTTAAACTTTTGCCGGGATGGAATTTTAGATATCGTTCCCTAGATTGTGTGTAAAGGATTTCATGCAGATTGGTCAAAGTCTCTAGGAGGAGAAAGATTTTAAGCGTTTTTCAAAAAATTCAAGATGGCGGAAAATCTATATAACCGGAAGTTATGGGTCCTTGAGGCAAATTTGTTCATCATGAGGAGAGACATATGTGTGCAAAGTGTCATGTCTGTAGGTCAAACGGGGCCTGAGATATGCCTGTTCAAAGTTCGCCACTTCAGTCGGCTGCTATAGCGCCCCCTTTTGGCCAATCAATTTGAGACTTGCTCCATGGCTTCGGGCCATAAGCCTCTACCATCTTGCAAAGTGTCGTAAAAAGTTACCAATCGGCTATAGGGCCTGCCATAGACTCCCATGGCAGATGAATAATAATAATAATAATAATAATAATAATAATAACACTAACAATTACAATAGGGGCTTCGCCCTTTCGGGCTTGGCCCCTAAATATAGCTGCAAGCAGCAATGAACGGGGCCAAGCCATTAAGCATCAAAGCCAACAAGCGAAACAAACCATAGCCACATTGAGCTACCATTGAGCTAGCACTAGCCATTGATATCTATGAAAATAAGATGAAAGCGCAATGGGGGTGTTGTTGTACAAAAATGCTTATATTGACATCAAAAATAATCTGACAATTTCGCATCCAATGAGGGAGTTGTAGAGCAGGATATGGTCTACCCATACAAGCAGGATGAACTCCATCTGACCACAGGGGGCGCTACAGCAATAGATTGCGTTTTAGCAACTGTTAAGAATTTTGGCTTGTTATAGCGCCACCCTGTGGCCGATTTGCTTCATCTTTCTCCAGTGGCCATTAGGAGTGCTCTGCTGCCACTGGACCCGGTTTCGGAAAAATCAGCATAGTGGTCATGCCTTAACGGGAAATTAGCTCTCTAGCGCCCCCCTTTGAATTGATCGGGCCAATAATGCAAAGCAAACCTCTGGATGTATATAGGGACATGTCTATACGTTTTTGTGTTATTCTTTACAAGCCTTCAATAATGATAACCCTTTATTTGAAAAGCCACACCCTCTGCAATGTTCATTGGCTCATAGTTTCTGTTTTATTCAACTTTTCCAAAATGTGCCGAGATGGAACTTTAGATATTGGTCCCTAGATTCTTTGTACCGAGTGCCATCTGAATCGGTGAAACTTTCTAGGAGGAGATAGATTTTAAGCGCTTTTCAAAAAATGCTACATAGCCAAAAATCTACATAACCGGAAGTAATGCAACCCTGGGGTGCATTTGTTCATTGTGAGGAGAGGAATATGTGTGCAAAGTGTCACCACTGTAGGTCAAACGGGGCATGAGATATGCCTGTTCAAAGTTTTCAAATTCAATCGATTGCAATGGCGCCCCCCTTTGGCCGATCCATGTATATTCCGGTCCAGGGCATCTTGGCATGACCATCCACTACTATGCAAATTTTCATAAAAAGCGACCAGTCGGTTTAGGTTTTAAAGTCATTTCAAATGATTAGCTTTTCAAATACAAGCTTTAATATAGCTGCAAGCAGCAATGAACGGGGCCAAGCGCAACGAACGCATCAAAGCCAATGAGGAAAACACGCCATTGCTACATTGGAGCTATGCATGTGAGCATCTATGTCGCCTGACCAGGTGAATCAGGTCAAATTCATGCAACAGTATCATCATCACCATGATCATCATCATCATCATCATCATCATTATACAACTGCATTCACATTCAATTCATCTGACAGCGTCAAGTGAGAGTCAGGTCCTTTTTAGAATCTCATTACATTTATTCTATTTTGGTACATATGTTTTAGGACCTATTTCTCTGCATGTCTACATGCCACATGATCATTCTCCAGGCCTTCCATCTGCCTGGAAGGCCCACCTTTACCATCAAGTCTCAGTGCGGGGATTTCTTGATAATTCAGCTATCTATGAAGAACACACAACTCTTGTATCTCTCTACACCTCACAGTTTCCAGAAGAATGCCCCCTCTACACTTGGTGTAAGTAGGCTATGTAGTCTGTGGGCTACTGCGCTCTCCAAGGATGAAGTGTTTAGGCTAAAGGCTACAACCCTCTCCCTGGTTGAAGTGTGAAAGCTATAGAGTGCAAAAGGTACACTTTCCAAACGTGACACTCTTTACCACTCTACCATCCAGTTTGTCACACATGACACATACAATACACAACACTGCACTCCTTACTGTTTGGACAACTAATCTTCCCATCAAACCTGTCATAACATTCCCTAGTTTATTCTCATTTGCACCCTTCTCCAACTATCACCTCTCTACCTATGTCACATGTTACACTAAATGCCTCTCTCACACAGACTCCCACAAAAGCCAGTTCATTTATAATGGCTCTACACAATATCCAGAGTCTTAAAGCACACTTTAAAGATGTACACACACATCAATTCTTTATGAACGCTGATAGCATTTGTGTAACAGAAACATGGCTAGCATCTACCATAGCCACATTTGAGCTATGCATGTGACTGTCTTTGTCGCCTGACTAGGTACATCAGGATAAATTCATGCAACATCATCATAATACAACCACAATCACAGTTAATTCAGCTGATGATGTCAAGTGAGTGTCAGGTCCTTTTAAGCATCTTAGTACATTTCTTCTATTTTGGGACATATTTCTAGGACCTATTTCTCTGCATGTCTACATCCCACATGGTCATTCTCCCGGCCTTCCATCTGCCTGGGAGACCCACCTTAACAATCAAGTATTACTGCAGGGATAGCTTGACAATTCAGTAATCTGTGAACAACAATCACAATTCTTGTTTCTCTCTTAACCTCACAGTTTTCAGAAGAATGCCCCTCTCCCACCCATACATTTGGTGTAAGTAGGCTATGTAATCTAAGGTCTACTGCAATGTCCCTGGATGAAGCATGTATGCTATAGACCATTCCCTTTCCCTAGATGAAATGTGTATGGTATAGACTACTCCACTCTCCCTAGGCTAATAGCTACTACCCTCTCCCGGGATGAAATGGGAAGAATGGAACTACCCTACAGCATCTAGAAGATTCAAAAACAATCAATAATCTACCCTCTCCCTGGGTATAATTCTGTAGTATAATTGGCTACTCTCCCTTTTCCTGTTAATAATGTTATATATAATATAGCTGATAATAGTGTTTCTGGGAGATTGGAATTGTGTCAATTACCTTAGATTTGCTCTTAACATGTGCAGTAAATCTAGCCTACAAGGCTACTAATGACATGTCTGTAATGTTTAAGAAGTCTCACAGTTAAAGTAAGGTAATGTCCATCCAATTGACCTGAATGACTACTGTCATACTAAAGTGGAGTCCATATGCATTCAATTGTAGTGATCTTGATTATTTCAGTTAAACTAGCACATTCTTCATATAAGAAGAGACGACACATTGGTTTAATTCTAGCAATGAAAATACAATGAAAGTGCAATGGGGGTCCCTTTGCACAACAATGCTTATATAAACCTCAAAATGTCATCTGACAGTGTTGTGCCCAGTTAGTAAGTTGTAGAGCATGCCCTCAGCTACCCATACAAGCATTATGAACCCCATTTAGCCAAGGGGGGCGCTACAGCAATCAATTGTGTTTAAGCCACTTTTAAGAATTTTGTCTTGTTATAGCGCCACCCTTTGGCCTAACTACTTCATATTTCTTCAGTTACCTCAAGATATGCTCTGGTACTACTATATCTGTTTTCCGAAATACCATCCAAGCGGTTAGGCCTGAACAGGAAATGAGCTCTCTAGCGCCCCCATTCAGTTTAATCTGGCCAGTAATGTTGGCTTTGCCTCGGGCTGACATTTTTTAAAAGACCACAAGGTTTTGTGGTGTTCCATGCATTCTTTCAGAAGTTATATGCCTTTTTGTGAAAAGCCACACCCTCTGCAATATTCAATTGCTCACAGTGGCTATTTTCATCAAGTTTTCTAAATTATGCCGAGATGGAACTTTAGATATTCATTGCTAGATTCTATATACTGTGCTTCATGTAGATTGACAAAACTTCCTAGGAGGAGATAGATTTCAAGTGTTTTTCCAAAAATGCTTATTTGTTGCTAATTAACATAATCTGAAGTCATGGCTCCTTGAGGCAAATTTGTTCAACCTGATGAGACATATATGCCTCCAAAGCTTCCAAGAATCTAGCTCCAACGGGGCATGAGATATGACCGTTCAAAGTTTGCATTTTAGCCCCTTTTATGTATTTTGGCTTGTTATAGCACCACCATGTGGCCAATCAGGCTCTTCTTTCTCCAGTCACCATTAGACATACCGTGGTACCACTGTACTGTTTTTCGGAAAACTATGCATGGCGGTTAGGCCTAAAATGAAAATGAGCTCTCTAGCGCCCCCATTTGGTTTTATTGGGCCAATAATGCAGTGGCCGCCTCAGGTTATATCTGCAGAGATGTCTACAAAGTGGCATGGTGTTCTGCACAACCCTTAAGAAATAATACCCCTTTATGTGAAAAGCCACGCCCCATGCAAATTTCATTGGCTCATAGTTGCTGTTATATTTAACTTTTTCAACTTTTGCCGAGATGGAATTTTAGATATTGTTCCCTAGATTGTGTGTACCGGATGTCATGCAGATTGGTCAAAGTCTCTAGGAGAAGATAGATTTTAAGCGTTTTTCAAAAAATTCAAAATGGCGGAAAATCTATATAACCGGAAGTTATGGGTCCTTGAGGCAAATTTGTTCGTCATAAGGAGAGACATATGTGTGCAAATCCTCATGTCTGTAGGTCAAACGGGGCCTGAGATATGCCTGTTCAAAGTTCGCAACTTCAGTCGGCTGCTATAGCGCCCCCTTTTGGCCAATCCATGTGAGACTTGCTTCACTTCTGCGGGGCCTAAGCCTCTATGACTCTGCCTTGTTTCGTAAAAAGCGACCAGTCGGTTATAGGGCCTGCCATAGACTTCCATGGCAGATAAATAATAATAATAATAATAATAATAATAATAATAATACCATCAATTACAATAGGGGCTTCGCCCCCTTCGGGGCTTGGCCCCTAATAATATAGCTGCAAGCAGCAATGAACGGGGCCAAGCGCAACTAACGCATCAAAGCCAATGAGGAAAACACGCCATTGCTACATTGGAGCTATGCATGTGAGCATCTATGTCGCCTGACCAGGTGAATCAGGTCAAATTCATGCAACAGTATCATCATCACCATGATCATCATCATCATCATCATTATACAACTGCATTCACATTCAATTCATCTGACAGCGTCAAGTGAGAGTCAGGTCCTTTTTAGAATCTCATTACATTGATTGTATTTTGGTACATATGTTTTAGGACCTATTTCTCCACATGTCTACATGCCACATGATCATTCTCCAGGCCTTCCATCTGCCTGGAAGGCCCACCTTTACCATCAAGTCTCAGTGCGGGGATTTCTTGATAATTCAGCTATCTATGAAGAACACACAACTCTTGTATCTCTCTACACCTCACAGTTTCCAGAAGAATGCCCCCCCTACACTTTGTGTAAGTAGGCTATGTAGTCTGTGGGCTACTGCGCTCTCCAAGGATGAAGTGTTTAGGCTAAAGGCTACAACCCTCTCCCTGGTTGAAGTGTGAAAGCTATAGAGTGCAAAAGGTACACTTTCCAAACGTGACACTCTTTACCACTCTACCATCCAGTTTGTCACACATGACACATACAATACACAACACTGCACTCCTTACTGTTTGGACAACTAATCTTCCCATCAAACCTGTCATAACATTCCCTAGTTTATTCTCATTTGCACCCTTCTCCAACTATCACCTCTCTACCTATGTCACATGTTACACTAAATGCCTCTCTCACACAGACTCCCACAAAAGCCAGTTCATTTATAATGGCTCTACACAATATCCAGTATTAAAGCACACTTTAAAGATGTACACACACATCAATTCTTTATGAACGCTGATAGCATTTGTGTAACAGAAACATGGCTAGCATCTACCATAGCCACATTTGAGCTATGCATGTGACTGTCTTTGTCGCCTGACTAGGTACATCAGGATAAATTCATGCAACATCATCATCATACAACCACAATCACAGTTAATTCAGCTGATGATGTCAAGTGAGTGTCAGGTCCTTTTAAGCATCTTAGTACATTTCTTCTATTTTGGGACATATTTCTAGGACCTATTTCTCTGCATGTCTACATCCCACATGGTCATTCTCCCGGCCTTCCATCTGCCTGGGAGACCCACCTTAACAATCAAGTATTACTGCAGGGATAGCTTGACAATTCAGTAATCTGTGAAGAACAATCACAATTCTTGTTTCTCTCTTAACCTCACAGTTTTCAGAAGAATGCCCCTCTCCTACCCATACATTTGGTGTAAGTAGGCTATGTAATTTAAGGTCTACATTTCCATCCAATTGACCTGAATGACTACTGTCAAACTAAAGTGGAGTCCATATGCATTCAATTGTAGTGATCTTGATTATTTCAGTTAAACAAGCACATTCTTCATATAAGAAGAGACGACAAATTGGTTTAATTCTAGCAATGAAAATACAATGAAAGTGCAATGGTGGTCCCTTTGCACAACAATGCTTATATAAACATCAAAATGTAATCTGACAGTGTTATGCCCAATTAGTAAGTTGAAGAGCATGTCATCAGCTACCCATACAAGCATTATGAACCCCATTTAGCCACGGGGGGCGCTACAGCAATCAATTAAGAATTTTGGTTGGTTATAGCGCCACCCTTTGGCCTAACTGCTTCATATTTCTTCAGTTACCTCAAGATATGCTCTGGTACTACTATATCTGTTTTCGGAAATACCATCCAAGCGGTTAGGCCTAAACAGGAAATGAGCTCTATAGCGCCCCCATACAGTTTATTCTGGCCAGTAACGGAGGCTTTGCCTTGGGCTGACATTGTTGATATGAACAAAAGGTTTTGTGGTGTTCCATGCATTCTTTCAGAAGTTATATGCCTTTTTGTGAAAAGCCACACCCTCTGCAATATTCAATTGCTCACAGTGGCTATTTTCATCAAGTTTTCTTAATTATGCCGAGATGGAACTTTAGATATTCATTGCTAGATTATATATACTGTGCTTCATGTAGATTGACAAAACTTCCTATGAGGAGATAGATTTTAAGTGTTTTTCAAAATTGCAAGATTGTTGCAAATTAACATAATCCGAAGTTATGGCTCCTTGAGGCAAATTTGTTTACCCTGATGAGACATATATGCCTCCAAAGCGTCCTGACTCTAGCTCCAACAAGGCATGACATATGACCATTCAAAGTTTGCATTGTATCCCCTTTTATGTATTTTGGCTTGTAATAGCGCCACCCTGTGGCCAATCAGGTTCTTCTTTCTCCAGTGACCATTAGATATACCCTGGTACCACTGTACCATGGTTCGGAAAGCTCTGCATGGCGGTTAGGCCTAAACTGAAAATGAGCTCTCTAGCGCCCCCATTTGGTTTGATTGGGCCAATAATGCAGTGGCCGCCTCAGGTTATATCTGCACAGATGTCTTATAAGTGGCGTGGTGTTCTGCACAACCCTTAAGAAAGTATACCACTTTATGTGAAAAGCCACGCCCTATGCCATTTTCATTGGCTCATAGTTGCTGTTAAATTTAACTTTTTAAACTTTTGCTGAGATGGAATTTTAGATAATGGTCCCTAGATTGTGTGTATCAAGTATCATGCAGATTGGTCAAAGTCTCTAGGAGGAGATAGATTTTTAGCGTTTTTCAAAAAATTCAAAATGGCGGAAAATCTATATAACCGGAAGTTATGGGTCCTTGAGGCAAATTTGTTCATCATGAGGAGAGACATATGTGTGCAAAGTGTCATGTCTGTAGGTCAAACGGGGCCTGAGATATGCCTGTTCAAAGTTCGCAACTTCAGTCGGCTGCTATAGCGCCCCCTTTTGGCCAATCAATGTGAGACTTGCTGGACGGCTTCGGGCCATAAGCCTCTACCATCTTGCAAATTTTCGTAAAAAGTTACCAATCGGCTATAGGGCCTGCCATAGTCTCCCATGGCGGAAAAAGAATAATAATAACACTACCAATAACAATAGGGTCTTCGCCCCTTCGGGGCTTGGCCCCTAAATATAGCTGCAAGCAGCAATAACGGGGCCAAGCGCAACTAACGCATCAAAGCCAATGAGGAACACACGCCATAGCTACATTGGAGCTATGCATGTGAGCATCTATGTCGCCTGACCAGGTGAATCAGGTCAAATTCATGCAACAGTATCATCATTACCATGATCATCATCATCATCATCATTATACAACTGCATTCACATTCAATTCATCTGACAGCGTCAAGTGAGAGTCAGGTCCTTTTTAGAATCTCATTACATTCATTCTATTTTGGTACATATGTTTTAGAACCTATTTCTCTGCATGTCTACATGCCACATGATCATTCTCCCGGCCTTCCATCTACCTGGAAGGCGGACCTTTACCATCAAGTCTCAGTGCGGGGATTTCTTGATAATTCAGCTACCTATGAAGAACACTCACAACTTTTGTTTATCTCTACACCTCACAGTTTCCAGAAGAATGCCCCCCCTACACTTGGTGTAAGTAGGCTATGTAGTCTGTGGGCTACTGCGCTCTCCCAGGATGAAGTGTTTAGACTAAAGGCTACAACCCTCTCCCTGGTTGAAGTGTGTAAGCTATAGAATGCAAAAGGTACACTTTCCAAACGTGACACTCTTTACCACTCTACCATACAGTTTGTCACACATGACACATACAATACACACCACTGCACTCGTTACTGTTTGGACAACTAACCTTCCCATCAAACCTGTCATAACATTCCCTAGTTTATTCTCATTTGCACCCTTCTCCAACTATCACCTCTCTGCCTATGTCACATGTTATACTAAATGCCTCTCTCACACAGACTCCCACAAAAGTCAGTTCATTTATAATGGCTCTACACAATATCCAGAGTCTTAAAGCACACTTTAAAGATGTACACACACATCCATTCTGTATGAACGCTGATAGCATTTGTGTGACAGAAACATGGCTAGCATCTGCCATAGCCACATTTGAGCTATGCATGTGACTGTCTTTGTCACCTGACTAGGTACATCAGGTTAAATTCATGCAACAGCATCATCATACAACCACAATCACAGTTAATTCATCTGATGATGTCAAGTGAGTGTCAGGTCCTTTTAAGCATCTCAACACATTTCTTCTATTTTGGGACATATTTTTAGGACCTATTTCTCTGCATGTCGACATCCCACCTGGTCATTGTCCAGGCCTTCCATCTGCCTGGGAGACCCACCTTTACCATCAAGTATCACTGCAGGGATAGCTTGACATTTCAGCAATCTGTGAACAACACTCACAATTCTTGTTTCTCTACCTCTACCTCACAGTTTTCAGAAGAATGCCCCTCTCCTACCCATACATTTGGTGTAAGTAGGCTATGTAATTTAAGGTCTACATTTCCATCCAATTGACCTGAATGACTACTGTCAAACTAAAGTGGAGTCCATATGCATTCAATTGTAGTGATCTTGATTATTTCAGTTAAACAAGCACATTCTTCATATAAGAAGAGACGACACATTGGTTTAATTCTAGCAATGAAAATACAATGAAAGTGCAATGGGGGTCCCTTTGCACAACAATGCTTATATAAACATCAAAATGTAATCTGACAGTGTTGTGCCCAATTAGTTAGTTGTAGAGCATGCCATCAGCTACCCATACAAGCATTATGAACCCCATTTAGCCACGGGGGGCGCTACAGCAATCAATTGCGTTTAAGCCACTTTTAAGAATTTTGGCTCGTTAAAGCGCCACCCTTTGGCCTAACTGCTTCATATTTCTTCAGTTACCTCAAGATATGCTCTGGTACTACTATATCTGATTTCGGAAATACCATCCAAGCGGTTAGGCCTGAACAGGAAATGAGCTCTCTAGCGCCCCCATTCAGTTTATTCTGGCCAGTCATGGAGGCTGTGCCTCGGGCTGACATTGTTGATATGAACACAACGTTTTGTGGTGTTCCATGCATTCCTTCAGAAGTTATATGCCTTTTTGTGAAAAGCCACACCCTCTGCAATATTGAATTGCTCACAGTGGCTATTTTCATCAAGTTTTCTAAATTATGGCGAGATGGAACTTTAGATATTCATTGCGAGATTCTATATACTGTGCTTCATGTAGATTGACAAAACTTCCTAGGAGGAGATAGATTTCAAGTGTTTTTCAAAAAATACAAAATTGTTGCAAATTAACATAATCTGAAGTTATGGCTCCTTGAGGCAAATTTGTTCAACCTGATGAGACATATATGCCTCCAAAGCTTCCAAGAATCTAGCTCCAACGGGGCATGAGATATGACCGTTCAAAGTTTGCATTTTAGCCCCTTTTATGTATTTTGGCTTATTATAGCACCACCATGAGGCCAATCAGGCTCTTCTTTCTCCAGTCACCATTAGACATACCGTGGTACCACTGTACTGTTTTTCGGAAAACTCTGCATGGCGGTTAGGCCTAAAATGAAAATGAGCTCTCTAGCGCCCCCATTTGGTTTTATTGGGCCAATAATGCAGTGGCCGCCTCAGGTTATATCTGCAGAGATGTCTACAAAGTGGCATGGTGTTCTGCACAACCCTTAAGAAATGATACCCCTTTATGTGAAAAGCCACGCCCTCTGCACATTTCATTGGCTCATAGTTGCTGTTATATTTAACTTTTTCAACTTTTGCCGAGATGGAATTTTAGATATTGTTCCCTAGATTGTGTCTACCGGATGTCATGCAGATTGGTCAAAGTCTCTAGGAGAAGATAGATTTTAAGCGTTTTTCTAAAAATTCAAAATGGCGGAAAATCTATATAACCGGAAGTTATAAGTCCTTGAGGCAAATTTGTTCATCATGAGGAGAGACATATGTGTGCAAAGTGTCATGTCTGTAGGTCAAACGGGGCCTGAGATATGCCTGTTCAAAGTTCGCAACTTCAGTCGGCTGCTATAGCGCCCCCTTTTGGCCAATCGATGTGAGACTTGCTCCATGGCTTCGGGCTATAAGCCTCTACCATCGTGCAAAGTTTCGTAAAAAGTTACCAATCGGCTATAGGGCTTCCCATAGACTTCCATTGCAGAATAATAATAGGAAAACTACCAATAACAATAGGGTCTTTGCCCCTTCGGGGCTTGGCCCCTAAATATAGCTGCAAGCAGCAATAACGGGGCCAAGCACAATGAACGCATCAAAGCCAACGAGCAAAACACGCCATAGCTACATTGGAGCTATGCATGTGAGCATCTTTGTCACCTGACCAGGTGAATCAGGTCAAATTCATGCAACAGTATCATCATCACCATGATCATCATCACCATCATTATACAACTGCATTCACATTCAATTCATCTGAAGGCGTCAAGTGAGAGTCAGGTCCTTTTTAGAATCTCATTATATTCATTCTATTTTGGTACATATGTTTTAGAACCTATTTCTCTGCATGTCTACATGCCACATGATCATTCTCCAGGCCTTCCATCTGCCTGGAAGGCCCACCTTTACCATCAAGTCTCAGTGCGGGGATTTCTTGATAATTCAGCTACCTATGAAGAACACTCACAACTTTTGTTTCTCTCTACACCTCACAGTTTCCAGAAGAATGCCCCCCCCTACACTTGGTGTAAGTAGGCTATGTAGTCTGTGGGCTACTGTCCTCTCCCAGGATGAAGTGTTTAGATTAAAGGCTAAAACCCTCTCCCTGGTTGAAGTGTGCAAGCTATATACTGCAAAAGGTACACTATCCAAACTTGATACTATTTACCACTCTACCATCCAGTTTGTCACCCATGCCACATACAATACACACCACTGCACTCGTTACTCTTTGGACAACTAACCTTCCCATCAAACCTGTCATAACATTCCCTAGTTTAATCTCATTTGCACCCTTCTCCAACTATCACCTCTCTACCTATGTCACATTTTACACTAAATGCCTCTCACACACTGACTCCTACAAAAGCCAGTTCATTTACAATGGCTCTACACAATATCCAGTCTTAAAGCAGACTTTAAAGATGTACACACACATCAATTCTTTATGAACGCTGATTGCATTTGTCTAACAGAAACATGGCTAACATCTGCCATAGCCACATTTGAGCTATGCATGTGACTATTTCTCTGCATGTCAACATCCCACCTGGTCATTGTCCAGGCCTTCCATCTGCCTGGGAGACCCACCTTAACCATCAAGTATCACTGCAAGGATAGCTTGACAATTCAGCAATCTGTGAACAACACTCACAATTCTAGTTTCTCTCTTAACCTCACAGTTTTCAGAAGAATGCCCCTCTCCTACCCATACATTAGGTGTAAGTAGGCTATGTAATTTAAGGTCTACATTTCCATCCAATTGACCTGAATGACTACTGTCAAACTAAAGTGGAGTCCATATGCATTCAATTGTAGTGATCTTGATTACGTCAGTTAAACAAGCACATTCTTCATATAAGAAGAGATGACACATTGGTTTAATTCTAGCAATGAAAATACAATGAAAGTGCAATGGGGGTCCTTTTGCACAACAATGCTTATATAAACCTCAAAATGTCACCTGACAGTGTTGTGCCCAATTAGTAAATTGTAGAGCATGCCATCAGCTACCCATACAGGCATTATGAACCCCATTTAGCCACGGGGGGCGCTACAGCAATCAATTGCGTTTAAACCACTTTTAAGAATTTTGGCTCGTTATAGCGCCACCCTTTGGCCTAACTGCTTCATATTTCTTCAGTTACCTCAAGATATGCTCTGGTACTACTATATCTGTTTTCGGAAATAACATCCAAGCGGTTAGGCCTGAACAGGAAATTAGCTCTCTAGCGCCCCCATTCAGTTTAATCTTGCCAGTAATGGAGGCTTTGCCTCGGGCTGACATTGTTGATATGAACACAACGTTTTGTGGTGTTCCATGCATTCCTTCAGAAGTTATCTGCCTTTTTGTGAAAAGCCACACCCTCTGCAATATTCAATTGCTCACAGTGGCTATTTTCATCAAGTTTTTGAAATTATGCCGAGATGAAACTTTAGATATTCATTGCTAGATTCTATATACTGTGCTTCATGTAGATTGACAAAACTTCCTAGTAGGAGATAGATTTCAAGTGTTTTTAAAAAAATGCAAAATTGTTGCAAATTAACATAATCCGAAGTTATGGCTCCTTGAGGCAAATTTGTTTACCCCGATGAGACATATATGCCTCCACAGCGTCCTGACTCTAGCTCCAACGGGGCATGACATATGACCATTCAAAGTTTGCATTTTATCCTCTTTTATGTATTTTGGCTTGTAATAGCGCCACCCTGTGGTCAATCAGGCTCTTCTTTCTCCAGTGACCATTAGACATACCCTGGTACCACTGTACCGTGGTTCGGAAAGCTCTGTATGGCGGTTAGGCCTAAACTGAAAATGAGCTCTCTAGCGCCCCCATTTAATTTGATTCGGCCAATAATGCAGTGGCCGCCTCAGGTTATATCTCCAAAGATGTCTACCAAGTGGCGTGGTGTTCTGCACAACCCTTAAGAAAGTATACCACTTTATGTGAAAAGCCACGCCCCATGCCATTTTCATTGGCTCATAGTTGCTGTTAACTTTAACTTTTTCAACTTTTGCCGAGATGGAATTTTAGATATCGTTCCCTAGATTGTGTGTAACGGATTTCATGCAGATTGGTCAAAGTCTCTAGGAGGAGATAGATTTTAAGCATTTTTCAAAAAATTCAAAATGGCGGAAAATCTATATAACCGGAAGTTATGGGTCCTTGAGGCAAATTTGTTCATCATGAGGAGAGACATATGTGTGCAAAGTGTCATGTCTGTAGGTCAAACGGGGCCTGAGATATGCCTGTTCAAAGTTCGCAACTTCAGTCGGCTGCTATAGCGCCCCCTTTTGGCCAATCAATGTGAGACTTGCTCCACTGCTACGGGGCCTAAGCCTCTATGACTCTGCCTATTTTTCGTAAAAAGCGACCAGTCGGTTATAGGGCCTTGCATAGACTCCCATGGCGGAATAATAATAATAATAATAATAATAACACTAACAATAACAATAGGGTCTTCGCCCCTTAGGGGCTTGGCCCCTAAATATAGCTGCAAGCAGCAATAACGGGGCCAAGCACAATGAACGCATCAAAGCCAACGAGCAAAACACGCCATAGCTACATTGGAGCTATGCATGTGAGCATCTATGTCGCCTGACCAGGCGAATCAGGTCAAATTCATGCAACAGTATCATCATCACCATGATCATCATCATCATCATCATCATCATCATTATACAACTGCATTCACATTCAATTCATCTGACAGCGTCAAGTGAGAGTCAGGTCATTTTTAGAATCTCATTACATTCATTCTATTTTGGTACATATGTTTTAGAACCTATTTCTCTGCATGTCTACATGCCACATGATCGTTCTCCAGGCCTTCCAGCTGCCTGGAAGGCCCACCTTTACCATCAAGTCTCAGTGCGGGGATTTCTTGATAATTCAGCTACCTATGAAGAACACTCACAACTTTTGTTTCTCTCTACACCTCACAGTTTCCAGAAGAATGGCCCCCCTACACTTGGTGTAAGTAGGCTATGTAGTCTGTGGGCTACTGTCCTCTCCCAGGATGAAGTCTTTAGATTGAAGGCTAAAACCCTCTCCCTGGTTGAAGTGTGTAAGCTATATACTGCAAAAGGTACACTATCCAAACTTCATACTCTTTACCACTCTACCATCCAGTTTGTCACCCATGCCACATACAATACACACCACTGCACTCGTTACTCTTTGGACAACTAACCTTCCCATCAAACCTGTCATAACATTCCCTAGTTTAATCTCATTTGGACCCTTCTCCAACTATCACCTCTCTACCTATGTCACATGTTACACTAAATGCCTCTCACACACTGACTCCTACAAAAGCCAGTTCATTTACAATGGCTCTACACAATATCCAGTCTTAAAGCAGACTTTAAAGATGTACACACACATCAATTCTTTATGAACGCTGATTGCATTTGTGTAACAGAAACATGGCTAACATCTGCCATAGCCACATTTGAGCTATGCATGTGACTATTTCTCTGCATGTCAACATCCCACCTGGTCATTGTCCAGGCCTTACATCTGCCTGGGAGTCCCACCTTTACCATCAAGTATCACTGCAAGGATAGCTTGACAATTCAGCAATCTGTGAACAACACTCACACTTCTTGTTTCTCTCTTAACCTCACAGTTTTCAGAAGAATGCCCCTCTCCTACCCATACATTTGGTGTAAGTAGGCTATGTAATTTAAGGTCTACATTTCCATCCAATTGACCTGAATGACTACTGTCAAACTAACGTGGAGTCCATATGCATTCAATTGTAGTGATCTTGATTATTTCAGTTAAACAAGCACATTCTTCATATAAGAAGAGACGACACATTGGTTTAATTCTAGCAATGAAAATACAATGAAAGTGCAATGGGGGTCCCTTTGCACAACAATGCTTATATAAACATCAAAATGTAATCTGACAGTGTTGTGCCCAATTAGTAATTTGTAGAGCATGCCATCAGCTACCGATACAAGCATTATGAACCCCATTTAGCCACGGGGGGCGCTACAGCAATCAATTGCGTTTTAGCCACTTTTAAGAATTTTGGCTCGTTATAGCGTTACCCTTTGGCCTAACTGCTTCATATTTCTTCAGTTACCTCAATATATGCTCTGGTACTACTATATCTGTTTTCGGAAATACCATCCAAGCGGTTAGGCCTCAACAGGAAATGAGCTCTCTAGCGCCCCCATTCAGTTTATTCTGGCCAGTAATCGAGGCTTTGCCTTGGGCTGACATTGTTGATATGATCACAACGTTTTGTGATGTTCCATGCATTCCTTCAGAAGTTATATTCCTTTTTGTGAAAAGCCACACCCTCTGCAATATTCAATTGCTCACAGTGGCTACTTTCATCAAGTTTTCTAAATTATGCCAAGATGGAACTTTAGATATTCATTGCTAGATTCTATAAACTGTGCTTTATGTAGATTGACAAAACTTCCTAGGAAGAGATAGATTTCAAGTGTTTTTCCAAAAATGATTATTTGTTGCAAATTAACATAATCTGAAGTCATGGCTCTTTGAGGCAAATTTGTTCAACCTGATGAGACATATATGCCTCCAAAGCTTCCAAGAATCTAGCTCCAACGGGGCATGAGATATGACCGTTCAAAGTTTGCATTTTAGCCCCTTTTATGTATTTTGGCTTGTTATAGCACCACCATGTGGCCAATCAGGCTCTTCTTTCTCCAGTCACCATTAGACATACCGTGGTACCACTGTACTGTTTTTCGGAAAACTCTGCATGGCGGTTAGGCCTAAAATGAAAATGAGCTCTCTAGCGCCCCCATTTGGTTTTATTGGGCCAATAATGCAGTGGCCGCCTCAGGTTATATCTGCAGAGATGTCTACAAAGTGGCATGGTGTTCTGCACAACCCTTAAGAAATGATACCCCTTTATGTGAAAAGCCACGCCCTCTGCAAATTTCATTGGCTCATAGTTGCTGTTATATTTAACTTTTTCAACTTTTGCCGAGATGGAATTTTAGATATTGTTCCATAGATTGTGTGTACTGGATGTCATGCAGATTGGTCAAAGTCTCTAGGAGGAGATAGATTTTAAGCGTTTTTCAAAAAATTCAAAATGGCGGAAAATCTATATAACCGGAAGTTATGGGTCCTTGAGGCAAATTTGTTCATCATGAGGAGAGACATATGTGTGAGAAGTGTCATGTCTGTAGGTCAAACGGGGCCTGAGATATGCCTCTTCAAAGTTCGCAACTTCAGTCGGCTGCTATAGCGCCCCCTTTTGGCCAATCAATGTGAGACTTGCTCCATGGCTTCAGGCCATAAGCCTCTACCATCTTGCAAAGTTTCGTAAAAAGTTACCAATCGGCTATAGGGCCTGGCATAGGCTCCCATGGCGGAAAAAGAATAATAATAATAATAATAACACTAACAGTTACAATAGGGTCTTCGCCCCTACGGGGCTTGGCCCCTAAATATAGCTGCAAGCAGCAATAACGGGGCCAAGCGCAACTAACGCATCAAAGCCAACGAGGAAAACACGCCATAGCTACATTGGAGCTATGCATGTGAGCATCTATGTCGCCTGACCAGGTGAATCAGGTTAAATTCATGCAACAGCATCATCATCACCATAATCATCATCATACAACTGCAATCACATTCAATTCATCTGAAGGCGTCAAACGAGTGTCAGGTCCTTTTAAGCATCGCATTACATTAACTCTATTTTGGGACATATCTTTTAGGACCTATTTCTCTACATGTCTACAGGCCACATGGTCATTCTCCAGGCCTTCCATCTGCCTGGAAGACCCACCTTTTCCATCAAGTCTCAGTGTGTGGATTGCTTGATAATTCAGCTATCTGTGAACAACACTCACAACTCTTGTTTCTCTCTAAACCTCACAGTTCTTAGAAGAATGCCCCCCCTGCACTTGGTGTAAGTAGGCTATGTAGTCTGTGGGCTACTGTGCTCTCCCAGGATGAAGTGTTTAGATTAAAGGCTAAAACCTTCTCCCTGGTTGAAGTGTGTAAGCTATATACTGCAAAAGGTACACTTTCCAAACTTGATACTCTTTACCACTCTACCATCCAGTTTGTCACACATGACACATACAGTACACACCTCTGCACTCGTTACTCTTTGGACAACTAACCTTCATACCCGTCATAACATTCCCTAGTTTAATCTCATTTGCACCCTTCTCCAACTATCACTTCTCTACCTATGTCACATGTGACACTAAATGCCTCTCACACACTGACTCCAACAAAAGTCAGTTCATTTACAATGCCTCTACACAATATCCAGAGTCTTAAAGCATACTTTAAAGATGTACACACACATCAATTCTTTATGAACGCTGATTGCATTTGTGTAACAGAAACATGGCTTACATCTGCCATGGCCACATTTGAGCTATGCATGTGACTGTCTGTGTTGCCTGACTAGGTACATCAGGTTAAATTCATGCAACATCATCATCATACAACCACAATCATATTTCATTCATCTGATGATGTCAAGTGATTGTCAGGTCCTTTTAAGCATCTTAATACATTTCTTCTATTTTGGGACATATATCTACGACCTATTTCTCTGCATGTCTACATCCCACATGGTCATTCTCCCGGCCTTCCATCTGCCTGGGAGACCCACCTTAACAATCAAGTATTACTGCAGGGATAGCTTGACAATTCAGTAATCTGTGAACAACACTCACAATTCTTGTTTCTCTCTTAACCTCACAGTTTTCATAAGAATGCCTCTCTCCCCCCCTTACATTTGGTGTAAGTAGGCTATGTAATCTAAGGTCTACTGCGATGTCCCTGGATGAAGCATGTATGCTATAGACCATTCCCTTTCCCTAGATGAAATGTGAATGGTATAGACTACTCCACTCTCCCTAGGCTAAAAGTTACTACCCTCTCCCTGGATGAAATGGGAAGAATGGAACTACCCTACAGCATCTAGAAGATTCAAAAACAATCAATAATCTACCCTCTCCCTGGGTATAATTCTGTAGTCTAATTGGCTACTCTCCCTTTTCCTGTGAAGTATGTTATATATAATATAGCTGATAATAGTGTTTCTGGGAGATTGGAATTGTGTCAATTACCTAAGATTTGCTCTTAACATGTTGCAGTAAACCTAGCCTACAAGGCTACTAATGACATGTCTGTAATGTTTAAGAAGTCTCACAGTTAAAGTAAGGTAATGTCCATCCAATTGACCTGAATGACTACTGTCAAACTAAAGTGGAGTCCATATGCATTCAATTGTAGTGATCTTGATTATATCAGTTAAACAAGCACATTCTTCATATAAGAAGAGACAACACATTGGTTTAATTCTAGCAATGACAATACAATGAAAGTGCAATGGGGGTCCCTTTGCACAACAATGCTTATATAAACATCAAAATGTAATCTGACAGTGTTGTGCCCAATTAGTAAATTGTAGAGCATGCCATCAGCTACCCATACAAGCATTATGAACCCCATTTAGCCACGGGGGGCGCTACAGCAATCAATTGCGTTTAAGCCACTTTTAAGAATTTTGGCTTGTTATAGCGCCACCCTTTGGCCTAACTGCTTCATATTTCTTCAGTTACCTCAAGATATGCTCTGGTACTACTATATCTGTTTTCGGAAATACCATCCAAGCGGTTAGGCCTGAACAGGAAATGAGCTCTCTAGCGCCCCCATTCAGTTTGATCTGGCCAGTAATGGAGGCTTTGCCTCAGGCTGACATTGTTGATATGAACACAAAGTTTTGTGGTGTTCCATCTATTCCATCAGAAGTAATATGCCTTTTTGTGAAAAGCCACACCCTCTGCAATATTCAATTGCTCATAGTGGCTCTTTTCATCAAGTTTTCTAAATTATGCCGAGATGGAACTTTAGATATTAATTGCTAGATTCTACCTACTGTGCTTCATGTACATTGACAAAACTTTCTAGGAGGAGATAGATTTTAAGTGTTTTTCTACAATTGCAAAATTGTTGCAAATTAACATAATCTGAAGTTATGGCTCTTTGAGGCAAATTTGTTCAACCTGATGAGACATATATGCCTCCAAAGCGTCATGACTCTAGCTCCAACGGGGCATGAGATATGACCTTTCAAAGTTAGCATTTTAGCCCCTTTTATGTATTTTGGCTTGTTATAGCGCCACCCTGTGGCCAATCAGGCTCTTCTTTCTCGAGTGACCATTAGACATACCCTGGTACCACTGGACCGTGGTTCGGAAAGCTCTGCATGGCGGTTAGGCCTAAACTGAAAATGAGCTCTCTAGCGCCCCCATTTGGTTTGATTCGGCCAATAATGCAGTGGCCGCCTCAGGTTATATCTGCACAGATGTCTACCAAGTGGCGTGGTGTTCTGCACAACCCTTAAGAAAGTATACCCCTTTATGTGAAAAGCCACGCCCCATGCCATTTTCATTGGCTCATAGTTGCTGTTAAATGTAACTTTTTCTACTTTTGCCGAGATGGAATTATAGATATCGGTCCTTAGATTGTGTGTACCCAGTATCATGCAGATTGGTCAAAGTCTCTAGGAGGAGATAGATTTTAAGCGTTTTTCAAATAATTCAAAATGGCGGAAAATCTATATAACCGGAAGTTATGGGTCCTTGAGGCAAATTTGTTCATCGTGAGGAGAGACATATGTGTGCAAAGTGTCATGTCTGTAGGTCAAACGGGGCCTGAGATATGCCTGTTCAAAGTTCGGAACTTCAGTCGGCTGCTATAGCGCCCCCTTTTGGCCAATCAATGTGAGACTTGCTCCATGGCTTCGGGCCATAAGCCTCTACCATCGTGCCAAGTTTTCGTAAAAAGTTACCAATCGGCTATAGGGCCTGGCATAGGCTCCCATGGCGGAAAAAGAATAATAATAAATATAGCTGCAAGCAGCAATAACGGGGCCAAGCACAACTAACGCATCAAAGCCAATGAGCAAAACACACCATAGCTACATTGGAGCTATGCATGTGAGCATCAATGTCGCCTGACCAGATGAATCAGGTCTAATTCATGCAACAGTATCATCATCACCATGATCATCATCACCATGATCATCATCATCATCATACAACTGCAATCACATTCTATTCATCTGAAGGCGTCAAACGAATGTCAGGTCCTTTTAAGCATCGCATTACATTAATTATATTTTGGGACATATCTTTTAGGACCTATTTCTCTACATGTCTACAGGCCACATGATCATTCTCCAGGCCTTCCATCGGCCTGAAAGACCCACCTTTTCCATCAAGTCTCAGTGTGTAGTTTGTTTGATAATTCAGCTATCTGTGAACAACACTCAAAACTCTTGTTTCTCTCTAAACCTCACAGTTCTCAGAAGAATGCCCCCCTACACTTGGTGTAAGAAGGCTATGTAGTCTGTGGGCTACTGTGCTCTCCCAGGATTAAGTGTTTAGATTAAAGGCTAAAACCCTCTCCCTGGTTTAAGTGGGTAAGCTATATACTGCAAAAGGTACACTTTCCAAACTTGACACTCTTTACCACTCTACCATCCAGTTTGTCACACATGACACATACAGTACACACCTCTGCACTCGTTACTCTTTGGACAACTAACCTTCATACCCGTCATAACATTCCCTAGTTTAATCTCATTTGCACCCTTCTCCAACTATCACTTCTCTACCTATGTCACATGTGACACTAAATGCCTCTCACACACTGACTCCCACAAAGGTCAGTTCATTTACAATGCCTCTACACAATATCCAGAGTCTTAAAGCACACTTATAGATGTACACACACATCAATTCTTTATGAACGCTGATTGCATTTGTGTAACAGAAACATGGATTACATCTGCCATAGCCACATTTGAGCTATGCATGTGACTGTCTGTGTTGCCTGACTAGGTACATCAGGTTAAATTCATGCAACATCATCATCATACAACCACAATCATATTTCATTCATCTGATGATGTCAAGTGAGTGTCAGGTCCTTTTAAGCATCTTAATACATTTCTTCTATTTTGGGACATATATCTAGGACCTATTTCTCTGCATGTCTACATCCCACATGGTCATTCTCCCGGCCTTCCATCTGCCTGGGAGACCCACCTTAACAATCAAGTATTACTGCAGGGATAGCTTGACAATTCAGTAATCTGTGAACAACACACAATTCTTGTTTCTCTCTTAACCTCACAGTTTTCATAAGAATGCCTCTCTCCCCCCCTTACATTTGGTGTAAGTAGGCTATGTAATCTAAGGTCTACTGCGATGTCCCTGGATGAAGCATGTATGCTATAGACCATTCCCTTTCCCTAGATGAAATGTGAATGGTATAGACTACTCCACTCTCCCTAGGCTAATAGTTACTACCCTCTCCCTGGATGAAATGGGAAGAATGGAACTACCCTACAGCATCTAGAAGATTCAAAAACAATCAATAATCTACCCTCTCCCTGGGTATAATTCTGTAGTCTAATTGGCTACTCTCCCTTTTCCTGTGAAGTATGTTATATATAATATAGCTGATAATAGTGTTTCTGGGAGATTGGAATTGTGTCAATTACCTAAGATTTGCTCTTAACATGTTGCAGTAAACCTAGCCTACAAGGCTACTAATGACATGTCTGTAATGTTTAAGAAGTCTCACAGTTAAAGTAAGGTAATGTCCATCCAATTGACCTGAATGACTACTGTCAAACTAAAGTGGAGTCCATATGCATTCAATTGTAGTGATCTTGATTATTTCAGTTAAACAAGCACATTCTTCATATAAGAAGAGACGACACATTGGTTTAATTCTAGCAATGAAAATACAATGAAAGTGCAATGGGGGTCCCTTTGCACAACAATGCTTATATAAACATCAAAATGTAATCTGACAGTGTTGTGCCCAATTAGTAAGTTGTAGAGCAGGGGTGTCAAACTCAAATACACAGTGGGCCAAAATTTAAAACTTGAACAAAGTCGCGGGCCAACATTGAACAAATAAAAATTTTAATATGGACCCAAACAAGTTTTGCTTTAACATTGAATATGCACTTATCACTTTCGCTTTTGGTGTGCATCAATGGTGTGCACTAACATATGTGAATACGCCCTCAGACACAAGTGTTGGTGCTCCATCTGCTCAGTAGAGAAGCTTGTAAAACCCTGACTGTCCTACAGCCAGCCAGGCAGACAGACAGACAGCCGGCATGCAGACAGACAGCCAGGCAGACAGGCAGGCAGACAGGCCGGCAAGAAGGCAGACAGGATTGAATGAACAGGAACAGAGCAAACACAGCGGCCGGCTAGGTCAACACAGGTGTCTCTATCACAGTGAGACGTTACATAACGTAAAGCTTCTGTTTTCTGCCTTTCTTTTCGCCATTTTTAAGAAGGGGTAACACGGTTACAGTTGTAGTATGAGATTGCTATGACTACTGTCACAGAAAAGAGGGCGTTTCTGGGTCCTGTCTTGATTGACGCGCCAAAACAACAGCAGAGCATTATGGGATTTGTAGTATTAGCGGTGAATGCGCTGTATAATACTGGCGGGCCAGCTCTAGTAGTCATTTGGTATTGCCTCGCGGGCCAAATATAATTACACTGCGGGCCAAATGTGGCCCGTGGGCCAGAGTTTGACACCCCTGTTGTAGAGCATGCCATCAGCTACCCATACAAGCATTATGAACCCCATTTAGCCACGGGGGGCGCTACAGCAATCAATTGCGTTTAAGCCACTTTTAAGGATTTTGCCTTGTTATAGCGCCACCCTTTGGCCTAACTGCTTCATATTTCTTCAGTTACCTCAAGATATGCTCTGGTACTACTATATCTGTTTTCGGAAATACCATCCAAGCAGTTAGGCCTGAACAGGAAATGAGCTCTCTAGCGCCCCCATTCAGTTAAATCTGGCCAGTAATGGAGGCTTTGCCTCGGCCTGACATTGTTGATATGAACACAACGTTTTGTGGTGTTTCACCCTGTGGCCAATCAGGCTCTTCTTTCTCCAGTGACCATTAGACATACCCTGGTAACACTGTACCGTGGTTCGGAAAGCTCTGCATGGCGGTTAGGCCTAAACTGAAAATGAGCTCTCTAGCGCCCCCATTTGGTTTGATTGGGCCAATAATGCAGTGGCCGCCTCAGGTTATATCTGCACAGATGTCTACCAAGTGGCGTGGTGTTCTGCACAACCCTTAAGAAAGTATACCACTTTATGTGAAAAGCCACGCCCCATGCCATTTTCATTGGCTCATAGTTGCTGTTAAATTTAACTTTTTAAACTCTTGCCGAGATGGAATTTTAGATATCGTTCCCTAGATTGTGTGTAACGGATTTCATGCAGATTGGTTAAAGTCTCTAGGAGGAGATAGATTTTAAGCATTTTTCAAAAAATTCAAAATGGCGGAAAATCTATATAACCGGAAGTTATGGGTCCTTGAGGCAAATTTGTTCATCATGAGGAGAGACATATGTGTGCAAAGTGTCATGTCTGTAGGTTAAATGGGGCCTGAGATATGCCTGTTCAAAGTTCGCAACTTCAGTCGGCTGCTATAGCGCCCCCTTTTGGCCAATCAATGTGAGACTTGCTCCATGGCTTTGGGCCATAAGCCTCTACCATCTTGCAAAGTTTCGTAAAAAGTTACCAATCGGCTATAGGGCCTGGCATAGGCTCCCATGGCGGAAAAAGAATAATAATAACACTACCAATAACAATAGGGTCTTCGCCCCTTCGGGGCTTGGCCCCTAAATATAGCTGCAAGCAGCAATAACGGGGCCAAGCACAATGGACGCAAGAAAGACAACAAGGGAAACGTGGCATTGGAACCATGCATATGAGTGTCTGTGTCACCTGACCAGGTAAATCAGGTTAAATTCATGCAACAAAAATATGATCATGCAAGTGCAATGACATTCAATTCATCTGACGGCATCAAGTGAGTGTTAGGTCCTTTTTTGCATCTCATTATATTCATTGTAATTTGGGAGCTATCTACATTTTAGGACCTTTTTCTCTGCATGTCTACATGCCACGTGATCATTCTCCAGGCCTTCCATTTGCATGTGAGTATCTATATATGTCGCCTGACCAGATGAATCAGTGCAATCACATTGAATTCATGGCATCAAGTGAGTGTGAGGTTTATTTTTTGCATGTCATTACATTGATTGTATTTTGGTACATATGTTTTAGAACCTATTTCTCTGCATGTCTACATGCCACATGTTCGTTCTCCAGGCCTTCCATCTGCCTGGAAGGCCCACCTTTACCATCAAGTCTCAGTGCGGGGATTTCTTGATAATTCAGCTACCTATGAAGAACACTCACAACTTTTGTTTCTCTCTACACCTCACAGTTTCCAGAAGAATGGCCCCCCTACACTTGGTGTAAGTAGGCTATGTAGTCTGTGGGCTACTGTCCTCTCCCAGGATGAAGTGTTTAGATTGAAGGCTAAAACCCTCTCCCTGGTTGAAGTGTGTAAGCTATATACTGCAAAAGGTACACTATCCAAACTTGATACTCTTTACCACTCTACCATCCAGTTTGTCACCCATGCCACATACAATACACACCACTGCACTCGTTACTCTTTGGACAACTAACCTTCCCATCAAACCTGTCATAACATTCCCTAGTTTAATCTCATTTGGACCCTTCTCCAACTATCACCTCTCTACCTATGTCACATGTTACACTAAATGCCTCTCACACACTGACTCCTACAAAAGCCAGTTCATTTACAATGGCTCTACACAATATCCAGTCTTAAAGCAGACTTTAAAGATGTACACACACATCAATTCTTTATGAACGCTGATTGCATTTGTGTAACAGAAACATGGCTAACATCTGCCATAGCCACATTTGAGCTATGCATGTGACTATTTCTCTGCATGTCAACCTCCCACCTGGTCATTGTCCAGGCCTTACATCTGCCTGGGAGTCCCACCTTTACCATCAAGTATCACTGCAAGGATAGCTTGACAATTCAGCAATCTGTGAACAACACTCACAATTCTTGTTTCTCTCTTAACCTCACAGTTTTCAGAAGAATGCCCCTCTCCTACCCATACATTTGGTGTAAGTAGGCTATGTAATTTAAGGTCTACATTTCCATCCAATTGACCTGAATGACTACTGTCAAACTAAAGTGGAGTCCATATGCATTCAATTGTAGTGATCTTGATTATTTCAGTTAAACAAGCACATTCTTCATATAAGAAGAGACGACACATTGGTTTAATTCTAGCAATGAAAATACAATGAAAGTGCAATGGGGGTCCCTTTGCACAACAATGCTTATATAAACATCAAAATGTAATCTGACAGTGTTGTGCCCAATTAGTAAGTTGTAGAGCATGCCATCAGCTACGCATACAAGCATTATGAACCCCATTTAGCCACGGGGGGCGCTACAGCAATCAATTGCATTTAAGCCACTTTTAAGAATTTCGGCTCGTTTTAGCGCCACTCTTTGGCCTAACTGCTTCATATTTCTTCAGTTCACTCAAGATATGCTCTGGTACTACTATATCTGTTTTGAAAAATACCATCCAAGTGGTTAGGCCTAAACAGGAAATGAGCTCTCTAGCGCCCCCATACAGTTTATTCTGGCCAGTAACGGAGGCTTTGCCTCGGGCAGACATTGTTGATATGAACACAAGGTTTTGTGGTGTTCCATGCATTCCTTCAGAAGTTGTATGCCTTTTTGTGAAAAGCCACACCCTCTGCAATATTCAATTGCTCACAGTGGCTATTTTCATCAAGTTTTCTTAATTATGCCGAGATGGAACTTTAGATATTCATTGCTAGATTATATATACTGTGCTTCATGTAGATTGACAAAACCTCCTATGAGGAGATAGATTTTAAGTGTTTTTCAAAATATGCAAGATTGTTGCAAATTAACATAATCTGAAGTTATGGCTCCTTGAGGCAAATTTGTTCAACCTGATGAGACATATATGCCTCAAAAGCGTCATGACTCTAGCTCCAACGGGGCATGAGATATGACCTTTCAAAGTTAGCATTTTAGCCCCTTTTATGTATTTTGTCTTGTTATAGCGCCACCCTGTGGCCAATCAGGCTCTTCTTTCTCCAGTGACCATGAGACATACCCTGGTACCACTGTACCGTGGTTCGGAAAGCTCTGCATGGCGGTTGGCCTAAACTAAAAATGAGCTCTCTAGCGCCCCCATTTGGTTTAATTGGGCCAATAATGCAGTGGCCGCCTCAGGTTATATCTGCACAGATGTCTACCAAGTGGCGTGGTGTTCTGCACAACCCTTAAGAAAGTATACCACTTTATGTGAAAAGCCACACCCTATGACATATTCATTGGCTCATAGTTGCTGCTAAATGTAACTTTTTAAACTTTTGCCAGGATGGAATTTTAGATATCGTTCCCTAGATTGTGTGTAAAGGATTTCATGCAGATTGGTCAAAGTCTCTAGGAGGAGATAGATTTTAAGCGTTTTTCAAAAAATTCAAGATGGCGGAAAATCTATATAACCGGAAGTTATGGGTCCTTGAGGCAAATTTGTTCATCATGAGGAGAGACATATGTGTGCAAAGTGTCATGTCTGTAGGTCAAACGGGGCCTGAGATATGCCTGTTCAAAGTTCGCCACTTCAGTCGGCTGCTATAGCGCCCCCTTTTGGCCAATCAATTTGAGACTTGCTCCATGGCTTCGGGCCATAAGCCTCTACCATCTTGCAAAGTGTCGTAAAAAGTTACCAATCGGCTATAGGGCCTGCCATAGACTCCCATGGCAGATGAATAATAATAATAATAATAAATATAGCTGCAAGCAGCAATAACGGGGCCAAGCACAACGAACGCATCAAAGCCAATGAGCAAAACACGCCATAGCTACATTGGAGCTATGCATGTGAGCATCAATGTCGCCTGACCAGATGAATCAGGTCTAATTCATGCAACAGTATCATCATCACCATGATCATCATCACCATGATCATCATCATCATCATACAACTGCAATCACATTCAATTCATCTGAAGGCGTCAAACGAATGTCAGTTCCTTTTAAGCATCGCATTACATTAATTCTATTTTGGGACATATCTTTTAGGACCTATTTCTCTACATGTCTACAGGCCACATGGTCATTCTCCAGGCCTTCCATCTGCCTGAAAGACCCACCTTTTCCATCAAGTCTCAGTGTGTAGTTTGTTTGATAATTCAGCTATCTGTGAACAACACTCACAACTCTTGTTTCTCTCTAAACCTCACAGTTCTCAGAAGAATGCCCCCCCTACACTTGGTGTAAGAAGGCTATGTAGTCTGTGGGCTACTGTGCTCTCCCAGGATTAAGTGTTTAGATTAAAGGCTAAAACCCTCTCCCTGGTTTAGGTGGGTAAGCTATATACTGCAAAAGGTACACTTTCAAAACTTGACACTCTTTACCACTCTACCATCCAGTTTGTCACACATGACACATACAGTACACACCTCTGCACTCGTTACTCTTTGGACAACTAACCTTCATACCCGTCATAACATTCCCTAGTTTAATCTCATTTGCACCCTTCTCCAACTATCACTTCTCTACCTATGTCACATGTGACACTAAATGCCTCTCACACACTGACTCCCACAAAAGTCAGTTCATTTACAATGCCTCTACACAATATCCAGAGTCTTAAAGCACACTTTAAAGATGTACACACACATCAATTCTTTATGAACGCTGAAAGCATTTGTGTAACAGAAACATGGCTGGCATCTGCCATAGCCACATTTGAGCTATGCATGTGACTGTCTTTGTCACCTGACAAGGTACATCAGGTTAAATTCATGCAACAGCATCATCATACAACCACATTTACAGTTAATTCATCTGATGATGTCAAGTGAGTGTCAAATGCCTTTTAAGCATCTCAACACATTTCTTCTATTTTGGGACATATCTTTTATGACCTATTTCTCTACATGTCTACAGGCCACATGGTCATTCTCCAGGCCTTCCATCTGCAGTGAGACCCACCTTTACCATCAAGTATCACTGCAAGGATAGCTTGACAATTCAGCAATCTGTGAACAACACTCACAATTCTTGTTTCACTCTTCTTGTTTCTCTTAACCTCACAGTTTTCAGAAGAATGCCCCTCTCCTACCCATACATTTGGTGTAAGTAGGCTATGTAATTTAAGGTCTACATTTCCATCCAATTGACCTGAATGACTACTGTCAAACTAAAGTGGAGTCCATATGCATTCAATTGTAGTGATCTTGATTATTTCAGTTAAACAAGCACATTCTTCATATGAGAAGAGACGACACATTGGTTTAATTCTAGCAATGAAAATACAATGAAAGTGCAATGGGGGTCCCTTTGCACAACAATGCTTATATAAACCTCAAAATGTAATCTGACAGTGTTGTGCCCAATTAGTAAATTGTAGAGCATGCCATCAGCTACCCATACAAGCATTATGAACCCCATTTAGCCACGGGGGGCGCTACAGCAATCAATTGCGTTTAAGCCACTTTTAAGAATTTTGGCTGGTTATAGCGCCACACTTTGGCCTAACTGCTTCATATTTCTTCAGTTACCTCAAGATATGCTCTGGTACTACTATATCTGTTTTCGGAAATACCATCCAAGCGGTTAGGCCTGAACAGGAAATGAGCTCTCTAGCGCCCCCATTCAGTTTAATCTGGCCAGTAATGGAGGCTTTGCCTCGGGCTGACATTGTTGATATGAACACAAGGTTTTGTGATGTTCCATGCATTTCTTCAGAAGTTATAGGCCTTTTTGTGAAAAGCCACACCCTCTGCAATATTCAATTGCTCACAGTGGCTATTTTCATCAAGTTTTCTAAATTATGCCGAGATGGAACTTTAGATATTCATTGCTAGATTCTATCTACTGTGCTTCATGTAGATTGACAAAACTTCCTAGGAGAAGATAGATTTCAAGTGTTTTTCAAAAAATGCAAAATTGTTGCAAATTAACATAATCTGAAGTTATGGCTCCTTGAGGCAAATTTGTTCAACCTGATGAGACATATATGCCTCCAAAGCTTCATGACTCTAGCTCCAACGGGGCATGACATATGACCATTCAAAGTTTGCATTTTATCCCCTTTTATGTATTTTGTCTTGTTATAGCGCCACCCTGTGGCCAATCAGGCTCTTCTTTCTCCAGTGACCATGAGACATACCCTGGTACCACTGTACCGTGGTTCGGAAAGCTCTGCATGGCGGTTAGGCCTAAACTAAAAATGAGCTCTCTAGCGCCCCCATTTGGTTTAATTGGGCCAATAATGCAGTGGCCGCCTCAGGTTATATCTGCACAGATGTCTACCAAGTGGCGTGGTGTTCTGCACAACCCTTAAGAAAGTATACCACTTTATGTGAAAAGCCACGCCCTATGCCATTTTCATTGGCTCATAGTTGCTGCTAAATGTAACTTTTTAAACTTTTGCCAAGATGGAATTTTAGATATCGTTCCCTAGATTGTGTGTAAAGGATTTCATGCAGATTGGTCAAAGTCTCTAGGAGGAGATAGATTTTAAGCGTTTTTCAAAAAATTCAAGATGGCGGAAAATCTATATAACCGGAAGTTATGGGTCCTTGAGGCAAATTTGTTCATCATGAGGAGAGACATATGTGTGCAAAGTGTCATGTCTGTAGGTCAAACGGGGCCTGAGATATGCCTGTTCAAAGTTCGCAACTTCAGTCGGCTGCTATAGCGCCCCCTTTTGGCCAATCAATTTGAGACTTGCTCCATGGCTTCGGGCCATAAGCCTCTACCATCTTGCAAAGTGTCGTAAAAAGTTACCAATCGGCTATAGGGCCTGGCATAGGCTCCCATGGCGGAAAAAGAATAATAATAAATATAGCTGCAAGCAGCAATAACGGGGCCAAGCGCAACTAACGCATCAAAGCCAATGAGCAAAACACACCATAGCTACATTGGAGCTATGCATGTGAGCATTTATGTCGCCTGACCAGGTGAATCAGGTCAAATTCATGCAACAGTATCATCATCACCATGATCATCATCATCATCATTATACAACTGCATTCACATTCAATTCATCTGACAGCGTCAAGTGAGAGTCGGGTCCTTTTTAGAATCTCATTACATTTATTCTATTTTGGTACATATGTTTTAGGACCTATTTCTCTGCATGTCTACATGCCACATGATCATTCTCCAGGCCTTCCATCTGCCTGGAAGGCCCACCTTTACTATCAAGTCTCAGTGCGGGGATTTCTTGATAATTCAGCTATTTATGAAGAACACTCACAACTTTTGTTTCTCTCTACACCTCACAGTTTCCAGAAGAATGCCCCCCCTACACTTGGTGTAAGTAGTCTATGTAGTCTGTGGGCTACTGCGCTCTCCCAGGATGAAGTGTTTAGACAAAAGGCTACAACCCTCTCCCTGGTTGAAGTGTGTAAGCTATAGAATGCAAAAGGTACACTTTCCAAACGTGACACTCTTTACCACTCTACCATCCAGTTTGTCACACATGACACATACAATACACACCACTGCACTCGTTACTGTTTGGACAACTAACCTTCCCATCAAACCTGTCATAACATTCCCTAGTTTATTCTCATTTGCACCCTTCTCCAACTATCACCTCTCTACCTATGTCACATGTTACACTAAATGCCTCTCTCACACAGACTCCCACAAAAGCCAGTTCATTTATAATGGCTCTACACAATATCCAGAGTCTTAAAGCACACTTTAAAGATGTACACACCTGCAATTCTTTATGAACGCTGATAGCATTTGTGTGACAGAAACATGGCTAGCATCTGCCATAGCCACATTTGAGCTATGCATGTGACTGTCTTTGTCACCTGACTAGGTACATTAGGTTAAATTCATGCAACAGCATCATCATACAACCACAATCACAGTTAATTCATCTGATGATGTCAAGTGAGTGTCAGGTCCTTTTAAGCATCTCAACACATTTCTTCTATTTTGGGACATATTTTTAGGACCTATTTCTCTGCATGTCGACATCCCACATGGCCATTCTCCAGGCCTTCCATCTGCCTGGGAGACCCACCTTTACCATCAGGTCTCACTGCAGGGATAGCTTGACATTTCAGCAATCTGTGAACAACACTCACAATTCTTGTTTCAGAAGAATGCCCCTCTCCTACCGATACATTTGGTGTAAGTAGGCTATGTAATTTAATGTCTACATTTCCATCCAATTGACCTGAATGACAACTGTCAAACTAAAGTGGAGTCCATATGCATTCAATTGTAGTGATCTTGATTATTTCAGTTAAACAAGCACATTCTTCATATAAGAAGAGACGACACATTGGTTTAATTCTAGCAATGAAAATACAATGAAAGTGCAATGGGGGTCCCTTTGCACAACAATGCTTATATAAACATCAAAATGTAATCTGACAGTGTTGTGCCCAATTAGTAAATTGTAGAGCATACCATCAGCTACCCATAGAAGCATTATGAACCCCATTTAGCCACGGGGGGCGCTACAGCAATCAATTGTGTTTAAGCCACTTTAAATAATTTTGGCTCGTTATAGCGCCACCCTTTGGCCTAACTGCTTCATATTTCTTCAGTTACCTCAAGATATGCTCTGGTACTACTATATCTGTTTTCGGAAATACCATCCAAGCGGTTAGGCCTAAACAGGAAATGAGCTCTCTAGCGCCCCCATTCAGTTTAATCTGGCCAGTAATGTGGGCTTTGCCTCGGGCTGACATTGTTGATAAGAACACAAAGTTTTGTGGTTTTCCATGCATTCCTTCAGACGTTATATGCCTTTTTGTGAAAAGCCACACCCTCTGCAATATTCAATTGCTCACAGTGGCTATTTTCATCAAGTTGTCTAAATTATGCCGAGATGGAACTTTAGATATTCATTGCTAGATTCTATATACTGTGCTTCATGTAGATTGACAAAACTTCCTAGGAGGAGATAGATTTGAAGTGTTTTTCAAAAAATGCAAAATTGTTGCAAATTAACATAATCTGAAGTTATGGCTCCTTGAGGCAAATTTGTTCAAGCTGATGAGACATATATGCCTCCAAAGCTTCATGACTCTAGCTCCAACGGGGCATGACATATGACCATTCAAAGTTTGCAATTTAGCCCCTTTTATGTATTTTGTCTTGTAGTAGCGCCACCCTGTGGCCAATCAGGCTCTTCTTTCTCCAGTGACCATTAGACATACCCTGGTAACACTGTACCGTGGTTCGGAAAGCTCTGCATGGCGGTTAGGCCTAAACTGAAAATGAGCTCTTTAGCGCCCCCATTTGGTTTGATTGGGCCAATAATGCAGTGTCCGCCTCAGGTTATATCTGCACAGATGTCTACCAAGTGGCGTGGTGTTCTGCACAACCCTTAAGAAAGTATACCACTTTATGTGAAAAGCCACGCCCCATGCCATTTTCATTGGCTCATAGTTGCTGTTAAATTTAACTTTTTAAACTTTTGCCGAGATGGAATTTTAGATATCGTTCCCTAGATTGTGTGTAACGGATTTCATGCAGATTGGTCAAAGTCTCTAGGAGAAGATAGATTTTAAGCATTTTTCAAAAAATTCAAAATGGCGGAAAATCTATATAACCGGAAGTTATGGGTCCTTGAGGCAAATTTGTTCATCATGAGGAGAGACATATGTGTGCAAAGTGTCATGTCTGTAGGTTAAATGGGGCCTGAGATATGCCTGTTCAAAGTTCGCAACTTCAGTCGGCTGCTATAGCGCCCCCTTTTGGCCAATCAATGTGAGACTTGCTCCATGGCTTTGGGCCATAAGCCTCTACCATCTTGCAAAGTTTCGTAAAAAGTTACCAATCGGCTATAGGGCCTGGCATAGGCTCCCATGGCGGGAAAAGAATAATAATAACACTACCAATAACAATAGGGTCTTCGCCCCTTCGGGGCTTGGCCCCTAATAATAATAACACTACCAATTACAATAGGGTCTTCGCCCCTACGGGGCTTGGCCCCTAATAACACTACCAATAACAATAGGGTCTTCGCCCCTTCGGGGCTTGGCCCCTAAATATAGCTGCAAGCAGCAATAACGGGGCCAAGCACAACGAACGCATCAAAGCCAATGAGCAAAACACACCATAGCTACATTGGAGCTATGCATGTGAGCATCAATGTCGCCTGACCAGATGAATCAGGTCTAATTCATGCAACAGTATCATCATCACCATGATCATCATCACCATGATCATCATCATCATCATACAACTGCAATCACATTCAATTCATCTGAAGGCGTCAAACGAATGTCAGGTCCTTTTAAGCATCGCATTACATTAATTCTATTTTGGGACATATCTTTTAGGACCTATTTCTCTACATGTCTACAGGCCACATGGTCATTCTCCAGGCCTTCCATCTGCCTGAAAGACCCACCTTTTCCATCAAGTCTCAGTGTGTAGTTTGTTTGATAATTCAGCTATCTGTGAACAACACTCACAACTCTTGTTTCTCTCTAAACCTCACAGTTCTTAGAAGAATGCCCCCCCTACACTTGGTGTAAGAAGGCTATGTAGTCCGTGGGCTACTGTGCTCTCCCAGGATTAAGTGTTTAGATTAAAGGCTAAAACCCTCTCCCTGGTTTAAGTGGGTAAGCTATATACTGCAAAAGGTACACTTTCCAAACTTGACACTCTTTACCACTCTACCATCCAGTTTGTCACACATGACACATACAGTACACACCTCTGCACTCGTTACTCTTTGGACAACTAACCTTCATACCCGTCATAACATTCCCTAGTTTAATCTCATTTGCACCCTTCTCCAACTATCACTTCTCTACCTATGTCACATGTGACACTAAATGCCTCTCACACACTGACTCCCACAAAAGTCAGTTCATTTACAATGCCTCTACACAATATCCAGAGTCTTAAAGCACACTTTAAAGATGTACACACACATCAATTCTTTATGAACGCTGAAAGCATTTGTGTAACAGAAACATGGCTAGCATCTGCCATAGCCACATTTGAGCTATGCATGTGACTGTCTTTGTCACCTGACAAGGTACATCAGGTTAAATTCATGCAACAGCATCATCATAAAACCACATTTACAGTTAATTCATCTGATGATGTCAAGTGAGTGTCAGGTCCTTTTAAGCATCTCAACACATTTCTTCTATTTTGGGACATATCTTTTATGACCTATTTCTCTACATGTCTACAGGCCACATGGTCATTATCCAGGCCTTCCATCTGCCTGGGAGACCCACCTTTACCATCAAGTATCACTGCAAGGATAGCTTGACAATTCAGCAATCTGTGAACAACACTCACAATTCTTGTTTCACTCTTAACCTCAGAGTTTTCAGAAGAATGCGCCTCTCCTACCCATACATTTGGTGTAAGTAGGCTATGTAATTTAAGGTCTACATTTCCATCCAATTGACCTGAATGACTACTGTCAAACTAAAGTGGAGTCCATATGCATTCAATTGTAGTGATCTTGATTATTTCAGTTAAACAAGCACATTCTTCATATAAGAAGAGACGACACATTGGTTTAATTCTAGCAATGAAAATACAATGAAAGTGCAATGGGGGTCCCTTTGCACAACAATGCTTATATAAACCTCAAAATGTAATCTGACAGTGTTGTGCCCAATTAGTAAATTGTAGAGCATGCCATCAGCTACCCATACAAGCATTATGAACCCCATTTAGCCACGGGGGGCGCTACAGCAATCAATTGCGTTTAAGCCACTTTTAAGAATTTTGCCTCGTTATAGCGCCACCCTTTGGCCTAACTGCTTCATATTTCTTCAGTTACCTCAAGATATGCTCTGGTACTACTATATCTGTTTTCGGAAATACCATCCAAGCGGTTAGGCCTGAACAGGAAATGAGCTCTCTAGCGCCCCCATTCAGTTTAATCTGGCCAGTAATGGAGGCTTTGCCTTTGGCTGACATTGTTGATATGAACACAACGTTTTGTGGTGTTCCATGCATTCCTTCAGAAGTTATATGCCTTTTTGTGAAAAGCCACACCCTCTGCAATATTCAATTGCTCACAGTGGCTATTTTCATTATATTTTCTAAATTATGCCGAGATGGAACTTTAGATATTTATTGCTAGATTCTATATACTGTGCTTCATGTAGATTGACAAAACTTCCTAGGAGGAGATAGATTTCAAGTGTTTTTCGTAAAATGCAAAATTGTTGCAAATTAACATAATCCGAAGTTATGGCTCCTTGAGGCAAATTTGTTTACCCTGATGAGACATATATGCCTCCTTAGCGTCCTGACTCTAGCTCCAACGGGGCATGACATATGACCATTCAAAGTTTGCATTTTATCCCCTTTTATGTATTTTGGCTTGTAATAGCGCCACCCTGTGGCCAATCAGGCTCTTCTTTCTCCAGTGACCATTAGACATACCCTGGTACCACTGTACCGTGGTTCGGAAAGCTCTGCATGGCGGTTAGGCATAAACTGAAAATGAGCTCTCTAGCGCCCCCATTTGGTTTGATTGGGCCAATAATGCAGTGGCCGCCTCAGGTTATATCTGCACAGATGTGTACTATGTGGCGTGGTTTTCTGCACAACCCTTAAGAAAGTAGACCCCTTTATGTGAAAAGTCACGCCCCATGCCATTTTCATTGGCTCATAGTTGCTGTTAAATTTAACTTTTTCAACTTTTGCCGAGATGGAATTAAAGATATCGGTCCTTAGATTGTGTGTACCCAGTATCATGCAGATTGGTTAAAGTCTCTAGGAGGAGATAGATTTTAAGCGTTTTTCAAAAAATTCAAAATGGCGGGAAATCTATATAACCGGAAGTTATGGGTCCTTGAGGCAAATTTGTTCGTCATGAGGAGAGACATATGTGTGCAAAGTGTCATGTCTGTAGGTCAAACGGGGCCTGAGATATGCCTGTTCAAAGTTCGCAACTTCAGTCGGCTGATATAGCGCCCCCTTTTGGCCAATCGATGTGCGACTTGCTCCATGGCTTCAGGCCCTAAGCCTCTACCATCGTGCAAAGTTTTTGTAAAAAGTTACCAATCGGCTATAGGGCCTGCCATAGACTTCCATGGCAGAAAAAAGAATAAATATAGCTGCAAGCAGCAATAACGGGGCCAAGCACAATGAATGCATCAAAGCCAACGGGCAAAACACGCCATAGCTACATTGGAGCTATGCATGTGAGCATCTATGTCGCCTGACCAGGTGAATCAGGTCAAATTCATGCAACAGTATCATCATCACCATGATCATCATCATCGTTATACAACTGCATTCACATTCAATTCATCTGACAGCATCAAGTGAGAGTCAGGTCCTTTTTAGAATCTCATTACATTTATTTTATTTTGGTACATATGTTTTAGGGCCTATTTCTCCACATGTCTACATGCCACATGATCATTCTCCAGGCCTTCCATCTGCCTGGAAGGCCCACCTTTACCATCAAGTCTCAGTGCGGGGATTTCTTGATAATTCAGCTATTTATGAAGAACACTCACAACTTTTGTTTCTCTCTACACCTCAAAGTTTCCAGAAGAGTGCCCCCCCTACACTTGGTGTAAGTAGGCTATGTAGTCTGTGGGCTACTGCGCTCTCCCAGGATGAAGTGTTTAGACTAAAGGCTACAACCCTCTCCCTGGTTGAAGTGTGTAAGCTATATACTGCAAAAGGTACACTTTCCAAACGTGACACTCTTTACCACTCTACCATCCAGTTTGTCACACACGACACATACAATACACACCACTGCACTCGTTACTGTTTGGACAACTAACCTTCCCATCAAACCTGTCATAACATTCCCTAGTTTATTCTCATTTGCACACTTCTCCAACTATCACCTCTCTACCTATGTCACATGTTACACTAAATGCCTCTCTCACACAGACTCCCACAAAAGCCAGTTCATTTATAATGGCTCTACACAATATCCATTGTCTTAAAGCACACTTTAAAGATGTACACACACATCAATTCTTTATGAACGCTGATTGCATTTGTGTAACAGAAACATGGCTAACATCTGCCAACGCCACATTTGAGCTAGGCTTGGAGCATCTATGTCGCCTGACCAGGTGAATCAGGTCAAATTCATGCAACAGTATCATCATCACCATGATCATCATCATCATTATACAACTTTGTCACATGTTACACTAAATGCCTCTCTCACACAGACTCCCATAAAAGCCAGTTCATTTATAATGGCTCTACACAATATCCAGAGTCTTAAAGCACACTTTAAAGATGTACACACACATCAATTCTTTATGAACGCTGATAGCATTTGTGTAACAGAAACATGGCTGGCATCTGCCATAGCCACATTTGAGCTATGCATGTGACTGTCGTTGTCACCTGACAAGGTGCATCAGGTTAAATTCATGCAACAGCATCATCATACAACCACAATCACAGTTAATTCATCTGATGATGTCAAGTGAGTGTCAGGTCCTTTTAAGCATCTCAACACATTTCTTCTATTTTGGGACATATTTTTAGGACCTATTTCTCTGCATGTCGACATCCCACCTGGTCATTGTCCAGGCCTTCCATCTGCCTGGGAGACCCACCTTTACCATCAAGTATCACTGCAGGGATAGCTTGACAATTCAGCAATCTGTGAACAACACTCACAATTCTTGTTTCTCTCTTAACCTCACAGTTTTCAAAAGAATGCCCCTCTCCTACCCATACATTTGGTGTAAGTAGGCTATGTAATTTAAGGTCTACATTTCCATCCAATTGACCTGAATAACTACTGTCAAACTAAAGTGGAGTCCATATGCATTCAATTGTAGTGATCTTGATCATTTCAGTTAAACAAGCACATTCTTCATATAAGAAGAGAGGACACATTGGTTTAATTCTAGCAATGAAAATACAATGAAAGTGCAATTGGGGTCCCTTTGCACAACAATGCTTATAAAAAAATCAAAATGTAATCTGACAGTGTTGCGCCCCATTAGTAAGTTGTAGAGCATGCCATCAGCTACGTATACAAGCATTATGAACCCCATTTAGCCACGGGGGGCGCTACAGCAATCAATTGCGTTTAAGCCACTTTTAAGAATTTTGACTCGTTATAGCGCCACCCTTTGGCCTAACTGCTTCATATTTCTTCAGTTACCTCAAGATATACTCTGGTACTACGATATCTGTTTTCAGAAATACCATCCAAGCGGTTAGGCCTGAACAGGAAATGAGCTCTCTAGCGCCCCCATACAGTTTATTCTGGCCAGTAACAGAGGCTTTGCCTCGGGCTGACATTGTTGATATGACCACAAGGTTTTGTGGTGTTCCATGCATTGCTTCAGAAGTTATATGCCTTTTAGTGAAAAGCCACACCCTCTGCAATATTCAATTGCTCACAGTGGCTATTTTCATCAAGTTTTCTTAATTATGCCGAGATGGAACTTTAGATATTCATTGCTAGATTATATATACTGTGCTTCATGTAGATTGACAAAACTTCCTATTAGGAGATAGATTTTAAGTGTTTTTCAAAAAATGCAAGATTGTTGCAAATTAACATAATCTGAAGTTATGGCTCCTTGAGGCAAATTTGTTCAAGCTGATGAGACATAAATCCCTCCAATGCTTCATGACTCTAGCTCCAACGGGGCATGACACATGACCATTCAAAGTTTGCATTTTATCCCCTTTTATGTATTTTGTCTTGTTATAGCGCCACCCTGTGGCCAATCAGGCTCTTCTTTCTCCAGTGACCATTAGACATACCCTGGTACCACTGTACCGTGGTTCGGAAAGCTCTGCATGGCGGTTAGGCCTAAACTGAAAATTAGCTCTCTAGCGCCCCCATTTAGTTTGATTGGGCCAATAATCCAGTGGCCGCCTCAGGTTATATCTCCACAGATGTCTACTAAGTGGCGTGGTGTTCTGCACAACCCTTAAGAAAGTATACCACTTTATGTGAAAAGCCACGCCCCATGCCATTTTCATTGGCTCATAGTTGCTGTTAAATTTAACTTTTTCAACTTTTGCCGAGATGGAATTAAAGATATCGGTCCTTAGATTGTGTTTACCCAGTATCATGCAGATTGGTTAAAGTCTCTAGGAGGAGATAGATTTTAAGCGTTTTTCAAATAATTCAAAATGGCGGGTAATCTATATAACCGGAAGTTATGGGTCCTTGAGGCAAATTTGTTCGTCATGAGGAGAAACATATGTGTGCAAAGTGTCATGTCTGTAGGTCAAACGGGGCCTGAGATATGCCTGTTCAAAGTTCGCAACTTCAGTCGGCTGCTATAGCGCCCCCTTTTGGCCAATCGATGTGCGACTTGCTCCATGGCTTCAGGCCCTAAGCCTCTACCATCGTGCAAAGTATCGTGAAAAGTTACCAATCGGCTATAGGGCCTGCCATAGACTTCCATGGCAGAAAAAAGAATAAATATAGCTGCAAGCAGCAATGAACGGGGCCAAGCCATTAAGCATCAAAGCCAACAAGCGAAACAAACCATAGCCACATTGAGCTACCATTGAGCTACCACTAGCCATTGATATCTATGAAAATACGATAAAAGCGCAATGGGGGTGTTGTTGTACAAAAAAGCTTATATTGACATCAAAATTTAATCTGACAATTTCGCATCCAATGAGGGAGTTGTAGAGCAGGACATGGTCTACCCATACAAGCAGGATGAACTCCATCTGACAACAGGGGGCGCTACAGCAATATATTGCGTTTTAGCAACTGTTAATAATTTTGGCTTGTAATAGCGCCACCCTGTGGCCGATTTGCTTCATCTTTCTCCAGTGGCCATTAGGAGTGCTCTGCTGCCACTGGACCTGGTTTCGGAAAAATCAGCATAGTGGTCATGCCTTAACCGGAAATGAGCTCTCTAGCGCCCCCCTTTGAATTGATCGGGCCAATAATGCAAAGCAAACCTCTGGATGTATATAGGGACATGTCTATACGTTTTTGTGTTATTCTTTACAAGCCTTCAATAATGATAACCCTTTATTTGAAAAGCCACACCCTCTGCAATGTTCATTGGCTCATAGTTTCTGTTTTATTCAACTTTTCCAAAATGTGCCGAGATGGCACTTTAGATATTGGTCCCTAGATTCTTTGTACCGAGTGCCATCTGAATCGGTGAAACTTTCTAGGAGGAGATAGATTTTAAGCGCTTTTCAAAAAATGCTACATAGCCAAAAATCTACATAACCGGAAGTAATGCAACCCCGGGGTGCATTTGTTCATTGTGAGGAGAGGAATATGTGTGCAAAGTGTCACCACTGTAGGTCAAACGGGGCATGAGATATGCCTGTTCAAAGTTTTCAAATTCGATCGATTGCTATGGCACCCCCCTTTGGCCGATCCATGTATATTCCGGTCCAGGGCATCTTGGCATGACCCTCTACTACTATGCAAATTTTCGTAAAAAGCGACCAGTCGGTTTAGGTTTTAAAGTCATTTCAAATTATTAGCTTTTCAAATACAAGCTTTAATATAGCTGCAAGCAGCAATAACGGGGCCAAGCACAACTAACGCATCAAAGCCAATGAGCAAAACACACCATAGCTACATTGGAGCTATGCATGTGAGGATCAATGTCGCCTGACCAGATGAATCAGGTCTAATTCATGCAACAGTATCATCATCACCATGATCATCATCACCATGATCATCATCATCATCATACAACTGCAATCACATTCAATTCATCTGAAGGCGTCAAACGAATGTCAGGTCCTTTTAAGCATCGCATTACATTAATTATATTTTGGGACATATCTTGTAGGACCTATTTCTCTACATGTCTACAGGCCACATGGTCATTCTCCAGGCCTTCCATCTGCCTGAAAGACCCACCTTTTCCATCAAGTCTCAGTGTGTAGTTTGTTTGATAATTCAGCTATCTGTGAAGAACACTCACAACTTTTGTTTCTCTCTACACCTCACAGTTTCCAGAAGAATTCCCCCCCTACACTTTGTGTAAGTAGGCTATGTAGTCTGTGGGCTACTGCGCTCTCCAAGGATGAAGTGTTTAGGCTAAAGGCTACAACCCTCTCCCTGGTTGAAGTGTGTAAGCTATAGAGTGCAAAAGGTACACTTTCCAAACGTGACACTCTTTACCACTCTACCATCCAGTTTGTCACACATGACACATACAATACACAACACTGCACTCCTATCTGTTTGGACAACTAACCTTCCCATCAAACCTTTCATAACATTCCCTAGTTTATTCTCATTTACACCCTTCTCCAACTATCACCTCTCTAACTATGTCACATGTTACACTAAATGCCTCTCTCACACAGACTCCCACAAAAGCCAGTTCATTTATAATGGCTCTAAACAATATCCAGAGTCTTAAAGCACACTTTAAAGATGTACACACATCAATTCTTTACGAACGCTGATAGCATTTGTGTAACAGAAACATGGCTAACATCTGCCATAGCCACATTTGAGCTATGCATGTGACTGTCTTTGTCGCCTGACTAGGTACATCAGGTTAAATTCATGCAACAGCATCATCATACAACCACACTCACAGTTAATTCATCTGATGATGTGAAGTGAGTGTCAGGTCCTTTTAAGCATCTCAACACATTTATTCTATTTGGGGACATATTTTTAGGACCTATTTCTCTGCATGTCTACATCCCACCTGGTCATTCTCCAGGCCTTCCATCTGCCTGGAAGACCCACCTTTACCATCAAGTATCACTGCAGGGATAGCTTGACAATTCAGCAATCTGTGATCAACACTCACAATTCTTGTTTCTCTCTTAACCACAGTTTTCAGAAGAATGCCCCTCTCCTACCCATACATTTGGTGTAAGTAGGCTATGTAATTTAAGGTCTACATTTCCATCCAATTGACCTGAATGACTACTGTCAAACTAAAGTGGAGTCCATATGCATTCAATTGTAGTGATCTTGATTATTTCAGTTAAACAAGCACATTCTTCATATAAGAAGAGACGACACATTGGTTTAATTCTAGCAATGAAAATACAATGAAAGTGCAATGGGGGTCCCTTTGCACAACAATGCTTATATAAACCTCAAAATGTAATTTGACAGTGTTGTGCCCAATTAGTAAGTTGTAGAGCATGCCATCAGCTACGCATACAAGCATTATGAACCCCATTTAGCCACGGGGGGCGCTACAGCAATCAATTGCGTTTAAGCCACTTTTAAGAATTTCGGCTCGTTATAGCGCCACCCTTTGGCCTAACTGCTTCATATTTCTTCAGTTACCTCAAGATATGGTCTGGTACTACTATATCTGTTTTCGGAAATACCATCCAAGCGGTTAGGCCTGAACAGGAAATTTGCTCTCTAGCGCCCCCATTCAGTTTAATCTGCCCAGTATTGGAGGCTTTGCCTCTGGCTGACATTGTTGATATGAACACAACATTTTGTGTTGTTCCATGCATTCCTTCAGAAGTGATATGCCTTTTTGTGAAAAGCCACACCCTCTGCAATATTCAATTGCTCACAGTGGCTATTTTCATTATGTTTTCTAAATTATGCCGAGATGGAACTTTAGATATTCATTGTTAGATTCTATATACTGTGCTTCATGTAGATTGACAAAACTTCCTAGGAGGAGATAGATTTCAAGTGTTTTTCAAAAAATGCAAAATTGTTGCAAATTAACATAATCCGAAGTTATAACTCCTTGAGGCAAATTTGTTTACCCTGATGAGACATATATGCCTCCAAAGCGTCCTGACTCTAGCTCCAACGGGGCATGACATATGACCATTCAAAGTTTGCATTTTATCCCCTTTTATGTATTTTGGCTTGTAATAGCGCCACCCTGTGGCCAATCAGGCTCTTCTTTCTCGAGTGACCATTAGACATACCCTGGTACCATCGTACCGTGGTTCGGAAAGCTCTGCATGGCGGTTAGGCCTAAACTGAAAATGAGCTCTCTAGCGCCCCCATTTGGTTTGATTCGGCCAATAATGCAGTGGCCGCCTCAGGTTATATCTGCACAGATGTGTACCAAGTGGCGTGGTGTTCTGCACAACCCTTAAGAAAGTATACCCCTTTATGTGAAAAGCCACGCCCCATGCCATTTTCATTGGCTCATAGTTGCTGTTAAATTTAACTTTTTCAACTTTTGCCGAGATGGAATTATAGATATCGGTCCTTAGACTGTGTGTACCCAGTATCATGCAGATTGGTCAAAGTCTCTAGGAGGAGATAGATTTTAAGCGTTTTTCAAAAAATTCAAAATGGCGGAAAATCTATATAACCGGAAGTTATGGGTCCTTGAGGCAAATTTGTTCATCATGAGGAGAGACATATGTGTGAGAAGTGTCATGTCTGTAGGTCAAACGGGGCCTGAGATATGCCTGTTCAAAGTTCGCAACTTCAGTCGGCTGCTATAGCGCCCCCTTTTGGCCAATCCATGTGAGACTTGCTTCACTGCTGCGGGGCCTAAGCCTCTATGACTCTGCCGAGTTTCGTAAAAAGCGACCAGTCGGTTATAGGGCCTGCCATAGACTTCCATGGCAGATAAATAATAATAATAATAATAATAATAATAATAATAATACCATCAATTACAATAGGGGCTTCGCCCCCTTCGGGGCTTGGCCCCTAAATATAGCTGCAAGCAGCAATAACGGGGCCAAGCGCAACGAACGCATCAAAGCCAACGAGGAAAATACGCCATAGCTACATTGGAGCTATGCATGTGAGCATCTATGTCGCCTGACCAGGTGAATCAGGTCAAATTCATGCAACAGTATCATCATCACCATGATCATCATTATCATCATCATCATTATACAACTGCATTCACATTCAATTCATCTGACAGCATCAAGTGAGAGTCAGGTCCTTTTTATAATCTCATTACATTTATTCTATTTTGGTACATATGTTTTAGGACCTATGTCTCTGCATGTCTACATGCCACATGATCATTCTCCAGGCCTTCCATCTGCCTGGAAGGCCCACCTTTACCATCAAGTCTCAGTGCGGGGATTTCTTGATAATTCAGCTACCTATGAAGAACACTCACAACTTTTGTTTCTCTCTACACCTCACAGTTCCCAGAAGAATGCCCCCCCTACACTTGGTGTAAGTAGGCTATGTAGTCTGTGGGCTACTGTCCTCTCCCAGGATGAAGTGTTTAGATTAAAGGCTAAAACCCTCTCCCTGGTTGAAGTGTGTAAGCTATATACTGCAAAAAGTAGACTTTCCAAACTTGATACTCTTTACCACTCTACCATCCAGTTTGTCACCCATGCCACATACAATACACATACTGCACTCGTTACTCTTTGGACAACTAACCTTCCCATCAAACCTGTCATAACATTCCCTAGTTTAATCTCATTTGCACCCTTCTCCAACTATCACCTCTCTACCTATGTCACATTTTACACTAAATGCCTCTCACACACTGACTCCTACAAAAGCCAGTTAATTTACAATGGCTCTATACAATATCCAGTCTTAAAGCAGACTTCAAAGATGTACACACACATCAATTCTTTATGAACGCTGATTGCATTTGTGTAACAGAAACATGGCTAACATCTGCCATAGCCACATTTGAGCTATGCATGTGACTATTTCTCTGCATGTCAACATCCCACCTGGTCATTGTCCAGGCCTTCCATCTGCCTGGGAGACCCACCTTTACCATCAAGTATCACTGCAAGGATAGCTTGACAATTCAGCAATCTGTGAACAACACTCACAATTCTTGTTTCTCTCTTAACCTCACAGTTTTCAGAAGAATGCTCCTCTCCTACCCATACATTTGGTTTAAGTAGGCTATGTAATTTAAGGTCTACATTTCCATCCAATTGACCTGAATGACAACTGTCAAACTAACGTGGAGTCCATATACATTCAATTGTAGTGATCTTGATTATTTCAGTTAAACAAGCACATTCTTCATATAAGAAGAGACGGCACATTGGTTTAATTCTAGCAATGAAAATACAATGAAAGTGCAATGGGGGTCCCTTTGCACAACAATGCTTATATAAACATCAAAATGTAATCTGACAGTGTTGTGCCCAATTAGTAAGTTGTAGAGCATGCCATCCGCTACCCATACAAGCATTATGAACCCCATTTAGCCACGGGGGGCGCTACAGCAATCAATTGCGTTTAAGCAACTTTTAAGAATTTTGACTCGTTATAGCGCCACCCTTTGGCCTAACTGCTTCATATTTCTTCAGTTACCTCAAGATATACTCTGGTACTACGACATCTGTTTTCAGAAATACCATCCAAGTGGTTAGGCCTGAACAGGAAATGAGCTCTCTAGCGCCCCCATACAGTTTATTCTGGCCAGTAACGGAGGCTTTGCCTCGGGCTGACATTGTTGATATGATCACAAGGTTTTGTGGTGTTCCATGCATTCCTTCAGAAGTTATATGCCTTTTAGTGAAAAGCCACACCCTCTGCAATATTCAATTGCTCACAGTGGCTTTTTTCATCAAGTTTTCTAAATTATGCCGAGATGGAACTTTAGATATTCATTGCTAGATTCTATATACTGTGCTTCATGTAGATTGACAAAACTTCCTAGGAGGAGATAGATTTTAAGTGTTTTTCAAAAAATGCAAAATTGTTGCAAATTTACATAATTTGAAGTTATGGCTCCTTGAGGTAAATTTGTTCAAACTGATGAGACATATATGCCTGCAAAGCCTCATGACTCTAGCTCCAACGGGGCATGAGATATGACCTTTCAAAGTTTGCATTTTAGCCCCTTTTATGTATTTTGGCTTGTTATAGCGCCACCCTGTGGCCAATCAGGCTCTTCTTTCTCGAGTGACCATTAGACATACCCTGGTACCACTGTACCGTGGTTCGGAAAGCTCTGCATGGCGGTTAGGCCTAAACTGAAAATGAGCTCTCTAGCGCCCCCATTTGGTTTGATTGGGCCAATAATGCAGTGGCCGCCTCAGGTTATATTTGCACAGATGTCTACTAAGTGGCGTGGTGTTCTGCACAACCCTTAAGAAAGTATACCACTTTATGTGAAAAGCCACGCCCCATGCCATTTTCATTGGCTCATAGTTGCTGTTAAGTTTAACTTTTTAAACTTTTGCCGAGATGGAATTTTAGATATCGTTCCCTAGATTGTGTGTACCTGATTTCATGCAGATTGGTCAAAGTCTCTAGGAGGAGATAGATTTTAAGCATTTTTCAAAGAATTCAAAATGGCGGAAAATCTATATAACCGGAAGTTATGGGTCCTTGAGGCAAATTTGTTCATCATGAGGAGAGACATATGTGTGCAAAGTGTCATGTCTGTAGGTCAAACGGGGCCTGAGATATGCCTGTTCAAAGTTCGCAACTTCAGTCGGCTGCTATAGCGCCCCCTTTTGGCCAATCAATGTGAGACTTGCTCCACTGCTGCGGGGCCTAAGCCTCTATGACTCTGCCTATTTTTCGTAAAAAGCGACCAGTCGGTTATAGGGCCTTGCATAGACTCCCATGGCGGAATAATAATAATAATAATAATAATAACACTAACAATAACAATAGGGTCTTCGCCCCTTAGGGGCTTGGCCCCTAAATATAGCTGCAAGCAGCAATAACGGGGCCAAGCACAATGAACGCATCAAAGCCAACGGGCAAAACACGCCATAGCTACATTGGAGCTATGCATGTGAGCATCTATGTCGCCTGACCAGGTGAATCAGGTCAAATTCATGCAACAGTATCATCATCACCATGATCATCATCATCATCATCATTATACAACTGCATTCACATTCAATTCATCTGACAGCGTCAAGTGAGAGTCAGGTCCTTTTTAGAATCTCATTACATTCATTATATTTTGGTACATATGTTTTAGGAACTATTTCTCTGCATGTCTACATGCCACATGATCATTCTCCAGGCCTTCCATCTGCCTGGAAGGCCCACCTTCACCATCAAGTCTCAATGCGGGGACTTCTTGATAATTCAGCTATCTATGAAGAACACTCACAACTTTTGTTTCTCTCTACACCTCACAGTTTCCAGAAGAATGGCCCCCCTACACTTGGTGTAAGTAGGCTATGTAGTCTGTGGGCTACTGTGCTCTCCAAGGATGAAGTGTTTAGATTAAAGGCTACAACCCTCTCCCTGGTTGAAGTGTGTAAGCTATAGAGTGCAAAAGGTACACTTTCCAAACGTGACACTCTTTACCACTCTACCATCCAGTTTGTCACACATGACACATACAATACACAACACTGCACTCCTATCTGTTTGGACAACTAACCTTCCCATCAAACCTGTCATAACGTTCCCTAGTTTATTCTCATTTGCACCCTTCTCCCACTATCACCTCTCTAACTATGTCACGTTACACTAAATGCCTCTCTCACACAGACTCCCACAAAAGCCAGTTCATTTATAATGGCTCTACACAATATCCAGAGTCTTAAAGCACACTTTAAAGATGTACACACATCAATTCTTTATGAACGCTGATAGCATTTGTGTAACAGAAACATGGCTAACATCTGCCATAGCCACATTTGAGCTATGCATGTGACTGTCTTTGTCGCCTGACTAGGTACATCAGGTTAAATTCATGCAACAGCATCATCATACAACCACACTCACAGTTAATTCATCTGATGATGTCAAGTGAGTGTCAGGTCCTTTTAAGCATCTCAACACATTTATTCTATTTTGGGACATATTTTTAGGACCTATTTCTCTACATGTCTACAACCCACCTGGTCATTCTCCAGGCCTTCCATCTGCCTGGAAGACCCACCTTTACCATCAAGTATCACTGCAGGGATAGCTTGACAATTCAGCAATCTGTGAACAACACTCACAATTCTTGTTTCTCTCTTAACCACAGTTTTCAGAAGAATGCCCCTCTCCTACCCATACATTTGGTGTAAGTAGGCTATGTAATTTAAGGTCTACATTTCCATCCAATTGACCTGAATGACTACTGTCAAACTAAAGTGGAGTCCATATGCATTCAATTGTAGTGATCTTGATTATTTCAGTTAAACAAGCACATTCTTCATATAAGAAGAGACGACACATTGGTTTAATTCTAGCAATGGAAATACAATGAAAGTGCAATGGGGGTCCCTTTGCACAACAATGCTTATATAAACCTCAAAATGTAATCTGACAGTGTTGTGCCCAATTAGTAAGTTGTAGAGCATGCCATCAGCTACGCATACAAGCATTATGAACCCCATTTAGCCACGGGGGGCGCTACAGCAATCAATTGCATTTAAGCCACTTTTAAGAATTTCGGCTCGTTATAGCGCCACCCTTTGGCCTAACTGCTTCATATTTCTTCAGTTACCTCAAGATATGGTCTGGTACTACTATATCTGTTTTCGGAAATACCATCCAAGCGGTTAGGCCTGAACAGGAAATTTGCTCTCTAGCGCCCCCATTCAGTTTAATCTGCCCAGTAATGGAGGCTTTGCCTCTGGCTGACATTGTTGATATGAACACAACGTTTTGTGGTGTTCCATGCATTCCTTCAGAAGTTAAATGCCTTTTTGTGAAAAGCCACACCCTCTGCAATATTCAATTGCTCACAGTGGCTATTTTCATTATGTTTTCTAAATTATGCCGAGATGGAACTTTAGATATTCATTGCTAGATTCTATATACTGTGCTTCATGTAGATTAACAAAACTTCCTAGGAGGAGATAGATTTCAAGTGTTTTTCAAAAAATGCAAAATTGTTGCAAATTAACATAATCCGAAGTTATGGCTCCTTGAGGCAAATTTGTTTACCCTGATGAGACATATATGCCTCCAAAGCGTCCTGACTCTAGCTCCAACAAGGCATGACATATGACCATTCAAAGTTTGCATTTTATCCCCTTTTATATATTTTGGCTTGTAATAGCGCCACCCTGTGGCCAATCAGGCTCTTCTTTCTCCAGTGACCATTAGACATACCCTGGTACCACTGTACCATGGTTCGGAAAGCTCTGCATGGCGGTTAGGCCTTAACTGAAAATGAGCTCTCTAGCGCCCCCATTTGGTTTGATTGGGCCAATAATGCAGTGGCCGCCTCAGGTTATATCTGCACAGATGTCTTATAAGTGGCGTGGTGTTCTGCACAACCCTTAAGAAAGTATACCACTTTATGTGAAAAGCCACGCCCTATGCCATTTTCATTGGCTCATAGTTGCTGTTAAATTTAACTTTTTAAACTTTTGCTGAGATGGAATTTTAGATAATGGTCCCTAGATTGTGTGTATCAGGTATCATGCAGATTGGTCAAAGTCTCTAGGAGGAGATAGATTTTTAGCGTTTTTCAAAAAATTCAAAATGGCGGAAAATCTATATAACCGGAAGTTATGGGTCCTTGAGGCACATTTGTTCATCATGAGGAGAGACATATGTGTGCAAAGTGTCATGTCTGTAGGTCAAACGGGGCCTGAGATATACCTGTTCAAAGTTCGCTACTTCAGTCGGCTGCTATAGCGCCCCCTTTTGGCCAATCAATGTGAGACTTGCTGGACGGCTTCGGGCCATAAGCCTCTACCATCTTGCAAATTTTCTTAAAAAGTTACCAATCGGCTATAGGGCCTGCCATAGTCTCCCATGGCGGAAAAAAGAATAATAAATATAGCTGCAAGCAGCAATAACGGGGCCAAGCACAATGAACGCATCAAAGCCAACGAGCAAAACACGCCATAGCTACATTGGAGCTATGCATGTGAGCATCTATGTCGCCTGACCAGGTGAATCAGGTCAAATTCATGCAACAGTATCATCATCACCATGATCATCATCATCATCATTATACAACTGCATTCACATTCAATTCATCTGAAGGCGTCAAGTGAGAGTCAGGTCCTTTTTAGAATCTCATTACATTCATTCTATTTTGGTACATATGTTTTAGAACCTATTTCTCTGCATGTCTACATGCCACATGATCATTCTCCAGGCCTTCCATCTGCCTGGAAGGCCCACCTCTACCATCAAGTCTCAGTGCGGGGATTTCTTGATAATTCAGCTACCTATGAAGAACACTCACAACTTTTGTTTCTCTCTACACCTCACAGTTTCCAGAAGAATGCCCCCCCTACACTTGGTGTAAGTAGGCTATGTAGTCTGTGGGCTACTTTCCTCTCCCAGGATGAAGTGTTTAGATTAAAGGCTAAAACCCTCTCCCTGGTTGAAGTGTGTAAGCTATATACTGCAAAAGGTACACTATCCAAACTTGATACTCTTTACCACTCTACCATCCAGTTTGTCACCCATGCCACATACAATACACACCACTGCACTCGTTACTCTTTGGACAACTAACCTTCCCATCAAACCTGTCATAACATTCCCTAGTTTAATCTCATTTGCACACTTCTCCAACTATCACCTCTCTACCTATGTCACATTTTACACTAAATGCCTCTCACACACTGACTCCTACAAAAGCCAGTTCATTTACAATGGCTCTACACAATATCCAGTCTTAAAGCAGACTTTAAAGATGTACACACACATCAATTCTTTATGAACGCTGATAGCATTTGTGTAACAGAAACATCGCTAGCATCTGCCATAGCCACATTTGAGCTATGCATGTGACTGTCTTTGTCGCCTGACTAGGTACATCAGGTTAAATTCATGCAACAGCATCATCATACAACCACTATCACAGTTTATTCATCTGATGATGTCAAGTGAGTGTCAGGTCCTTTTAAGCATCTCAACACATTTCTTCTTTTTTGGGACATATTTCTAGGACCTATTTCTCTGCATGTCTACATCCCACATGGTCATTCTCCCGGCCTTCCATCTGCCTGGGAGACCCACCTTAACAATCAAGTATTACTGCAGGGATAGCTTGACAATTCAGTAATCTGTGAACAACAATCACAATTCTTGTTTCTCTCTTAACCTCACAGTTTTCAGAAGAATGCCCCTCTCCTACCCATACATTTGGTGTAAGTAGGCTATGTAATCTAAGGTCTACTGCGATGTCCCTGGATGAAGCATGTATGCTATAGACCATTTCCTTTCCCTAGATGAAATGTGTATGGTATAGACTACTCCACTCTCCCTAGGCTAATAGTTACTACCCTCTCCCGGGATGAAATGGGAAGAATGGAACTACCCTACAGCATCTAGAAGATTCAAAAACAATCAATAATCTACCCTCTCCCTGGGTATAATTCTGTAGTCTAATTGGCTACTCTCCCTTTTCCTGTGAAGTATGTTATATATAAAATAGCTGATAATAGTGTTTCTGGGAGATTGGAATTGTGTCAATTACCTAAGATTTGCACTTAATGTGTTGCAGTAAACCTAGCCTACAAGGCTACTAATGACATGTCTGTAATGTTTAAGAAGTCTCACAGTTAAAGTAAGGTAATGTCCATCCAATTGACCTGAATGACTACTGTCAAACTAAAGTGGAGTCCATATGCATTCAATTGTAGTGATCTTGATTATTTCAGTTAAACAAGCACATTCTTCATATAAGAAGAGACGACACATTGGTTTAATTCTAGCAATGAAAATACAATGAAAGTGCAATGGGGGTCCCTTTGCACAACAATGCTTATATAAACATCAAAATGTAATCTGACAGTGTTGTGCCCAATTAGTAAGTTGTAGAGCATGCCATCAGCTACCCATACAAGCATTATGAACCCCATTTAGCCACGGGGGGCGCTACAGCAATCAATTGCGTTTAAGCCACTTTTAAGATTTTTGCCTCGTTGTACCGCCACCCTTTGGCCTAACTGCTTCATATTTCTTCAGTTACCTCAAGATATGCTCTGGTACTACTATATCTGTTTTCGGAAATACCATCCAAGCGGTTAGGCCTGAACAGGAAATGAGCTCTCTAGCGCCCCCATTCAGTTAAATCTGGCCAGTAATGGAGGCTTTGCCTCGGGCTGACATTGTCGGTATGAACACAAAGTTTTGTGGTGTTCCATGCATTCCTTCAGAAGTTATAGGCCTTTTTGTGAAAAGACACAGCCTCTGCAATATTCAATTGCTCATAGTGGCTCTTTTCATCAAGTTTTCTAAATTATGCCGAGATGGAACTTTAGATATTCATTGCTACATTCTATCTACTGTGCTTCATGTAGATTGACAAAACTTCCTAGGAGGAGATAGATTTCAAGTGTTTTTCAAAAAATGCAAAATTGTTGCAAATTAACATAATCCGAAGTTATGGCTCCTTGAGGCAAATTTGTTCACCCTGATGAGACATATATGCCTCCAAAGCTGCATGACTCTAGCTCCAACGGGGCATGACATATGACCATTCAAAGTTTGCATTTTAGCCCCTTTTATGTATTTTGTCTTGTTATAGCGCCACCCTGTGGCCAATCAGGCTCTTCTTTCTCCAGTGACCATTAGACATACCCTGGTAACACTGTACCGTGGTTCGGAAAGCTCTGCATGGCGGTTAGGCCTAAACTGAAAATGAGCTCTTTAGCGCCCCCATTTGGTTTGATTGGGCCAATAATGCAGTGGCCGCCTCAGGTTATATCTGCACAGATGTCTACCAAGTGGCGTGGTGTTCTGCACAACCCTTAAGAAAGTATACCACTTTATGTGAAAAGCCACGCCCCATGCCATTTTCATTGGCTCATAGTTGCTGTTAAATTTAACTTTTTAAACTTTTGCCGAGATGGAATTTTAGATATCGTTCCCTAGATTGTGTGTAACGGATTTCATGCAGATTGGTCAAAGTCTCTAGGAGAAGATAGATTTTAAGCATTTTTCAAAAAATTCAAAATGGCGGAAAATCTATATAACCGGAAGTTATGGGTCCTTGAGGCAAATTTGTTCATCATGAGGAGAGACATATGTGTGCAAAGTGTCATGTCTGTAGGTTAAATGGGGCCTGAGATATGCCTGTTCAAAGTTCGCAACTTCAGTCGGCTGCTATAGCGCCCCCTTTTGGCCAATCAATGTGAGACTTGCTCCATGGCTTTGGGCCATAAGCCTCTACCATCTTGCAAAGTTTCGTAAAAAGTTACCAATCGGCTATAGGGCCTGGCATAGGCTCCCATGGCGGAAAAAGAATAATAATAACACTACCAATAACAATAGGGTCTTCGCCCCTTCGGGGCTTGGCCCCTAATAACACTACCAATAACAATAGGGTCTTCGCCCCTCCGGGGCTTGGCCCCTAATAAAACTACCAATTACAATAGGGTCTTCGCCCCTTCGGGGCTTGGCCCCTAATAAAACTACCAATTACAATAGGGTCTTCGCCCCTTCGGGGCTTGGCCCCTAAATATAGCTGCAAGCAGCAATAACGGGGCCAAGCACAATGAACGCATCAAAGCCAACGAGGAAAACACGCCATAGCTACATTGGAGCTATGCATGTGAGCATCTATGTCGCCTGACCAGGAGAATCAGGTCAAATTCATGCAACAGTATCATCATCACCATGATCACCATGATCATCATCATCATCATCATCATTATACAACTGCATTCACATTTAATTCATCTGACAGCGTCAAGTGAGAGTCAGGTCATTTTTAGAATCTCATTACATTCATTCTATTTTGGTACATATGTTTTAGAACCTATTTCTCTGCATGTCTACATGCCACATGATCGTTCTCCAGGCCTTCCATCTGCCTGGAAGGCCCACCTCTACCATCAAGTCTCAGTGCGGGGATTTCTTGATAATTCAGCTACCTATGAAGAACACTCACAACTTTTGTTTCTCTACACCTCACAGTTTCCAGAAGAATGCCCCCCCTACACTTGGTGTAAGTAGGCTATGTAGTCTGTGGGCTACTGTCCTCTCCCAGGATAAAGTGTTTAGATTAAAGGCTAAAACCCTCTCCCTGGTTGAAGTGTGAAGCTATATACTGCAAAAGGTACACTATCCAAACTTGATACTCTTTACCACTCTACCATCCAGTTTGTCACCCATGCCACATACAATACACACCACTGCACTCGTTACTCTTTGGACAACTAACCTTCCCATCAAACCTGTCATAACATTCCCTAGTTTAATCTCATTTGCACCCTTCTCCAACTATTACCTCTCTACCTATGTCACATTTTACACTAAATGCCTTGCCTTTGACTCCTACAAAAGCCAGTTCATTTACAATGGCTCTACACAATATCCAGTCTTAAAGCAGACTTTAAAGATGTACACACACATCAATTCTTTATGAACTCTGATTGCATTTGTGTAACAGAAACATGGCTAACATCTGCCATAGCCACATTTGAGCTATGCATGTGACTATTTCTCTGCATGTCAACATCCCACCTGGTCATTGTCCAGGCCTTACATCTGCCTGGGAGACCCACCTTTACCATCAAGTATCACTGCAAGGATAGCTTGACAATTCAGCAATCTGTGAACAACACTCACAATTCTTGTTTCTCTCTTAACCTCACAGTTTTCAGAAGAATGCGCCTCTCCTACCCATACATTTGGTGTAAGTAGGCTATGTAATTTAAGGTCTACATTTCCATCCAATTGACCTGAATGACTACTGTCAAACTAACGTGGAGTCCATATGCATTCAATTGTAGTGATCTTGATTATTTAAGTTAAACAAGCACATGCTTCATATAAGAAGAGACGACACATTGGTTTAATTCTAGCAATGAAAATACAATGAAAGTGCAATGGGGGTCCCTTTGCACAACAATGCTTATATAAACATCAAAATGTAATCTGACAGTGTTGTGCCCAATTAGTAAGTTGTAGAGCATGCCATCAGCTACCCATACAAGCATTATGAACCCCATTTAGCCACGGGGGGCGCTACAGCAATCAATTGCGTTTAAGCCACTTTTAAGAATTTTGGCTGGTTATAGCGCAACACTTTGGCCTAACTGCTTCATATTTCCTCAGTTACCTCAAGATATGCTCTGGTACTACTTTATCTGTTTTCCGAAATACCATCCAAGCGGTTAGGCCTGAACAGGAAATGAGCTCTCTAGCGCCCCCATTCAGTTTAATCTGGCCAGTAATGGAGGCTTTGCCTCGGGCTGACATTGTTGATATGAACACAACGTGTTGTGGTGTTCCATGCATTCCTTCAGAAGTTATATGCCTTTTTGTGAAAAGCCACACCCTCTGCGATATTCAATTGCTCACAGTGGCTATTTTCATCAAGTTTTTGAAATTATGCCGAGATGGAACTTTAGATATTCATTGCTAGATTCTATATATACTGTGCTTCATGTAGATTGACAAAACTTCCTAGGAGGAGATAGATTTCAAGTGTTTTTCAAAAAATGCAAAATTGTTGCAAATTAACATAATCTGAAGTTATGGCTCCTTGAGGCAAATTTGTTCAACCTGATGAGACATATATGCCTCCAAAGCTTCATGACTCTAGCTCCAACGGGGCATGACATATGACCATTCAAAGTTTGCATTTTATCCCCTTTTATGTATTTTGTCTTGTTATAGCGCCACCCTGTGGCCAATCAGGCTCTTCTTTCTCCAGTGACCATGAGACATACCCTGGTACCACTGTACCGTGGTTCGGAAAGCTCTGCATGGCGGTTAGGCCTAAACTGAAAATGAGCTCTCTAGCGCCCCCATTTGGTTTGATTCGGCCAATAATGCAGTGGCCGCCTCAGGTTATATCTGCACAGATGTCTACCAAGTGGCGTGGTGTTCTGCACAACCCTTAAGAAAGTATACCACTTTATGTGAAAAGCCACGCCCTATGCCATTTTCATTGGCTCATAGTTGCTGTTATATTTAACATTTTCAACTTTTGCCGAGATGGAATTTTTGATATTGTTCCCTAGATTGTGTGTACTGGATGTCATGCAGATTGGTCAAAGTCTCTAGGAGGAGATAGATTTTAAGCGTTTTTCAAAAAATTCAAAATGGCGGAAAATCTATATAACCGGAAGTTATGGGTCCTTGAGGCAAATTTGTTCATCATGAGGAGAGACATATGTGTGAGAAGTGTCATGTCTGTAGGTCAAACGGGGCCTGAGATATGCCTGTTCAAAGTTCGCAACTTCAGTCGGCTGCTATAGCGCCCCCTTTTGGCCAATCAATGTGAGACTTGCTCCATGGCTTCAGGCCATAAGCCTCTACCATCTTGCAAAGTTTCGTAAAAAGTTACCAATCGGCTATAGGGCCTGGCATAGGCTCCCATGGCGGAAAAAGAATAATAACACTACCAATAACACTACCAATAACAATAGGGTCTTCGCCCCTTCGGGGCTTGGCCCCTAATAATACCATCAATAACAATAGGGGCTTCGCACTTTGTGCTTGGCCCCTAACAATAACAATAGGGCTTCGCACCTTCGGTGCTTGGCCCCTAATAACACTAACAATTACAATAGGGTCTTCGCCCCTTCGGGGCTTGGCCCCTAATAATAATAACACTACCAATTACAATAGGGTCTTCGCCCCTACGGGGCTTGGCCCCTAATAATAATAATAATAATAATATAGGCAAATACAATAGGGTTCCGGCAGCTACGCTGCCTGGCCCCTAATTAGCCTACATCCTCAAATCCGATTCATGCAATTGAAATAAACATTCATGTTCTAGCCTACAGTCACAATTCAAAGGTAACTTTTTGTGGCTGTGCAATTACATATAGGCCTAGCGCATGGAATCATGACAGCCTATCACACATTTAATCATACGGATGCGAAATAAGACAATAAATGGCATATATAAGCTATACAACGGCCAATCACCGTGACAAACACCTATAATAGGCCTAATATTATATTATAATATAATGACCGGAATTTCTCCAGTTTGTCCGGAAAAGTCTAATCTTCCCGGACACATTGACCGGTACCGATTTTCTCTAATGGAAACCCTGGTTGTAATGTGTAAATGTATTAGCTTACGTTGGAATGTGTGAATGGATTAGCCAACATTAGCCTACGTTAGAATGTGTGAATGGATTAGCCCAGTGTTTCCTAAAGTGTGGGGCACGGAGGTACTGCAGGTGTGGCACGAAAAAAAAAAAGAAGAAAAAAAGTTAATTTGGAAACCAGGCCAGGTCCAGCCTGGCTTATGTGCATGGCTGGCTTGTTTCTGTTCAGGACTGGTAGGACGGAAGCTAGTCATGCCACTGAAATAGCTGTGAATTGAAGTGAGATGAAATAATGTCTGATAAATTAAGATAGGTCTTGTCGCTTTGACACATCAGTTCCAATGCTTCCAATGCTAATCCAGCACAATAAGAGCGGGATAGCCAGTTAGCTCATGGGCTCACAACAACTAGCAGCAGCTTCCATAACATTAATGGTAGCAGTCTGTGGCTAAAGCAGTTACACTGATGATTCCTGTAACGTTAGCTATTTTGCTGCAGTTGGTTCAACTGATAAAAAGATTGGAGTGAAAGGATGAACATGTGGAGGTTTGGGGTATAGTCCCATAAAGTCATCCCCACCGGGGCCTTGAACCCCCGTCTCCCGGGTGGGAGTCCTATGCTTTCACTGCTTTCATCATCCATTACTTGTGCAGTGGAGATCGGCAGGTTGATTTTGGTGTCCTTCTTTATTTTGTGCTGGGACTACTGCCTCTTGTGGTGCCAACAGAGAAATGCAGGTCAACATTGACCAGAGGGAGGGAGGGAGGGAGGGAGTGATAACCGGACAAACGCTATTCTAGGTGCGCTGGCTTACAGCCATGCACAAAAAAACACTACCTCTTGTCTAGGTGCGCTGGCTTACAGCCATGCACAAAAAAAAAACTGCCTCTTGTCTAGGTGCGCTGGCTTACAGTCATGCACAAAAAACACTGCCTCTTGTGGTAGGTGCGCTGGCTTACAGCCACACACAAAAAAACACTGCCTCTTGTGGTAGCAACATAGAACTGCAGGTCAACAAACCGACGGAGGCACGGACAAAGGGACAACCCGACATTTGCTTTCTCTGGTGCGTCGCCACGCACAAAAACGCTTGTTGTGTCTTCATAAAGAGCACATTCAGAAAGCAAGCACATACAAGTCACTGATAGGAATGTAGGGCAGGCTATGGAATAGGAACATAAAAAGGAAGAGGAAAAGTGATGCAACCTGTAGGCTAGTACAAATAGTAGTAGCCTAATTTTGATTATATTATTAGGGCCCGAGCACTGGCGGTGCGAGGCCCTATTGTATTTCGAAGGATTATTATTATTCTCCTACCTTCTTCTTCTCCCCAAACAAATGCCTTTTTGGCGGTCTAAACATCGATGAAAACGGATGAAACTTTGCAGATACGTCAGGCCCGGTGAAAAATTTGATAATTCATGGGTGACAGAAATGGGCGTGGCAAAACGGCTCAAGAGCGCCCCCTGGAAAGTTTAAAATGGCGAGCCCCACCTTTCAGTTTGATGTAGGCGAACGAAATTCGGAGGGCATATGTATTTCATCGAGACGCACTAAAATGTCTCTTGGAGCTATACCCAACATGCAACAGGACGGCTGCCATTTTGCTTTTAATGTGCCATTTTGTCCTTGTTTTGACCATTTCCATGCCTCGTACTTCGACGAACTCCTCCTACAGATTTCATCCGATCAACTTCATATCGGGTCAGCTTCATCTTAAGACCTTTGTGATCAAAAGTTATCAAAAAAATTGAGTTTTCACCAAACACCCTTGCCGTGGCGCCCCGCCAAAGTTTGACATTTCGCCATAAAACACGAAGTCCTCATAACTCCTCCATACATTATCCAATTTGTCCGATATATCTCACGCTTCATGACGGTTCTGTCCTGAACACATCTATGTGTCAGTATTGCGTCATACTTATAGCGCCACCTATTGGTGAAACAGTACGTCCTCATAACTCCTACATACATTATCCGATTTGCACCAAATTGCTGATGCTTCATGAAGGTCGAATTCTGAACACATCTATGCTTCGGTATTGAGTCACACTTACAGCGCCACCTACTGGTGAAACAGGAAGTACTCATAACTCCTACATATGTTATCCGATTTACACCAAATTGCTCATGCTTGATGAAGGTCGTGTCCTAAACACATCTGTAGGTCAGTATTAAGTCATACTTATAGCGCCGCCTACAGGTCAAGCAGAAAGTCATCATAACTCCTACATACATTATCCGATTTACTCAACATGTCTCACGCTTTATCAAGGTACCGTCCTGAACACATCTATGCTTCGGTATTGAGTCACGCCTAGAGCGCCACCTACTGGTGACAGGAAGTTTCTCTCAGCACAGGACACCGAAATAGCACACCCTTTAACGGCGCCGCACCCCGACACGCATGGGGTGCGAGGGCCCGCTTACTGCTGCTCGCAGCACTAGTTGAAATTATAATTATTTGGGTTTGAGGCCTAATTATTTCACAGTGGCCAAATTTGTCCATTTTTGAATAAATTATACAACTAAAATTGGATCTTTGTATCTTGTTATTTAAAGGAAATGCCATGTTTGTACAATAGCCTATAATTAATTCTACCAATCTAGGTGGGGCCTGTAAATATTTGCAATTACCCAAATGGGGCCTGATTCAAAAAGTTTGGGAACCACTGGATTAGCCTGTGTTGGAATGTGTGAATGTATAAGCCCATGTTGGAATGTGTGAATGTATTAGCCTATGTTGTGAATGTGTCTGTAATGTTTTGTGCTGCTTTCTTGGCCAGGTCTCTCTTGTAAAAATAGATTTTTAATCTCAATGAGACTTAAAGGAGTAGTAAAGGGAAATATCATTTGTAGCCCTGTTTTAAGGTTACTTATGATCATATACAATGGTTCAGATCAAAACGTTGACAAAACTAGCATTTTTGAGAAAGTTGATAATTGCTCTGCCACCGTTTAGGTCATACAATGGATGTGGGTGGGCACCTTGAAAAATCATTCAAAAACATGTTAAACTCTCGATTTCAAAGACAAGAAGCTCACCATGGGGGTAATTGGTGTCTGTTGGTGTTCTGACATCAAATTCGCCGCAAAGTATGAATCCTGTCGCGTTTTATTGATAATTTTAAGAAATCCATTGACTTGTTTTGAAGCGACCGTTGTAGATTTAACCAATAAACCAGGAGAGGCCGTTTGTTATAGTGATTTTATAACAGCTAGGGGGCGTTGTTAGGCACGACGTGAAGCGGAGTGCCTAAAACCCCCCTAGCTGTTATAAAATCACTATAACACACGGCCTCGAGTGGTTTATTGCTTTTATACAACGGTTACTACAGCTATTAGTGTAAAACAGACACACAGCAATGTAAAATATTAACATTTATTCAAAACGAAGCATCATTCCCTCCCTTGCCAAGCAACAACAACAACTACAATGCATTGGATCAAATGGGAGGCACATTAATACTGAAAATGGAATGATATGCGGTCCCAGGTGTGTGTTACAAAGTATTTTAACACAGCTTCCAGCCAATCAGAATGAAGAACCAGAACTAACCGTTGTATAGCCTAAGTGTAGATCAATCCGCAGAGGGGATTCAGGAAGCGGAACTACTTACGGTAGCTATTGTTATTGTTTATGTTGCCAGGCTACCTAGTTTGCGGACGTTTACACACGTATGTGCTGCGACTAAATAGTTCTATGCTAAATATTTAAAAAAGCCTTTCCAGATGAACTAGAATCTTACTTTATGGCGAATTATTTGTCAGAACGCCAACTAACACCTCGGTGAGTTTCTTGTCTTTGAAATTCAGAGTTCAACATGTTTTTTGAATAATTTTTCAAGGTGCCCACCCACATCCATTGTATGACCAAAACTGTGGTAGAGCAATTATCAGACTTTCTCAAAAGTGCTAGTTTTGTCAACTTTTTGATCTGAACCATTGTATATGATCATAAGTAACCTTAAAACAGGGCTAAACATGCATTTTCCCTTTACTACTCCTTTAACCTGGCTAAATAAAGGTTAAATAAGTCAGCCATCAGCCCAGTCCAACACAGCTTGCAACACATAGCACACAACATGGTGTTCAGTCAACCCAGTCCAACACAGCTTGCAACACATAGCACACAACATGGCGTTCAGTCAACCCAGCCCAACGCAGCTTGCAACACATACCACACAACATGGTTTTCAGTCAACCCAGCCCAACACAGCCTGCAATGCATACCACACAACATGGTGTTCATTCAACACAGCCCAACACAGCCTCCAACACATACCACATAACATGGTGTTCAGTCAACACAGCCTGCAACACATACAGTACCACATCCACATAACATGGTGTTCAGTCAACCCAGCCCAACAGTCTCCAACACATACCACATAACATGGTGTTCAGACAACCCAGCCCCACACAGCCTCCAACACAAACTGCACAAAGAAAATATACAGAGCAAGACAGGGAATACATAGTACTGTTAAAACTGTAGGCATAGAGACACGTTAGAAAAAGGGTAAAATTTTAAAATTAACAGCTCAAAAGTTAGAGTGCGGTGCCATACGTTTCAAAGGGGAGCGCAGTTGCCGAACAAATCGTCATACAGCGTAAACTGTAAGTCACACAGATTAGATACTTACATTGTATGAATCAGCACAGTTGTGTGAACATTTCGACAAAGTATGAAGAAGTAGTTAAGCGGCAAAAAACTGGGAAGAACTATAATAAAGAAAGAAATAGTGGGAATATCACAAGTTGGGCTAGCTTTTGCAAGCTAGCCCACCTAATAATAATAATAAAATCTGTAATCCTGCAAGAAGCTTGGGAAGCATTTACCACAGGACTAGTAAAATGACACAGCAGTGTACCAAAGCTAATGTTGTGTTCTAAGGGAGGCCACACAAAAGACTAACTTCTTTTAAAAACGATAGTCATATTTTGGTCCATGATTCAATAAAGGTTATTTTTTAATTCACAGAGTGCCTCAGATTCTCTTCAGACCACCAACCCACACCATGAACAGTTACTGTTGTTTTTTATTCTTAACATATTTTTGTATTACTTTTTTGTACCAATGTTTATTTGTGTTTATTCCAATGTTCTACTGTATATAGTGTTTTTACAAGCTAATAAGCTGTACTACTGTAACACTTACTGCTTAGAAAAATAGCTTTAAACATAATTTTCTTTGGTGACAGCCTAAGACTTTTGCACAGTACTGTAAATATAGAAATTAAGGAAAGAAGCACATAAATACGTATTTTTTCATTTTCATGTTTATTCATGTTTTACCTGGATTTAAAATGTCCTTACATTCCTTCCGCCCTCAGGATCACCTCCAGAGAGAGGGGGATCGAGTTGTATTTTCAGCTGTATTTTACAGTAAGATTTTCAGTAAATTATTGATGAGTATAGCAAGTATTGCAATATGTATTGTATCGTATTGTATCACAATGTATCATGATGCATATCGTATCTTGAGGCCCTTGCCAAAACCCAGCCCTAATTACCTGGGACTCACAAAACATATTTTACTTGGTTAGGGAGGATGAGAATCCATCCATGTTTATTAGTAACAGTATACTGGGATCAAACCGTGGTCTCCTGAACGTCAACACGTGTGTCAGAACAAGAGAGGTCTCGGACAGGACTCCAAACCACCTCTGCTACATTTATAGCCTGACGTAAATAGTTGGGATATTTAACACTAGCAGCGCCAAGCATTTGAAACTTACCAGCATAGCTAGGGGGTGGGTCAAATGCCCCCGCAGTCTTTAGAATGGGAGGCTGTTATTGACACACAATGGCCGCTAGATGGCGCTCGTGTGTGTGTTTGTGACACCAAATGAATGAATTCCATGTTTACTCAGGCCCGGTCGGATTTAGCCAAGCCGCTGGGGTAGGCTTGTGTTGCAGTTTTACCACATTAGTTATTATTTTGGGAATTTGAGCAGAAGGGCATTTTTCTTAACATGTATTATGATATATAGATATATATTATACTAAATAAATATATAATATTTGGGAGGGTTTTTATCGCATTGGGGGGATTTGGAGCACTCGTTGGGGCTGCAGCACCAATCTGGTAATCCGGCTTGTTTACATCCGGACGTGACGTATGTAGCAACATTCTGTGGAGGGCAGTAATAGTTGCATCGACACTGGCCGTAAGAAGAAGTGATTGAATACATTTTCCGCATGTTTGTTGTATTCTATTTGACATGTTCCTTTGCCTCATTTAGCACCAGCTGCAACAATCTCCTCCAAATCCGTTCTCTCCGTTAGCAGGGCTAACGTTGCACTCAGTAGCTTGTGCTTATAAGATAGGTTTGGTAAAAAGCTTGTGCAGTGGAGGGGTTCTTTTGGGGGAATTATTGGATTATGCCAGCTAACGTTAGTTCCCAAACTTGTTTGATAACTATTCGATGCAGTCTGCCAGGCTAGTGCCTGTCGCCGTCATGAATGAGACGGCCTAGTTTATATACGGCCCCAGCTTTTGTTTGCTTTTAACTTCAAATTAACGTTTTTGTGTTTTGGGGCCAACTCTTAAAATAATATAATACGGCATGCATAGCTAGCGAGAGATATTGCCCCCCGCATCATTTTTGCAACTTTGCAACTGCTTGCTTGCTAGCTAGCTTAGCTAGCCTAACGTTGGGTGTATGAAACTGGATTGTGAACAATTGCACAACCCTCATCCCACGATGGAGGCTATCAACTGGGCTTGGGACTTTGCCTCTCATCGCTAACTGGAAACTGTCCCGGTTGAGCTAATGGTAGGTAACGTTAGCTAGCTCAAACAGTTTTTTATTAGGCTATTATTAGCCTATCCAACCAATGTTATGTAGTTGTAGTATACTGTTGTATGGGTGGGGGTTGCAGAGGGCTACAAACAAGAGTGTGAGGCAGCTCTGTAGGTCATTGAAGGCTATATAATATTATGATATGGTTGATAATAGTGAAGAACATTTGCAAGTTGTGTGTCATAAAATGTAAAAAAAGTACACATCAGCTTATCACAGAGTTGGCTGTAATATAAGGTTGCCCCCTGTCCTTTGACATTCGCTACCCGCAGACAGACGGCATATTTGCATGTCAATGTATGCTCAAACTAATTTGAATTTCGTGGGGGTTGGGGGGGTTAGTTAGGGTGAGGAAAACGATGCGCGGTCTCTTTAGCCCTGAGACCATCAGGCAGGCAGCTCAGGAAGGCTATATATTAGTATGATATTATGTCTAATAATACATTTGTTGAAAGTAACGAGAATTACATGCCCAAAAAACAGAGATAGGACACGAACATTACAGTTGATAATAGTGAAGGACAAGTTGTGTCATAACATTTGGAATCTCTATCTTATTTTCGTTGTAGATGGAATCAAACCAAAAAATGCGAATTTTGAACCGGCTCTCCCCTACCTACACCGAGACCAATTAAATTGGGTGATAAGTGATACGATGATAGGCCTATAAAAACATACATGTTCAAATAAAATGCCAGATCAGATGCCACATAAACTAAAGTAAATATCATCTTATTGCCACCCCTGAAAAATGCCTTGCCAACCCAGTTGCCACCCTAACTGTAGGCAATTAATCTTTATTTTTTATTTTTATGTTGATTGTAAATGTTGGTGATATTTCTCCGTAGTTCATGTAAACGTTTTACTCACCAGTTTACAATTAACTTTGCCCTAAATAGAGAAAAAAATGGTTGCACCCGTGACCCGCCCACCTGACTGACCTGCAGAAACCACAACAATACTAAGCTTACGTGGTGACTGGAGCGATCCTCACTACCACAGCATATTTCCAGAGTGAGTCAGGTAAGCAAGCTATAATTTGTTTGTTGTTGCTTTATGTTTAAAATGTTCAAATGTTCTGTCAAGTTTGACAATGTGAAATATGTGATAGAGCTCAACCACATGACTATTGTTATTGTATGACATGAGTTATTCTAAACTCTTTGGCGTACATACTGAAGCGGGGGGGAATCTAGCTTCACATCAACGTTTGCTAGCTAGCACTAGTGAAATGAGACAACTGTTTCCCTCAGCGTGCGCTGTTGTCAAATGGTAGCCTGTAATGAAATGAGACCATCATGGTTTTCCTCAGCTAGGCCTATTTGCATGTCAATGTAAACCCGTGGGGGTTGGGGAGGGCTACAAGGTATGGCTTTTGGTTAGCCTACAGCCCTACCAAGAAATGTTAGTTCTGCTTCATTACCACAGCAATTTTCTATAGGGAGGCTTTAGCGGCTCTCAACCTCAAGTACAAACCCTTCTCTACATGGCCGCTCAGAAGATCTACAAGTCCAACTGGGCAGCCAGGGTCCGTGCCACAGTGGTGTGGATGAAGACGTCCCACAAGGCCAAAGTGGTCTTGAAGGAGAAGCAGCAATTGCTCAGTGAGATCACATCTCAGTACATTCTTTTGATTATAGATGCATGATTGAAAAATGAATGATATTAAAGTGTAATGCTAATTTATCGTTTTTTGAATCATGCTTTTTATTATTTTGTCATTAAAGATAACAGCAACATACAATATGTTATTCACTCAGTTAGGCTATACGAAAATTAATGCTAGTAAATTGATAGATTTTGGGTGACTAATTTTGTTTGTGTGTGATTTGTTTGTGTTTTCCTGTCAGTTGGACCCACAGCTCAGGAAGTAGGTGGAGAAGGACAGAGTCAACAGCATGGACACAGGGGACTTCAGGAAGGCAGAGGAGTTTGTGGAGCCGATGCGTGTGCTGCACACATCCACACTCTGTGTCTCCAGTGAAAGAAACCCAACCTGTGGCCAGATCATTCCAATCCTCTAAAAGTTGCAGGCCCATTACACTGTGCGCCAGGGGGACTCTGCCCAGCTAGCAGATCATGAGTGGGCAGCCAGCGGCCCGCTGACGACCAACTCGGCGGCCCTACGTCCTCCGTCAGTGCGTTGGTGGCTTGCTGCTCACACTGCACCACCCTCCCCACACACTGCATGCTAATGCACTCTATACGTTGCTATGCTAATGCATGTAATATTGCTAATAATGCATTCAATAAATGAGAACAGATGTGTGAACTTTTTTTAAATTTTATTTAAAGTAGCACATCAATATAACACAGATTAATGCAATACTCGTAAGAGGAGACAGGTACAGTAAAGAAAATGTTCAAAAGCAGCATAATGAACATACAGTACATAACATATATCAGCATACATATAGTACACTATGAACAGCATATGACATTATGGAGATGGACACTAGACATATGGTAGGCTATATAAATACTCTAGACAGATGGCATGTACAGTAACAATCAATAGTTTGGACACCTTCTCATCCAGTTGAATGCAAAGGTGTCCAATCTTTTGACTGGTACTGTAACTGTACACAACTGTGCACACAACTCAGGTGTACAGTAGTCTGATGGCTGTACAACAAAAGCAGAATAACCTGGGGGGTTGTGTGTAGTCAAGACGTCATGGCCGATCTAAAACACAGAATTCAAAATAAATTTGACTTTGTAAATGGCTGAAAGAATTGGTCTTTGATAAGTATATATAATTAAAAAAATGTGAACAGGTCAGAAAAAACAAACACCAACCATAAGAACTGGCGTCGCATGCTGTGGTTTGTGGACGATGTGGCGTGGAGTCCCATGTTCGGGCCCCAAGGTAGGTGGTCTAAAATAAGATAAAAAATAATATTAAGATAAAGTAGGTGGTCTAAAATAATATTTAAAATAATATTAAGATAAAGTCTAGACCAAGTGCCCGGCTATAGAGTACCTGGTCTGCACGTATTCATGGGTTTCAAATGTAGTCCTAGACCTGCCGGACCAACACAGGTGTTTCAAATTAATGAATTAGTTCTACTGCATAAGATAAATTGAAACACCTGTGTTGGTCCCCAATATGGCAGGTCTAGGACTACATTTGAAACCCATGAATATGCTGGTCTGTGCTAATCTTCACTGTTCTGTGCTAGTATAACAGTAACATCCTGGTTCTACTCTGGTCTCCATACCTGTTCTCTGTACTGGTCCTCATGTCTCCTCTCGCCCTTCGCCTGCATCATCACCTCAAGTTTTTCCCAGTTTCTGGCACCTTCCAGTTTGGATGTGCCAGAGCCCATAGGCCACCTGGGCTGGAGGGAGAGACAGGACAATTAACCAAGTGAAAGAGACAGAAATACTGCACACAGAAGAGACATTGATATGACTGTCCAGCCTGTGATAGACATCTGAAGTTTTGCAGAATCTAATAAGATGGCTAATTTTAGCAATAATAGCTTAGCTAGCTAGTAGTGCCAACTGCCTACCTAGCACAGCCTACTCATTGACCAAATGAACATGGGAACTTTCACAGACGTTGCCAGAGCATTTGGGACAGTTAGCTATTCTGTTCTCTCTCAAAATGATTAAAGATTGGCTTATAGCCAATCAGACGACGATTACATTGACAAAACTGTAGCTAGCTAACGTTAGCCGAGATGAATTTGCGTCAGGCAGCCTAATGGTGGCCAACGAACAAAGGCCCTCCACAACGCCTCACAAAAGTTCAAGAAACGGTCACAACTGAAATGTTTCAAAGTTGCCAACTCAACGTTACAATTACCACAAAAAGCAGAACGTATAACACTCATGGCGACAGAGTAATTTTAGCACTAGCCTAAGCACTAGCCTAGGTATGCTGCTAACGTTGGAGATGAAGTAAACATGGAGATGTTACAACGCCTGTTGCTCATAGCACTAGTGCTTATTCATGTATATTGTCCTCTTATTTCGGTTATTTCAGTTATAATATTTCAGTTATTCAGTCCCTCATCACCTTTGCGCTAGCTCGCTAGCTGGCTCGCACTCCACTGGAGAGTAAACAAACAGTGCGCCCCACAATGCACAGCGCATCTGACTACGGGTCTTTTTTTAGGTCAAACATGTTGCGTCCGTCCGAGAACGGGCGGTTTCACACAACTGGAGCTTCCTAGAAATCGGTTGTGACCGCTCCGAAAACACCTCTTCAGGAGGGTCTCGGAGCGGCTGTTTTAGTGCACACTTGTCTGCGATTGTTGTGTTCACACAGGCCCATACAGAGCGCTCTCGGGCCCAAAGCTCGTTTGGTGCGCACAAACTGTGTTCGGAATCGCTCCCTATTCACTATATTGAATAGGGCGTCAGCCATTTTGGGCTGAACGAGGGAGCGATTCCGAACACAGCTTATGTGTGAAACCACCCTAAGTTACTCCCTTTACGCACAAATATAATGAGCGGATATTTATTCTTGATAAGTTCATGAGGTAACTTACAGTAGGATTGATCATTTTGTGTGCATAAACAGTGGCTAAGCATAAAACATAAACACACAGAGCTAGCTAACATACAGTGCTAACATAAACAGTGCTAGCTAACATAAGCAGTCGGCAACATTACAGTAACGTCAACATTACGGGTAAGAATGGGCTAATGTTAGCGAAGCTAGCCAAACTTACATCATCGACGAGATCCAAATTGTTGTCACGTCTCCAAATCCCCCAAGCTCCTCTTCTGTTGAGCTGGACTCAAAGACAGCCTCTAAAACCTCAGCACATCTCCTGTTTTTGTGTTTGTTTGCTCATTTTATCTTCTCCGGTAGCCTAAATTCATTCAGGTAACGTTAGCCCACCCGGATTCAAAACATCCTCCCTAGTTGTTTGCAAACCACATGGCCCAGTTTTATCCAATGGGGGGCTCTGTTGATAGAAAGTGGTGAATAATGTGGATGGTCATTGGTTTATTATGTCTGAGACTGATAGACAGCTGAATCCATGGGGAAAGCTCCAACCAATGGATTCAGAGAAGGCGGCGTAGGATGCCTTCAGGAACCAATCATAAACGCTGTAAATCTCAAGACACGAAACAGACGTCTTATACACAAAACAACGGTGTAAAATTATGTATATGATTTCTGTGCGTGTTGATATGGCGGAAAAATCTATAAAAACGTACGACGCCACCGCGGGCGCAGACTCCAGAGGGATAAAGCACAGTTCTTTTTACTCACACCAATGCTCCTATATAATTATAATTATATTATACTCCCAGTTATATTATATATTTGCTTTGTCCAGATTGCCAGTTGAACAAAAACGATCCAAGTGCCAAGTGCAACATTGTAACATATTATTCCCTGAACCAATGCAAACGATCTAGAGGGTTGAATAGCCTGCACCCCTAGTAATTTTGCATTCATTCAATAGCCTACATAAGCATTCACATCCATAAACATAAGGCTGTGTTTTCAAGACATTCACAGCATTTCAAAATTCAACATTTGCATCATAGACTATTGAGTGCTATTCGTTTGAAGACATTTGACCTGTGTTGAGCTGATAGCATACGTTTTGAGATTAAACATAGTTTTATCTAAATGAGCCATTGTGTGAGTTTAACCTTTTGCATTCATTGTTGAAATCACATATAGTCTACCACAAAAATATTATTGCTGTGCACATTCTTATATCCATATGTAAGGATGGATTATTCATTCAACCTTGATTCCTATAAAAAAAAAAAACATATTGATGAACCTAGGCGACATCTGCTGGGAGAAAGTAGCATTGCAGCCTTCAGGTCAGGTAAAAAAAGATGGCTGACCGGCTTTTAGCCAGAATACACTAAAAAAATGACCAAACTACCTTTTCCTGGTGGGATTTCGAAGTTTCAAAAACACTGACACGTAAAACGCACATATCTAGGAAAAGTCATGAAAGCAGGGCGCTGTAACTTGAACGGTTGCAGAGAATTATTTTTTAATGTAGTTGCATGGGTCACCTTGACCCACCCTCAGCTATTCTAGTGTTAATCTCCATTTTTCATGGACACTCCGTGCAGTGTGTGAGATTTACAACAATTACAACCAAGATAGAAAATCCTGGTTCAGTCCTCTCGATTGTCAATATACACAGCCTCTCAGGAACACCAGAGATGCTTCTAAACCAGAAATTTGTCATGTGGAACAGAAGACAGACGTTTAAGGAGTTTCCCATCGTCGGGTCATGTCACACCAGACCTCAACATGTCACGTTGTCCAGAGTCATTCCTACTAAAACTACAGCTAAAACTCCCTGCAGATCAACAGACCCCGCTCACATACAGTACATCAGCTTGTGTCAGTTAGATTTCTACTGTAACACTGTCCTGTCTCCCAGGCCCAGCCTTCACACACACTGGACTGGCCTGATACTCACACAGCTAGTGAGTCGGACTTGATCCGCAAACCTTCTGCATGAGAACCCAGACATCTACAACTAGACCAGAGATATTCCCCTGGGCTCCAAGGGCTTCTGAAGTGGCAGGCATAGCTGTCTGCTGTCGCCCAGGCCACTCTGCTGTACACACATGCGTCAGAGCAGCTCTGGTCCTCCCTAAATAAGCTACATAAAAGTGACATTTATAAGCAGCATGAGTGGGGATGGGCACACCCCACGGCTTTTTAAAACACGACCCAACAACCCCTCTGTTTCTGCCCAGCCTTGTAAAGATGTTGTCGGTGGTGTCGGCGTGCGGTCTGTGTTTTTTGTGGAGTTTCTCTTTTAAGCGGCCGCGTGGTGGAGGTCCGACCACAGCCCGGAGACAAGCAGGGAATACAACAATGAGCAATTCTGAAATAAACATGACAGCAGCCTGGAGACAGAAAGACACACACACACACGTACACATACATACGCACACACACACACACATATGTACACAGGGCTGAAAATGAACACCTGCCACCGGCCAAATGCAGGTAAAATTTCCAATTGGCTATCTGAAAAAAAATATATACTTGGCCGGTAGATTTTTTTCATCTACAGTCTCCTTGGCAGGTGACTCACCGTGAGCCAAAAAGTTAATTTTCACCCCTGTATGTACACATACACACGTACACACACACACACACACCCATATGTACACTGTTGAATATGGTTGATTTTCAGAGAAATGCCTTTTAATATGATCCTGTTAGCTATTTCCTAATTATGATGATTGACCGCTGAGTATGGCTGTCGGCTTGAGTTTTCGGTAAGCAACGGTGTCCCTCTTCCATAGACTTATGAGATAACGACATTCCATGGCTGGTACACTCTGGGCCAAACACCATTGTTGTGGTTAGAGATAAAGGCCTGGGCGCCGAGGCAGCGTAGGTTAACGTGACAAAACAAGGCCACAGAAGAGACCAGAGAGACAGTCTTATCGGAGAAGAGACGAGGGAGGGGGGACACTCAAACCACATAAGAACGTTGCAACGAGACCAATGCTTTGATTTGGGTTCAGACAGCATACAGAGAGGTCAACTGTACATTAGGCATGCCATCGTCTTTTGTATGTCAAACTTTCTGGAATAAACCGCTTTTGCTGAGGCTCAAATCCCGTGTTGGAGAGATTCATTTGGAATACACCTGAAAAGGAGACACTGGACTGCGTGGTATTGTGTGAGATTGGGGGCCGTCTTTTATTGAAATTAAAACACAACGCAGAGCTGAAATAAGGACAATAATAAAAGACAACAAGATTCATCAACACACACACACACACACACACACACATATATGTACACACACACACATACATATGCATACACACACACACACACACACACATGTACACAAACACACACATATGTACAGATATGAGCTGTCACCGTTCTCCCTGCTGCAGCTGTGTGTAATCTGGGATTCAAAACAGCAACCTTCCACTTGCCCGTGGTTAACCACCCCTCAGAGGTGCTGAAGTGAGTGTGTGTGTGTGTGTGGGTGAGTGAGTGAGGTGAGTGTGCACCTGAGAGAGGAGGAGAGTGGAAGGAGGTGGAGGACAGCGGGGACAGACAGCCTCGTAACCCCCCTTCCTTCACCACTCCAGCAGTCTAGTGAATAGGTAGTAAAATGTTACAGCCAGACAGTAACTAGCTACGGAGCCTAGAGAGGTTCCGACACGACCCACACCATGGGAACCAGGCTCACTCATAAATCCACCACCTGACAGCACGGTTACGCTGCCACTAAACATGCAAACCTGTCTGTAAACATGCTAATCATCACTATAAATCACAGCACAGAGATGGAGTTGAGCAAACAGCATGTCAATGATATCTGGACTGGGCATGAATTAATAAGAGGCTATGCTGACACTCTGCAGCTTTCCAACAGCTGTCTTCTTCAACGGGTCGTTGTGATGCTTGTAAGTATTTTCCAGTTCTATGCATTACACCAGCTCATGAATGTTTATAATTACCACTCGCAATGTGGCCATCTCACTGGCTGAGACAGGTTTGCCCTGACTACCCAGGGAGCACCTGTAAATCACAAGAGGAATTCTGCTTTAATGGTGGTTCTGGGTAGAAAGGGTGGTGGTGGGGTAGAGAGGGTGGTGTGTGTGTGTGTGTGTGCGTGTGTTTGTGTGTGTTCCTCATTTGCCATCTACCAGGCTGCCTTAAGGCTGTCTGCTTTTCGACCTGTCCTGTCTCTAGCTCCTAACCTTCAACTCTTAGCTGTAACCCTGCCTGCCTCTCTCTAACTCTCTATCTCTCTAACTCTCTCTCTAACTCTTCAACTCTCTGTCTCTCTCTCGGATGGTTACAGACCATATGTGCAGATTGTCTCAGATTCCTCCTCACTAAGGAAGCCTCTGGTGCCCTCAGCTACAGGAACAACTTCCATCACAATCAATCACAGCCTCTTGTTAGCCCTCCTGGAGGGTTCAGGTTCAGAGTGCTGTTTCTGGGAAGCATCTCCCTTTGTGGGAAACCAGACATACCTGGGCTGCTTGAAAGCAATTTTCCTGCTGTAATTTCACAGTTTTACATGACTCATACATAACCCCCCCCCCCAGGTCCCCAGTACCGACCAGACATCAGAGAACATGCTCCGGTCCACCTGCTAGGTGAGCTCTGACCTGCTGCCATATGCTGCAGTGTAAACCATGGTGGGGATAAAGAGATTCATTCAATGGTGTGCACACACATACACACACAGTGTAGATACACCGTTTTTATTTTTTATTTTACATCAACACGCACTCAACTCTGTGGAGCCATGGTTAGTTTTAATAGCCTACAGTTAGAACCTCAGCCAGTGACTGCAGCTCAGTTCCCTGGTAGCTTCTGAGTAGCATTCTTCAAATACTGAGTATATAATCATTCCAACGCTGGACGCATGCGTAAGGAGACGCCAGGCCTACTCTGTTATCCCGGGCAGTGCGCAGTGTCCAGCCTTAACCACACAGACATAATCAAACGTATATATTTAGTGCGTCTCTCTGCCGCTACAGACAGACGGGCATGATTGGCATTGGTTTGATTCTGCCAACTGGACACACCAAAACGCAGTCATAGTTAGATTAGGCCTACTTTATGGTTGTATGTTAAACCATGAAAATGTCAAAAACATCACAAGGACACAAGATTTATTTTACAAAACTCTACTTCGTAAATAGCCTATTTATTTACGTAGGCCTATCTGTACAACTGATAGGCTGGATTTAGTGAGCGCCTTCTTCTATTTTGGAGCTAAATATGGTAGCCAAGTTCAAACCCGTTTTCTTCTCCCACAGAGATGTGCTCCAGGGTGCATCACCTGTTCAGTCGGTACCGACAGCCACACACCTCTCTATCGCCGAGTCACAGCTGCGGTGCGTACGGATAGAACATGCCGTGTGTAGCCTACCTACCTGACCTAGACTGTTAGACTTTTACAGTAAACGAATGTCACAATAAAGTAATTAAAGTAGGCCTAACACGTTGTTTGGTTTTACAAATTCTTCACCACAAGATTTATTAGCCTACCGTGTTCAACAGTCCGTCGGTGGCGTCTGTGAAAAGAAACGTAGGCTACCCTTCTCAATTCCAGATGGTCAGTAAAGATGCTCGCTGTCCGGTGATGTCTCTGAGATGCGAACGTTCCCGGTACCGACGCCAGGGGGAGACGGAGCCACGCGCTGGGAAAGAGCGGCACGCGCAGGTCTTTATACCCCAGAGGCTGTGACGCGGCTCGCGCTCCAGTTTCTCTGTCATGCGATTGAACGAATGAGACTGTGTTTTAATCCCAGCTATGTATGACAAAGCAACAGAGCATAAGGACAACAGACATACACGTATATGAAAGCACAAGGGCGAAAAACAGACAAGCAGACAAACTGACCCGATAGACGGACAAGCTGGTGGAATAACCAATGATGAGGGGTCCATGGTGAATATCTGTAGGCCTACTGTGTAGGCTATTTCCAGTTTAATTCACAGTGCAGTTCCAGGAACACGCTCCCATTGGCAGTTCATATTATTCAATTTGTGTACTTTGCGTCGTGGTTTCAATAGGGTATTTGTAGGTCTATTTTCCTGCCCTGCACAATTTCGACCAGGATGTCTTGCCTTCTAATCAACCAATCGTTAGTGCATGAGAGCTTGTTATGAGAAGAAAATCGGAGGGGCATGTTAGAACCCAAACATTAAGGTTGACAGTTGGGCCCAAAAACGTCTGGCGGCTTGTTAACGGTTTAATGGAGGGTGTTTCTGACCACAGTGTTGCTCTTTATGGTGTCAGAGTCACAATGTTCACAACATACATTTCATGACCAGAAAATGTAGGCTACAGTGGGCTTGAGATATTAGTTAGACCGCGTCTGAGTTAGTCTGGCTGACCCTGATACAATACTGCCCCCTGTTGGAACGGGCAGTAAGTAGCCTACACACATAAGGCACCCTATGCAGTGGTCATTTCTCAACACAAGAGGGCAATGCAGTGCTGTCCGCTCCACAGGAAGTCTTGTCAAAGGCCATCCATCCATGTTCTTGAAGTAGGGCTTATCTGAATGGATGGAGACGCCTGGTGGGATAAACGAGGAAGAGTGGGAGAACCGGGGCAGTGTGGGATGAGAGGAGAGACAGTCAGAGGTGAGGAGGGTAGTTTCAGGGGTAAGAAAGAGAAGGTGGTTATACAGTAGACATGCTATAACGTGCGATTTATTTATAGGTTACCAAGGCTGGAACTAGCTGAACTTTCTCATATGATATCTCACAATATTGTTTTTAATCCCCCCAAAGTGATGTAGTAGCAGGAAGTAGGCTATAGTGTTGCACGATATACCGGTACCAACGGTCTACCGCGGTGCCAAAACGTCACGGTGCCAACTATACTATAAGCTCTATACACCGTGGAATACGGTGCTACCGTTGAACACGGCAGGGGGACAATGTTACCTCTGTTCCCAAATTCACTGGTTTCTGGTAATGAGAAGACTGGCTCGCGACACCGTTGTGCAGCTCCCAATTTGTTGGCTCTCGCACACATCTCCCAAGTCACTGGCTCGCGACACCGTTGTGACAGCTCCCAATGTGTTGGCTCGCGCACACATGCAACTCCGCAGTCACAATATTGACGTTATCTGTATGCCTGGGCGCAAGCCAGTCTTGTTCTCAGTAGACTATCGTAATGTCAGAAGCGTTCTCTAGCTCCGAGTCCGTACTATCAAATGTAACATTATTTAAGAAACAACTCGAAAAGTTTAATATGGAACTATTTTGGTTTTAAACCATATAAACAAGGAAAAGCGATAGATGCTGGCCGTCCGTTGTGCAGGTGATGCAGAAATGCCGTACAGGCAAAAGGAGGCAACACATCAAACTTAATAAAGCATCTACAATCTCGTCATCCAGACCTTGCACTGGAATACAGACGAGCTAATGAGGTTAGTATGACTTCATTTGTTATAACTAGCAGTGTTCTTGCCATTAGCTAATATTACAAAAAATTAATGAATAAACCTCTTGGCTAAAGCGTGTGCTGCTGTTGCTAGCTAGCCAGCCAATGCTAGCCAGCTGGCTAGCTAATGAAGTAACATTAGCCTACCTGCTGTCATGTCGTCATGCACAGCTGTTGAATGAAATTTGTCATCCTCTCATTCCAACTCCAAACTCCTTAAAATAATGTGAGCTAGATTATGTAGGCTGAGACGAATCCAATGATAATCCAATGATATCCACCTCTTGACATGTGGTAATTTGATCTGGTTTTGACTTAAACAAAAGTGAAAGCTAGATAAAGCATGTTGATGTCACTGCCATCAACCAAAACCCAGTGGCTCTCCGCTGACCATTACTGGTGGTTGGTGATACTACACTTGTGTGTATACATGGCTGATTCTGTTGTTGTTAGATATGCATTTTTAATATTTAATATTAATAATATGCATAATATATTTTTACTTACCTCTAGAGTTACAATGTAATGCGTTAAATGCATGTTATTCATGCACACTCATATAAAGTGATTACACTGTACTGTAATGTACTGTACATTGCACGTTCATAAAAATCTAAGAAAAATGTAAATGCTGCGGTATCGTGATACTACTTGGTATCGTGATACTTTAGCTGGTATAGTATCACAGGTCAAATATTGGTATCGTGACAACACTAGTAGGCTACGCTAGATGGCCTGACATCTGTCCCTATGTGTAAGTTCACATAAAATAGGGAATTTGACAGATCTTAGAAAAAATACAGTATAAAAACAAGCATCAGGCATGTCATAACCTACACAAATACAGAAATATACTACACTCTTAAAGCTGCCTTATGTGGGGGTTAAAGACACTTGTATGGGGGGATATTGCGACAGAAACCTGGCAACCCTTCAGGACACACCAGAGTACCGTCTAGTGAGCAAGAAAACTACAGCCTGTCGCCGCTTGTCACTGAATATTACAAAACATTGTCGCTATACGCTTGATTTCCTTCGGCTTACAATACGTTTAGACGATCAAAAAATGTACATTAATCCATAATTGACGCCTGGAAGCCTTTCCTGCTGAGCTGATAATGCTGAAAATGAAGTTGCCGATTAGAACGGCGGAGGAAGGAGGAGACGAGACTGCCGAAGACGAGCTGGAACAGCCCGATCTCCATATCAGTTCGGTCTCTGGTAGACTCGCAGGATCCGAGCCACTACAGGCTGCACATCCGTCTCAGCTGGATAAAGAGACCGTGTTCGAGTGGTTCGGCCTGCACCTGGATCCTGCCAAGCGGGTCGAGTTCATGTGCGGGCTGCTGCATATGTGTCAGCCGCTGGAGCTCCGCTTTCTGGGCTCCTGTCTGGAGGACCTGGCGCGGAAAGACTACCACGTCCTCCGGGACTCCGAGAACCGGGCGAACACCCCCAACGACTTGGGGATCCTGTCCGACGTTATCGACCCTGTAATTCGCTCCAAACTGCTCGTCTGCCTGTCCCTCCTCGGCTCCGACAGCAGGGAGTGTGCGGGGATACTCTTTCGGATACTGAGCCATGTGGATCCCGCCTCGTTCTACAAGAACTGCGGCTACTCCTCCGTCTCTCCGTTCGGCGGAGACCCGCAGCAGCATCGCCCGGTCCACCTGTCGTGCGTCGCGGACGGGAGACCCGAGCAGACCGGACCGCTAGACCAGCTGGCGCTGATGTTCACCATGGCCTCGCTACACCCAGCCTTCCCCTTCCACCAGAGAGAGACCATACGGCTCCAGCTGGACAAGATTGAACTCGCCATGGAGGAAGACAGGCAGCAAAATCAGCATAGAACAGCCGCCGACCAGGTAATGATGCTAGATAGCGTTAATCTAGCTGATGATGAGTGTAACAAGAGATCTGCTGGTGAACTTGCGTGGTGGCCCTACCGTTTCTACCTGCTAGCCTACCTACCAACCTACCTGGCGCAGCGGCCCAGTGCTAACGTTAGCTAGCTAGGCTAACAGCTAACATTAGCCTGACGAGCTAGCCTAGCTAGCTAGCCCGCTCTAGTGCGCCGTAGCCCAACGTTAATTAACGTCACCGTTACTCGCTACTAACGTCAGAACCGCGACGCTAGACAGCTCGGTGCACGCCGGGCGTCGGTACCGTGTAGCGTTACACTGACTGTCACCGTGAGGGAATTCCGTTATGTAACCGGGATCGCCGCGCAGACTGTCAGTGTTGTCGATCTCCGGGCCCCGTCCTGAGTGAGTGACTGTGTAGGTAACGCTGGGTTACAGATGGCTACTGACTCTGAACCTCCGCCAGTCACCGGTCTGTCACCTCTCTCCTGCCCCAGAATTGAAGCCAGCTCTCCGGTCAGAATTAGAGAGGTTGGGCGTCGCCCCCTGGATGAACTGGTTTAGACATGGTTCATGGTGGGATATAAATCCACGATCTGTCGCAGAACCAAGGGCAGAAAGCCCATGTTACAAATGACTGAGGTCAGAATGATAATATATTGAAAATGAGGTTAGCCTATCCATGTTGACTCATTGCCGCCTTACTTACTTGGCAATTAGTTGTTATTATTACACACAAGGCTACAAGACTTGTCAGGAGTAGAAATAACAAGTTTAGTCCACATACATTAATGAATATGACAGATTGGTAAATCATAATTTTCTGGTAAATAATCCAACAGTATCATGAAGGAGAAAGATGGTCATAACCTGTAGTTAGGCTATCCTGCCTTTCAGATTTAACTTTGTTGCTTTACAATCTTGGATGAGTTCCAGTTGCTAAATATTATCTGGAGTAGTATGATAGGCCTACAACATGTTCCACTCTCCAAAGATCAGCCTGGCTATGTAGCTACTAGCTAGCCACCCAGCCACTGCTATCTGCTGCAGAAGTAGGGCAAGCCAGGGAAGCCACCATGTGGAGAGAGGGGGGGGGGGGGTAGAGGAATATTTACACAACTGGGAAAGATATTCCGTTCACTGACTTTGCGGACCACAATATCTCCATCTCTCTTCTGCGTTGGCTGTCTGGCCTGTCATTTTCTGCTTCACTTTAGAGCGTGGCTCCATTGTTTTCAATGGAGAGGGGGAGTCGTCGTTCAAGCTGTCACACAGTAAAAAATATACATCGGAGAGCTTAGCTTTTTTGATTTTATGAATCCCAAGAGTCGTGTGAACGTTTTGGACTCACTCCTCAAATGAAAAGTTGTCAGTTCTCGTGTCTCACACTAAAAGGCATCACTCCTCAAATTAAAAGTTGTCAGTTCTCATGTCTAACCCTAAACGGCATCACTCCTCAAACAAAAATGTATCAGTTCTCGTGACTCACACTAAACGCCATCGTTACTCAGACGATACGGCCTCAGACCAAATGGCATCATTCAAAAAAGCCTCCCACGATACGCCTCAGACTAGGCTTGGGCGGTTTTCCGGTATTACGGTTTACCGCGGTGCTATAAAATCTGAACGGTCTCGTCAGCAAAACCGTCTAAAGAATTATGCAGCAATTTCTGAATAAAATATATTATTATTTTTGTTGGTGGTGGTGGTCGTGGTGTTATTATCATCATTTAATCGTGTTAACAACACTAGAACAGTTTAGAACGCACGCACCCTCCGCAGCGGTCAGTCAGACAGTCAGAATTGTAGCCTACCATAGCAGGTAGGCCCTACACAGTATAATACACAACAATGATGACAATAATAATAATGTTAAGATAAATGTAGCCCAGACCAGAACAGCAGGATGTCTTTTTCGGAGGCTCTCCGTTTATTGCCCAACAAACCATAAAGCCTCTGTCAACGAAGCCCCTCTCGCATATGGCCTAGGCTAGCCTACAACAAATGCGCAAAGGTACTTAATCCTATAGGCTATTATTATATTGCGATTGCGATCACTTCTGAATATTCTGAAACGGGCTACAACTGCTATTTGACAAAGTAGGCTATCCTACCTTTTTTGAAACGCTTCAGAACAAGACCACAATGCAACCGCTACAACAACATTACAATCAATCAATCAATCAAAGCTTTATTTGTATAGCGCATTTCATACCCAGAGGCAACACAATGCGCTTTACAGAGAACAAGGGAGGTGGGCATACGACCCACTCTCTACATATTCCAGAGGGAAGCAAAAAAACTAATCACCCGGGGGCCAGATAAGTGAGCTGTAAAAATTCTTCCCTGACCCCTCTCAACAAGGCGATCGAGCAAGCTCCAGGAGTATGTTTGTCTACCGGCTAAGAACATTTATAAAGCAATACATTAAATTACATTTCAGAGTAAGAGAGGCTAAAAAGCATCATAGGAGAGAGGACATCCTACGGACATGCTACGACATCCACAGCAGACACGGGGGTATCTATCGGACTCCGGGAGGTCTGCTGGTGACAGTGGGGCATCCACTGGACCTGGTTAGAAGATAGGAGGGAGAGAGAGAGGCACTAGGGAGAGGGAAGGCAGAACAGGGTTAGTAGCACATAGAGCCATACAAACCACACAGATATTTAAAACAGGCAACCTGGAGCAAGCTCCTGGAATATATTTGTCTAATGGCTAAGAACATTTATAGAGCAATAAATTACATTAAATAAAATTTTCAGAGCAAGAAATGCTAAGAGGATCAGGCCTAGGCCTACTCTGCAACGTTTAACCATTTAGTTTTGTTGCTAATCTTTGGTCTGAACTGGGCATAAGCAAAACATTTAGTCAATAATAAATCTAGCCCCATTCTAACTCGGTCTATCTTTTGTCAATGTCAAAACTCTCCCATCTCCTGCATCTCAAAAACGCACTCCCTCGCTCAAAGCTTTGCCGCACATTCAGCGACTACGGCACTCGGTAGTAAAATATCAATAGCTCACTTATGATTTATCACAGAAGTCTAAAACTTTGATAAAACATAGAAAACACATGGATGGGACTGTGCGTGTGCAGCACTGACACGAGACGAGCCGTGCGCATTCTTCCGCTTAAAGACAAGTAAAGTTTCTGCAGTCACTGGGTTATTCTCTCGTCTCTATCTCGTTCCTTGTTTAAAGTGGTTGAACGTGACACATGCCAGTTATCTTCAGGTGACATAGAACAGAATATGCCCATCAATTTTGTTATTCAGTCATTTTTAAAACTATAAAACAGGCCGCGGCCCCAACTTCCACATTTGTTGTTTGTAACCAGGAAGTGTACAGGCATTTACAAAGTCCTTAATATAAGAAACATAAGATGTCACACTACCTTTTAACCCCCAAACATTATAAAGATACACGCTATGTAACAGGCCATATCCTCGAATTTGCATTATTTGGAAAAAGTACAATAAAGTTATAACGATGGTGCGTCTCCCCCGCGACACCGAGAAAAAGCACCCTGCTGCCGGCCACGCAAGCTTGGAGACTTGGGCTATTAGACTAACGTTATAGCTTTCAGCCAGCTACGAACAGTACACCTAGTTAGTCAAATAATTGCAACTGTGGGTCTTACCAGAAGACAGATCATTTGCGCTGTGAAACCAACATAAAATCTGCATTGTTCACCAGTCTAACATTATTTATTTTAGTACAGATGTGAGAACATAAGAATGTAACTTGACCCGCGGTATTCTAACAGGTGCTTTACGGCATTCCGCACCACCGCTCGCATGCCCATAGTGGGCGCAGTAATACTAGGCTCATCGACCCATTGCTGTAGCTCATCTCGCACATTAGATGAGCCTACCGTTCTCAAACTCCTTGTTCTCTGTCTGGTTGTAATTTAATTATTACAAACAAAGCCTATCTATTTATAGTTTCTATCTCTGTAACTGTCGCCGGGTCTATATCTGTTAACTCATGTGTCGGGACAAGTAGAAGTTTAATACAGTAGGCTAACTGACTGTTCTCATATGGAACATGGCATCAGGACGAGTAAGATGGGTAACGGAGCTGACCAGAGATGTGTTTGAAATGGTTCACTCACTCCCTATTCCCTATGTAGTGCTACCATGGATGTATTGAGTGCTACTCATAGTGAACTACATAGGGAATGATTTAACAGTTTTGGGACACTACATGGAATGTCATTGCGTAGGATATTCATGACACAAACAAGCAGACGCGCCGATCACTGATGGCAGCAGGTTGAAATATCAGGTAGTATTCAGGTTCCATGTTTAGTTGAATGATAAATCCCATATACATGTTTGGAATTCTAATGATATGCAAGTGTGATTTTGTCAACTTTAGTGCTGTCTGCTAATAGCAGGCTGTGAAGATGCACAATAAGACCGTGATAGCAAGTTAGCTCACGACAGCAGTTTCCATAATATTAATGGTAGCTGTCGGTGGCTAAAAAGCAGATAGCTAACTTTGCAACGATGATTCCTGTAGCTATTTTGATGCTATTTGTTCAACTTCTGTTTCTCGGGCAGGAACGGAGACGAACTCGCATTAGCAGCAAAGCAGCTACATGAATGATCTTAACATTAGCTAACTGCTTTAGCCACTGATAGCTACCGTCTTCTTCACTTCTCCTTCGGTAAAACATGACACCGTTGTATTGTGGTATTGTGGAGGGCTTAGGCAGAAGCAGGAAGAGAAACCCGTCATGGGACCTTAAATCAGAAAAAATATGGAATGGTAGTGAACGGCGTGAGAAGCTATTGTAAGCTAGACTGCAACGTAAACAACCACCATTCATGTGACACAGGGGACAGAGGTCAGCTAGCTAGCTAACTGTACCAGTTAGCTATGTGAACTCAAACTCCTTCTCTGTCTGGTTTTAATTTTAATGATTACGAACAAAGCCTATCTATCTATAGTATCTATCTCTGTAACTGTCGTTGGGTCTGTATCTGTTAACTCATATGGAACAAGGTATCGGGACAAGTAGAGGTTTAATACAGTAGGCTAACTAGCTAGCTAGCAGAGTGTTCTCATATGGAACATAGCATCCGGACGAGTAAGCTAGCTAACGGGGCTGACTAGAGATGTGTTTGAAATGGTTCACTCACTCCCTATTCCCTATGTAGTGTTACCCATAGTGAACTACATAGGGAATAATTGCTTCGGATATTCATGGAATGTACACGCCAGTTAGCTAGCAACTACGTGGACACAGGCTGATCTACTATAATTGGACCGAGGAGTGTTCTCATATGGAACTAGGCTAACACAGTTGTTTCAAGACCAGCAGTAACGTTTGTGGCTTAATTTTTGTCCTTCTCTTGGCTATTCTTGTTGGGGTGAATTGAGCTGTTTCAAATCGCCGGACGAGATGCCCGCTTCTATGACTGGATCTACACAGCAAACAAGCATAAAAGTGCATCATGAAGACCGACGACTTGCTACATTAGGCTACCTCCTGGAATACCCCAAGGTCTTTCATATTGAAATTTTCTTGATGGTCTGGGGAGTTGCGAGACGTGTTAAGGGAGTGCATCAGTCGTGAGCCTTGACAGTAGGCTACCAGCCTGCGCTGCACTCAGCACAAAGTTGGATGAATGGATGGACTTATTGGAATCCTGGAAAATGTTGATTGCGCTCTAAAATCATGAAAGCATCAATGTAAAAATGCAGCAACAGAAGTAGTCTAGATGAGATGGTGGTTTAAATGAATGGCAACACGTAGCCTAGAGCAGTGTTTTTCAACCGGTGTTCCGCGGCACACTAGTGTACCGTGAGAGATTGTCAGGTGTGCCGTGGAAAATTGTCAAATGTCATGTGAAATGTCAGTAATAATATAAAAATTATAATAATTATTATTTTTAGAATATGACTGACTTTTTTGACTGTTTTTATTTTTCCAAATGACAACTGTCTTCAAATTTCAACGGTTGTAATTTCTGTCGGCCTATCATACGTCATTTAGGCTATGCAATCAAGCAGAAATCGCTTGGCATGTTCCTTCTCACTCAGGAATGTCACAGACATGCAGCGTTGTACGAGATAATAGGGGAACATTTGGAAAGCCTCGAGGAGAAGATGTCATTTTATTTCCCCTTAGCCTCCACTGACTCATTGGACTGGGTGAGGAACCCATACAGCTCATCTGTTCTTTTCGGAAAGAACATGACTTTGCAGGAGCAAGAAGAACTAATTGAACTGAGAGATAGGACCGCGGTTTAAAACTGCGCTATGCGGATTTAACTTTCGACAGTTTTTGGCTTACTGCTGCCAAGGAGTTTCCTATCGTGGCAAATAAAGCCATTTCAACTCTGCTCCCCTTTTCCACAAAATATCTTAACGAGCTCAGCTTCTCAAGCCTAACTGCAATTAAAACAAAAAACAGAGAGAGACTGAGAGCTGTTGAACAAGAGCTGCGCATGTGCCTATCATCTATTCCTGACAGGATATCAATGTTGTGCTCGAACAAACAGATTTCACACTGAGTAAGAAGAAACGAGGCTCCGAGCCTGTGTAAGATAAGTAGTAGAATCGAATTCAGAGACTTAAGACTAAATAATGATCAAACTCAGGTTTTGTAATAATAGTAGGCTATTTATAATTATAGGGAGAATTGAACTCAGAGCCATTGTAAATAAATTAATGAAATTAAAAATGTTTATTAAAAATGTTAAATGCTCTTTGTTTATGTGTAGGCCTAAATGGTGACAAGTATTCATGCGCTCCATTTAATAAAAGTGCCTAAATCTGACCGTGTGTACCAGTTACTGTATATACATCTTTCCATGTTAATTATTCGTTTTGGGATGGTGGTGTGCCGTTTTTTATGTCAAAAATGTGCCGTAGCTCAAAAAAGGTTGAAAAACACTGGTCTAGAGGAAAGCATCAATTGAGACTGGTGATAATGCTGATAATCTACAGTAGGGCCTACCTCTGGCTGAGTTCAGGGTTACAACCATTCATCTCTTACACATGGGCCTATACAATACTTGCACAATCTACTTTGGACGTTAAATCCATCCATCTATCAATCAAACTAGCGAATTCAATCCAACACCTGTGGAATGGCCGGTCATGGCAAAAACACCCGCTAAAGCAGGCTACACCCCTCCCCACGATCCAGGGCTAGGAAACCAGTTCATCCAGTTTATTTGAATATATAAAATAATTTGGAGGGGGGGGTTACAATAGTCTAGTCCAGGTTCGCTGGCGAGTGGCGAGCTAGTCAGATGGCGCATGCATGTGTGGACATTGTAGGCCTATTCTCTAAAACCTAAAGAATAAAAGTAGGCTACGTTTAACATTCAATGGAGTGGTCCAGTTGGATAGGCTAGTCTAATCTAAATAAATTGAGGACCTGTATTTTCAGTGTTTGCTGGTTGCGAATGCCACAGACAGACAGGGAGGAAATCTATTTGTTTCATTGTTTCATTGTTTGTGCTCTGTATGCACAAGATAGTTAATGTCCGGATATAATTGGCAGTAGGGCAGGAAAAAACCCTATCAAAGGCCAAGATTAGAAGGGATTTGAAGATGTAATTGGTCATTTTAAATGGGCCTACTTTATCTTTTGATGGCTATTTGAACGGACTGCATCGATCAATGCAATGACTCTTTCCATGTTTTTCAGTTTTACCCCTTTCATCAATAAAACAATTTTTACAACCAAAAAAAATGTTTTTTCATATAGGCCTAGAAAGAATCAGAATATGTGGAAATTTAATTTTAGCCTATTTTAATACAATTCAAATTGTGCTTAGAGAGAATTATTTTCAACGGACATTATGACCTGAGCATCATGCCTAGACTAACTGATGAAGTCGTGTTCTTCAACTTTGCATGATTTGCATTTGCATTTGTTTTTAATGTTACTAAAAGCAACATATGATTTGTATGTGTCTGTAGGCCTATGACGCCTTTCTCATATTTTTTAGAATAAAGCCTAGGCCGCACTTTAACAAGAATATAGCCTACACTTCACAAAAGGAGAAGAATCGATGAAACGGCTACAAGAACAGCATTTTTGCCAAGGATCCAAATAAAACAGTAGTCTACTGTACAGATGCAGCATAGAACGTAGATACATAATACTTATCTAATTAATAATTATCTAAGTTAATATAGGCCTATGAGAACGCAACGCTTTTTACGGTAGGCTAGGCGTCTTGTCATTGTACTGTAGCCTAGGCTACAACTTAAGGCTTATTAGGCCCTATTGAATTCCTTTTATAGCCTACTAAGCTACTCATTATTATCGAATTATCTAGTTGATATATGAATAAAACAATAAGCCATTTTAATGGCTATGGGCTACTAGTTGTAGCTATACACGAGTTGATGCGCTCTGCTCTTACGCACGGTTGAGGTGACAGCTCAAATACACTTCGCATATATCCTCTGCACCTTAAGCAGTACAACTGCCACAGACAGCTATGGTGCACTTCATGCATTGGTAGACAGTTCTGTTCTTGCTGCAGCTTGTCTTCACCATGCAGGTATTTTTGGGGGGGTATTCTTCTGTGGACACTGCGAGGGGTGCCACCGGTGGCTGTTTGGACGCCAGAGCGTGCAGCTCTTCAGCCAACTGGAGGATGTCGCGTCTGGGGAGGCTCTGCGTCTCTCCACCAGTCCCCAGCGAGTCCAAGCTCCCCCAATGAATAATACTTATTTATAATAGCCTACATAGCGCGAAACTGTGCATATAATAGGCTGTAACCAGCGCGAAACTGCGCATTCCCTATAGCCGTTTATTGAACTGCTGGCAGCCGGTATAAATAAATAGAAACATACACGACATTTTGTTATTTGAATGATCTTGAATATATTTATATTCAAGATCATTCAAATAACAAAATATTGTGTATGTTTTTTTAATTCATATATTAACAATAGGGGGTGCAACAGAACACAATTTTAGGGAAAGTCATTGACAGGCGGACTTCAATGTTTTATTAAAATATAGTTATGTGCAAATGAAAACCCACAATCGTCCAATGGACGTCTTTGGCGGTTCTAGTGTTAAGACCTTACCCCAATTTTGGAAATCAGATAAAGGCGTTCACAAGACCATTTCAATAATCGCATTATTACAATTATCGGTTGATCGGCGTATAGTGTGCATGTGACTGCACTCACTGTCCAACCTGCCGCTATGTATGCACAAGATAGTTACTGTCCTGATATGATTGGCAATGAGTGATCTTTACTCATGGCGACTATGTCAATTTTGTATGGATCCACAAGTCGATAAAGCTTATTTTTTCTTTGTATCATGCTGAAGCCATATAGCCTACTGCGCTCAGACTTGGCTACATTAGCTGGTGCCCCGTCTTCAAATTTACTTCCGGGGTTTACGAGTAGCCTACCAGTTGAATGCGTTCCAGAAACAAAACGCGAAACCCCCACGTTCCCCACATCTTTGCTAACAAATATATTTACAATACTATTATTTTGTTACCTATATTACCTAACAGCCACCACGTCTTGACCCGACGTCAGTTACCGAGATAGATAGGCTACTGTAGGCCTAGATATAGGTGTTCGTCATAATTAAATTACATCCAGATGGAGTAAACATGTGTTTGAGAACAAGGTAATAATAACAATTAAATGTAGCACCTTTCATACAGATAAATTCAGCTCAAAGTGCTTTACAACAGAGCATTTAAATTAAAGAATGTGAAATTTAATGATGCTTCATTCGTAGACTATAGGAGAAAAACACTGAGCCCAGCCTGCTAAATCTACTCAAAGACGCCACCTGGCGGTGGTGCATCACTAAAACGAAATGACACCCGTCTGAAATCCCACGAGATTTCCAACAGGATTTCCCTGCCAAATACCGCGAAGCTATAATGATTTAATTGATCTGACTAATAATCAGTTATTGCAGTGGTATTCCGCTCGATTCCTTTATATCACCACAACTGACAGATCCCAGAACAGTAACGTTTCAGTGTTCAACTGGCTTTGTTGGACACCTACAGATGTGGGAAGTTAGAAATGTCACATGCTGCAGCATTTCACCTTCGCGGTGGATAGATCAATACAATTTTCCAAATGGACATACGACTATTTTTGAAGAGGAAGAGAGAGGAGAATGATAAGACCAGTCAGGTAGGCTAGGTTATTGCCGTCTAGCCATGATTCACATCGGGGGGATTAAGGAACAAAGCAAGCTACCTGTAGGCTAACAGTTTTGCCCGCTTCCCAGGGACCAGTAAACTCTGTTCGGGCAAGAGGAATGCCTCATGCAGTTGTCTAATCGGACAAGTACAAAATTAATATGATAAATTGGCCTTGTGTTGCTAACGTTACGTAACGTTATCTGAAAATACAGTTTGAGCCGAAGCGGAGCCTGCTCCATTTGAGCTACGCGCTGTTGTCTGTCCGTCAGTCAGCGCTTCAAGCGAGCGTTGTCAAGGAGACGAAGCCCCCGTCCCCACACTCCGCGTTTTCATCGCTTGGGTGTGCGTGAAGGGGAGGAGTTCAAGCTAACGAGCGTTATAATCTTGCATAGAATACTGATTTTATCAAATATATCGGTTTGAAAAATGATTTCTTTATCCAGGCATCTTAGTTTTATCAGTTTCATTATAGCGGAGCAGGTTATATTTGCTCGTATGTGGTATTTATTTTGTTCACAAGTTTGCGATCGTACAGCCAGGCTACAGAGCTCTAGGAACCCCAATGCCAATCCAAGCTTCATCAAATTGTGGCCGGCCCAGAATGTGATGCAGCTCGGCTTGGCATAGGGGTAGCCTGTCTGTACTATCGCGAACTTGTGAACAAAATGAATACCACATAACAGCAAATATAACCTGCTCCGCTATAATGAAACTGTTAAAACTAAGATGCCTGGATAAAGAAATATTTTTTCGAAATGATATATTTGACAGAATCGTGATATGATGGCAGATACTTCACAATGCTAATGCAGGGACATGCAAGCTGGGAGAGCAAAAATCCACACGAACGTGTAATACCCTCTCCTGATTGGACAATGCTCGCGTAAATTAGCATAAAATAGGATGGATGTCTATTTTATGCTAATTAGCTTGCGACTCCGCGATGCGCTGCCAGTGCGTTTTCCCCGCGTCCGGAAGATCATTCGACGCAAACGCTCTCCATTGGTTTTGAATTGGACGCGGAAATTGACGCAAGTGACAGTTGACCAGTGGGGACGGGCCCATACACCACAAGCGCGAGTAGGTTCTGCAACTTTCGTGCGAGTCAGGCGCAGCGCTGCCTGATGGATTGTGCAACCGTGTTTTTGGCTCGCTGAACTAACACTAGCTTTCGTGAATGTTCCTCCTGCCACCTAAAAAGTGCCAATCAAAATAACAGGAAAAGCAACAAATTATTTAGGCATGTTTAAAGACTAGCTTACCTTCTTTTTTTTATCTACAGCTGCTGTAATAATGGTAACCTACAATACATCTGATTAAAATACAGTATGTCTATAAACCATATTATTTATTAAGTGCCTGTGTGGGTTTACTGTTTTATCCCGTCCAGTGACATGTAATTAATTACATTTTAAGCCCTAGGACTTTACCAGCCTTACGAGATAAGTTAGGCCATCTCTATAGGCCTACTCTTCAGTTAATTGTTGTTTTTTTTAGGCAGAGGCAGGGATTTTGGTAGGAGAGGACAGGACTGTGGCACAGGCACAGAGTTGAGGCACAGGTGAGAGAGAAGACGAGAGAGGTTGTTGAGAGGAGTGCAAGAGAGGAGAGAGTAGAAGGAAGGGGACAGGAGAGAGGAACAAGGGAGGAAGAAGGGCGGTCTCCGATCCCCCGCTTTGGTTTTGAAATCGACTCGATTGACTCTTTTTTCACACACCACCACACCAAGAGATCAGTTCCACAGGAAACACTGTAGTCCATTGTGATAAAATGATGACTACATTTCGGGGTGGGTGGAGGTAAAGATGAAGTTATTTTCCTTTCGTAATTTACAGCACCAAAGAATTGTAATTCTGCAAAACATTATGAAAGTTGTGTAAGCCTAATCATCACTGCAGTGGCATCTGCTCCACATAATGTTGATCATCCCAGCACCTCCATCCGACCCAACTGCAGGAAGCATTGCACATTTTGGGATTAAACAACTCCAGTAGCGATATTCTATTATAACCAGAGGGCATTACAATAACATTCAAAACGAGATCTATTGACTGCATGACCTGTTACGTCTCCGGACTCCGGAGTAGGCTAGCCCTTGTACGCTGTGCGCTCATGGAGTCATGGTGCACGGCCCTCTGTCTCTCCAAATTCATCGATTATACTGAATCGCTGCGCTACGCGTGGAGTCTCGCACATAATTAGGGGTAGGATAAGTAGGCTACATCCTCTATCCCTTTCTGTAAAGCGCAAATTGTGTTGCCTTTGTAGGCTATATGAAACAAGCTATAATGATTTAATTGATCTGACTAATAATCAGTTATTGCAGTGGTATTCCGCTCGATTCCTTTATATCACCACAACTGACAGATCCCAGAACAGTAACGTTTCAGTGTTCAACTGGCTTTGTTGGACACCTACAGGAAGCGCGTAGCTCAAATGGAGCAGGCTCCGCTTCGGCTCAAACTGTATTTTCAGATAACGTTACGTAACGTTAGCAACACAAGGCCAATTTATCATATTAATTTTGTACTTGTCCGATTAGACAACTGCATGAGGCATTCCTCTTGCCCGAACAGAGTTTACTGGTCCCTGGGAAGCGGGCAAAACTGTTAGCCTACAGGTAGCTTGCTTTGTTCCTTAATCCCCCCGATGTGAATCATGGCTAGCCGGCAATAACCTAGCCTACCTGACTGGTCTTATCATTCTCCTCTCTCTTCCTCTTCAAAAATAGTCGTATGTCCATTTGGAAAATTGTATTGATCTATTAGGTTATAGGATCCGCTAGTTGTCATCAGGGAATTAAACCAAAGGCTTTACCAACGTGAACGTGCTTGAGATGGGCAGGAGCTGTCGGCATGTCTAACTGTAGGCCTAGCTATAACTGCACTTAGATTACTAACATAAATGTATTTTAGACAGTAGGCTAGGCATTTTGAGGAGTAGGCCTACTGTAGGTGCCAGCACCAGTGTTTGGCCCAAATCAAACACTGATTAACACTATGGTAATATTTGAGCGGCAATAGCCTACCTATCTTTCGTTGTAACATCATTCCGCTCACTGAAGAAAAAATCCCTTCACGCGCCGAGTCTTCCGATCACCTCAGAAAGGAGCAGTAGGCTATGGAGCGGCACAGAGCGCGCGGCCTACAGGCTCTTGATAGAGTCTTAGTGAAAATAAATAGTCCTAATGTGGGCGCTACAGTGGTTTTGAAAGCGCATTTAGGCAGAAATATTTAGAAAGTTTAAGATGTTTAATTTAAGACTTTTATATATATATATAGCCCAATTTGTATTGTTTTTTGTATCAAATGTTTGGTGTGGCGGCAAGGATCTTGCCGTGGTGGTGCGCCACGGCAAAACCTTACCAGCGGAAACGCTGGACTATATGCGCAGCACAACAATGCAATACAAGGCCTTAGGACAAACTATTCAGTACACAGGTGTGTTTGATCAAGTGAAGATCTCATTGTGAGAATAGGCTATGTTTTCTAGAATAAATACATGACAAAAATCCGCAGGGTAGGCTACTATAGGCATACGTTTTTTATTTTCCAAGGTAATTGTTGCGCATACAACATGACATAAAATGAAGACAGGCTACTTTCTCATAAACGGGGGTGTTGTAACATATTTATAATATCATTAGGTGACATTGGCTGCAACCTGCCCTCCAGGACCTGCACACTTTCAGAGCCCTGAAACGCGGGACCTGGACCTCCCGAGTCTCAGTATTGGAAATGTAGTTAGTGATCTGGTTACAAGAAAAGGGGACAAATTATAAAAGCGATTAGTCATTATTTTGCATATACAAAACAGCATATGTTACAACAATCGGCTATTTATCAGTAGTAGTTTGAGCAAGTGATAATCGGGAGATTCTTGGGGAGACAAACTGACTTCTAACCAACTTTGACTTCGTAATGTTCCCTATTGGCCTATACAACACAGCATACTCAACAGTTCTGGCAGGCTATCGCTTCAGAAACCTTACAGCACAGTTTGCACCTGATTAATTTAGTTTAATGCCAGGGAAGGGTACAGTATGATGCGCTGTGTTTCTGCCATTGCACAGGAGGGCTAACGTTACCAAAAGCAAATGCATTGAGAGCTAACATTAGCATGCTAGGATAACTAACACAGCTATACATTTATGTACGTATGTACAAATTAGTTCTAGTATACTACTATTACTATCACTGAATGATATGTTTCTAGCAAGCTACTGCATATAGACATGCTTTAGAAGAACTAGCTAACCACGTCAGGTTAACCTAGCCTAATTCAATTCAACATTATCCTTGTCATACGATTACTATTACCTTATAAAATGGTTACTGAAACAGTCAACGTTTTAAATTATAGTTTAGTAGTTTAGTATAGTAGATCTGCAATCTTGGTGAGATGTGGAAATCAGTCACAAGGATCTGAACTTACCGATGGATGAAGAGGTTAGGGCGCAAAATTCCAATATCACTTTTTCCTAGCGGGCGGGCATGGGGGTGGGTTCTTGAGACAGTTTGAGCTGAGGGGGAGAGCCAATTTTGTAAGTCTGACGTCAGACTTACAAGGGAGGTGAAAATTGCAGTTTAAAATTATATCATTAATTCTCTAAAACTAAAAAACACACAAATTCAACACTTCCAGAATGTTCACACAATGCCTCCAAGTACAAATACCATGCAAAACCCCAGAAAATCCGATTTTGACTGTAGCACCTCTTAGACGTTCGCGAGTTTTGGCCAAGCATGCATCGGCATTTGGCGTTTCTGTGTAGCCTACTCGAACTGGCTAGCTGGTAACATTTCAACAATAGGCTACAGAAAGGTAAGCATACAATTCTCCTTTGCACTGTTGAGTAATGTTTTTTGGATTAAGCTGCCGTTTTGACATAGGGTGACAAATAGACAATGTGCCGTTCACGGTAGCCTAGGGGAAATTTTCGGCGCGCGTGCCATTGTCCTTCCTATCCAAGGCAAATGACAGAAAATAAAAAATAAAATCATAAAAAAACAAGACAAATGAAAGTCTGATCACGGTGTGGCCTCCCTGTGCCGGGTTTAATGAATTGAAGCCACCTGGTAACAGCAGCGTGCGCTGTGATTGGTCTACTTACGAACAAGACGAACAAACAGCCTTTTTTTTATAGACGGCTCTGGCCGCTCTGCTGGCCACGCCGTAACGACGGTAATACCGACTACCGCGGTATTTTTTGGAGACTTAAAAACGGTTTCAAAATGTGGATATCGCCCAACATGATGTCAGACCAAACGGCATCAGACCAAACGGCATCACTTGAAAAAGCCTCGCACAATACGGCCTCAGACCAAATGGTAGCCCCTCTCAGTCCTGTTGTCGCATTATGCTCGCTCATGCCAGACAACAGTCCTTTCCCGCTCCATTCACTTCGCCATCAAAATAAATCGGTGTCGGCCTATTTAGGAGAGGCGCTCATAGGTGTCAGATAAACATGAAACTTCACTTACCTAAGCAAAAGGGTCTATTCAAACAAATGCTGGGTTTTGAAGCCTCGGCGCTACCATTAAATAACTTATTTAGACGCTTTCTGTCCGAGTGAAATAACTTTTCCGAGGTAGTCTTCTTCTGTGGTGGTGGCGGTGCTTTGAAGCTTCAAAGACTGTTGTCTGGCATGAGCAAGCGTAATGCGACAACAGGACTGAGAAGGGCTAACCAAACGGCATCACTCGGAAAAGCCTCGCTTGATACGGCCTCAGACCAAATGGCATCAGACCAAACGCCATCACTCGAAAAAGCCTTGCACGAAAAGGCCTCAGTTGATTTTTTTTTTGTAGCTCATTAATATTCATGAACCAAGTGCTACCTGATTAGCCGATGAAACGTAGCATGAGGTGTTCATTCATTATGTTGTCCTAGTGATTTTGATGCTAGCTGGCTGGCTGGAGTAAGATAGCTACGTTAGCTAGCATCATTTATAACCGATCATCACCCACTAAACCAATATATTATACAATATACAACCAAACAACTACTCGTCCTCTCTCTATATGAATGCTGATTGCGTGTACCGTGTTTCATACAGATCGGTCAAAATTTGTAGTTCGATTTTAAGCGTTTTTCCCCAAAAAATTGGCGGAAAATGTATACCGGCAGTTATGGGTTCTTGAGGCAAATGTGTTCCTTATGAGGAGAGGCATGTCTGTGCAAAGTTTCAAGTCTATAAGTCATACGGAGCATGAGATATACCCGTTCAAACTTTTGAAATTAGAACGGTCCTTATAGCGCCACCATCTGGCCAATCGATGCAATATTTCTTGGAGCCTAGTTTTCCCAAGTGGGTGAGATGTGTGACAAATCTGAAAACTTTTGACCAATCACACACAGTTAGCTGTCAGAATAATAGGGAATCCTACCAATAAAAATAGGGTCCTCGCCCTTTCAGGGCTTGGCCCCTAATAAAGAAAACATAAACACTGCTTGGCCCCCAATTAGCCTATTGTAAGAGTGAATAAAACTATGCATCCCAAAAACCATTGCGAATGATACTCGTCTCCTACACGCGCTGGAAAAAGCTGCTGATTGGCTCACTTCAATCTCCTGTTACTGTATCGTGTGTGTGAGTTAGTCGTCAAACCGCACGTATTTCCAGTCAGGAAGTGGTTAGTTGGGTTGACTAACTAGCCGCCTAACATTACTTACTGAATCAGGGGCGCAGAGAACATGGCTCGAGCATATGTTCTGTAATCTGTAGTGTGTCGTTTTCACCCAAAGGAAAAGTGTAGCAATTCCTTTGCTGTCGGCAGTACAACCATGAAACTTCAGAGTATTGTGTTCAATGAGAGCTACAAAGTCACCGCGACTGCATGACTGTGTTCAAGGCAAAGTCTCTGCCCCTCCAGGCTGCCCGACAGTAAAGGCACTCACACAATTACTTACAGTATCTGAAGCTACTGCTCAGAAGATGACAATACTTTTTCTAAATGCGCATGCCGTAGCTAAGAAAGCAAGGCCATACGCGGACTTTGCATGGATATGCGAGTAAGTTGTTTTTATAGCGTTAAACATTGCCCATCAAGGAGCATATTCATGTGTTTTGTTAGCTACAAGTTGGCTAATATTTCTGTAGCTAGACTTAGCTACTTGTTGGTAGCCTGGCTATGGTTAGCTACAAGTTAGTTAGCACTAGCTCTCAGTCTGAAGACTAGCTCTCAGTCTGACGTTAGACTGAGACCTATCTAACTTTTAGCTAAATCTAGCTAGGCCACCACTTCATAGCAGGAAGGGGGGGGGTCGCTTTGATCTTGAATGTGACTCTTTGAACATGACTCCTTTTTGCTCAAGCCATATTCTCTGCACCCCTGATTCAGTGTAACACCATTTCTCACATATTTCGGTGGTGGGTGAGGCGCAGAGGGGAAACTCCCGCTATAAATCTCCACATAAATGCACAACACTGGTGACAAGTAACGTTACTCGACTGGAAATTCGCTCGGTATGACGACTGACGCAATTACGTGTTAAGCACAACACACACACACACTGCATAAGTAACAGGAGATTGAAGTGAGCCAGTCAGCAGCTTTCTCCAGTGCATGTAGGATGTTTTATTAGGGCCCGAGCACTGGCGGTGCGAGGCCCTATTGAAACTCGAAGGATTATTAGGGCCCGAGCACTGGTGGTGCGAGGCCCATATTGAAATTTGAAGGATTATTAGGGCCCGAGCACTGGCGGTGCGAGGCCCTATTGAAACTCGAAGGATTATTATTCTCCTTCTCCTTCTTCTCCCCAAACAAATGCCTTTTTGGCGGCCTAAACATCGATAAAAACGGATGAAACTTTGCAGATACATCAGTCCCGGTGAAAATCGGATATTTCATTGGTGACGGAAATGGGCGTGGCAAAACGGCTCAAGAGCGCCCCCTGGAAAGTTTAACATGGCGAGCCCCACCTTTCAGTTTGATGTAGGCGAACGAAATTCGGTGGGCATATGTATTTCATCGAGCCACACTTAAATGTCTCTTGGAGCTATACCCAACATGCAACAGGAAGTCCGCCATTTTGTCCTTGTTTTGACCATTTCCATGCCTCGTACTTCGACGAACTCCTCCTACAGATTTCATCCGATCAACTTCATATCGGGTCAGCTTCATCTTAAGACCTTTGTGATCAAAAGTTATCAAAATTGAGTTTTCACCAAACACCCTTGCCGTGGCGCCCCGCCAAAGTTTGACATTTCGCCATAAAACACGAAGTCCTCATAACTCCTCCATACATTATCCAATTTGTCGGATATATCTCACGCTTCATGACGGTTCTGTCCTGAACACATCGATGTGTCAGTATTGCGTCATACTTATAGCGCCACCTATTGGTGAAACAGGAAGTCCTCATAACTCCTCTATACATTATCCAATTTGTCCGATATATCTCACGCTTCATGACGGTTCTGTCCTGAACACATCTTTGTGTCAGTATTGCATCATACTTATAGCGCCACCTATTGGTGAAACAGGAAGTCCTCATAACTCCTACATACATTATCCAATTCGTCCGATATATCTCACGCTTCATGAAGGTTCTGTCCTGAACACATCTATGTGTCAGTATTGCGTCATACTTATAGCGCCACCTATTGGTAAAACAGGAAGTCCTCATAACTCCTACATACATTATCCAATTTGTCCGATATATCTCACACTTCATGACGGTTCTGTCCTAAACACATCTATGTGTCAGTATTGCGTCATACTTATAGCGCCACCTATTGGTGAAACAGGAAGTCCTCATAACTCCTACATACATTATCCAATTCGTCCGATATATCTCACGCTTCATGACGGTTCTGTCCTGAACACATCTATGTGTCAGTATTGCATCATACTTATAGCGCCACCTATTGGTGAAACAGGAAGTCCTCATAACTACTACATACATTATCCAATTTGTCCGATATATCTCACGCTTCATGACAGTTCTGTCCTGAACACATTTATGTGTCAGTATTGCATCATACTTATAGCGCCACCTATTGGTGAAACAGGAAGTCCCCATAACTCCTCCATACATTATCGGATTTGTCCGATATATCTCACGCTTCATGACGGTTCTGTCCTGAACACATCTATGTGTCAGTATTGCGTCATACTTATAGCGCCACCTATTGGTGAAATAGGAAGTCCTCATAACTCCTCCATACATTATCCAATTTGTCCGATATATCTCACGCTTCATGGCGGTTCGGTCCTGAACAGATCTATGTGTCCGTATTGTGTCATACTTATAGCGCCACCTATTGGTGAAACAGGGAGTCCTCATAACTCCTGCATACATCATCCGATTTGCACCAAATTGCTGACGCTTCGTGAAGGTCACCTTCTGAACACATCTATGCGTCGGTATTGAGTCACCCTTACAGCGCCACCTACTGGTGAAACAGGAAGTACTCATAACTCCTACATATGTTATCTGATTTACTCCAAATTGCTCATGCTTGATGAAGGTTGCATCTTGAACACTTCTGTAAGTCAGTATTGCGTCATACCTACAGCGCCACCTACTGGTGAAACAGGAAGTCCTCATAACTCCTACATACGTTATCCAATTTACTCAACATTTCTCACGCTTCATCGAGGTACCGTCCTGAACACATCTATGCTTCGGTATTGAGTCACGCTTAGAGCGCCACCTACTGGTGACAGAAGGTTTCTCTCAGTACTGCACACCAAAATAGCACACCCTTTAACGGCGCCACACCCCGACACGCATGGGGTGCGAGGGCCCGCTCACTGCTGCTCGCAGCCCTAGTTTTTATTAGGGCCCAAGCACTGGTGGTGCGAGGCCCTATTGAAACTCGAATGATTATTATTAGGGCCCGAGCACTGGCGGTGCGAGGCCCTATTGTATTTCGAAGGATTATTAGGGCCCGAGCACTGGCGGTGCGAGGCCCTATTGAAACTCAAAGGATTATTATTAGGGCCCGAGCACTGGCGGTGCGAGGCCCTATTGAAACTCGAAGGATTATTAGGGCCCGAGCACTGGCGGTGCGAGGCCCTATTGAAATTCTAAGGATTATTAGGGCCCGAGCACTGATGGTGCGAGGCCCTATTGAAACTCGAAGAATTATTAGGGCCCGAGCACTGGCGGTGCGAGGCCCTAATGTATTTCGAAGGATTATTAGGGCCCGAGCGCCACCTATTGGTGAAACAGGAAGTCCTCATAACTCCTACATACATTTTCCAATTTGTCCGATATATCTCACGCTTCATGACGGTTCTGTCCTGAACACATCTTTGTGTCACTATTGCATCATACTTATAGCGCCACCTATTGGTGAAACAGGAAGTCCTCATAACTCCTACATACATTATCCAATTTGTCCGATATATCTCACGCTTCATGACGGTTCTGTCCTGAACACATCTTTGTGTCAGTATTGCATCATACTTATAGCGCCACCTATTGGTGAAACAGGAAGTCCTCATAACTCCTACATACATTATCCAATTTGTCCGATATATCTCACGCTTCATGACGGTTCTGTCCTGAACACATCTTTGTGTCGGTATTGCATCATACTTATAGCGCCACCTGTTGGTGAAACAGGAAGTCCTCATAACTCCTACATACATTATCCAATTTGTCCGATATATCTCACGCTTCATGACGGTTCTGTCCTGAACACATCTTTGTGTCAGTATTGCGTCATACTTATAGCGCCACCTATTGGTGAAACAGGAAGACCTTATAACTCCTGCATACATCATCCGATTTGTCCAATATCTCACGCTTCATGACGGTTCTGTCCTGAACACATCTTTGTGTCAGTATTGCATCATACTTATAGCGCCACCTATTGGTGAAACAGGAAGTCCTCATAACTCCTACATACATTATCCGATTTACTCCAAATCGCTCACGCTTGATGAAGGTCGCGTCGTGAACACATCTGTAGATCAGTATTGAGTCATACTTATAGCGCCGCCTACAGGTCAAGCAGGAAGTCATCATAACTCCTACATACATTATCTGATTTACTCAACATTTCTCACGCTTCATCAAGGTACCGTCCTGAACACATCTATGCATCGGTATTGAGTCACTCTTAGAGCGCCACCTACTGGTGACAGGAAGTTTCTCTCAGTACTGGACACCGAAATAGCACAGCCTTTAACGGCGCCGCACCCCGACACGCGTGGGGTGCGAGGGCCCGCTCACTGCTGCTCGCGGCCCTAGTTAGGGCCCGAGCACTGGCGGTGCGAGGCCCTATTGAATTTCGAAGGATTATTAGGGCCCGAGCACTGGCGGTGCGAGGCCCTATTGAAACTCGAAGGATTATTATTCTCCTCCTTCTTCTCCTTCTTCTCCCCAAACAAATGCCTTTTTGGCGGCCTAAACATCGATGAAAACGGATGAAACTTTCCAGATACGTCAGTCCCGGTGAAAAATTTGATAATTCATGGGTGACGGAAATGGGCGTGGCAAAACCGCTCAAGAGCGCCCCCTGGAAAATTTAAAATGGCGAGCCCCACCTTTCAGTTTGATGTAGGCGAACGAAATTCGGAGGGCATATGTATTTCATCGAGACACTAAAATGTCTCTTGGAGCTATACCCAACATGCAACAGGAAGTCCGCCATTTTGCTCTTAATGTGCCATTTTCCCCTTGTTTTTACCATTTCCATGCCTCGTACTTCAACGAACTCCTCCTACAGATTTCATGCGATCAACTTTATATTCGGTCAGCTTCATCTTAAGACCTTTGTGATCAAAAGTTAAGTTCTCACGCTTCATCAAGGTACCGTCCTGAACACATCTATGCTTTGGTATTGAGTCACGCTTAGAGCGCCACCTACTGGTGACAGAAGGTTTCTCTCAGTACTGCACACCAAAATAGCACACCCTTTAACGGCGCCACACCCCGACACGCATGGGGTGCGAGGGCCCGCTCACTGCTGCTCGTAGCCCTAGTTTTTATTAGGGCCCGAGCACTGGCGGTGCGAGGCCCTATTGAAACTCGAAGGATTATTATTAGGGCCCGAGCACTGGCGGTGCGAGGCCCTATTGTATTTCGAAGGATTATTATGGCCCGAGCACTGGCGGTGCGAGGCCCTATTGAAACTCAAAGGATTATTATTAGGGCCCGAGCACTGGCGGTGCGAGGCCCTATTGAAATTCGACGGAAATGGGCGTGGCAAAACCGCTCAAGAGCGCCCCCTGGAAAATTTAAAATGGCGAGCCCCACCTTTCAGTTTGATGTAGGCGAACGAAATTCGGAGGGCATATGTATTTCATCGAGACACACTAAAATGTCTCTTGGAGCTATACCCAACATGCAACAGGAAGTCCGCCATTTTGCTCTTAATGTGCCATTTTCCCCTTGTTTTTACCATTTCCATGCCTCGTACTTCAACGAACTCCTCCTACAGATTTCATGCGATCAACTTCATATTCGGTCAGCTTCATCTTAAGACCTTTGTGATCAAAAGTTATCAAAAAAATTGAGTTATCAAAAAAATTGAGTTTTCACCAAACAACCTTGGCGTGGCGCCCCGCCAAAGTTTGACATTTCGCCATAAAACACGAAGTCCTCATAACTCCTCCATACATTATCCAAATTGTCCGATATATCTCACGCTTCATGACGGTTCTGTCCTGAACACATCTATGTGTCAGTATTGCGTCATACTTATAGCGCCACCTATTGGTGAAACAGTACGTCCTCATAACTCCTCCATACATTATCCGATTTGTCTGATATGTCTCACGCTTCAAGACAGTTCTGTCCTGAACACATCTATGTGTCAGTATTGCGTCATACTTATAGCGCCACCTATTGGTGAAACAGTACGTCCTCATAACTCCTCCATACATTATCCGATTTGTCCGATATGTCTCACGCTTCATGACGGTTCTGTCCTGAACACATCTATGTGTCAGTATTGCATCATACTTATAGCGCCACCTATTGGTGAAACAGTACGTCCTCATAACTCCTCCATACATCATCCGATTTGCACCAAATTGCTGACGCTTCATGAAGGTCACCTTCTGAACACATCTATGCGTCGGTATTGAGTCACACTTACAGCGCCACCTACTGGTGAAACAGGAAGTCCTCATAACTCCTACATACGTTATCCGATTTACTCCAAATTGCTCAGGGTTCATGAAGGTCTCATCCTGAACACATCTGTGCGTCAGCATTGAGTCATAATTATAGCGCCACCTACTGCTTACAGGAAGTCCTCATAACTCCTACATACTTTGTCCGATTTACACAACATTTCTCACGCTTCATCAAGGTACCGTCCTGTACACATCTATGTGTTGTTATTGAGTCACGCTTAGAGCGCCACCTACTGGTGACAGGAAGTTTCTCTCAGTACTGGACACCGAAATAGCACACCCTTTAATGGCGCCGCACCCTGACACGCGTGGGGTGCGAGGGCCCGCTCATTGCTGCTCGCAGCCCTAGTTTTTTTTTTTTTTTTTACCAGATAGAATGGCGAGTGGTCTTCATTTACTCGCCAAGGACTAAATTTACTCACTTTTGGCGAGTAAATAGGCTTAATTTTTATCCCTGGCAGTCAGTCTGCTCAGATGTACAGGTCAGCTGGAGATCACAATAGAACAGTTGGTAGCATCTCTTCAAGCTACTCTCACACAGAGAGTCAGCAATGACTGTCAATTTCAACTGTCTCTTATGGCAGACATTTTGGCTAGGTCTTTAGCTTGGTAGATGGTTAGGCTTGTGTTGTAACAACAAACACACTAGTCTTATAAGCCTTATAAGCTCAACAGACCACTCAGGTCAAAGCGAATGTGTGTGTGTGTGTGTGTGTGCGTGCCTGCGTGTGCCTGTGTTCCTGTCTATATTGTGCATAGTATCATGCAGTGCACAGCATGAGTTACTATGTTTGTTCCAGAAATCCCCCTGTGATGACCTCATCATGGTGAGTCACTGTGGTAGATGTCTACTTAACACCAAATGAAATCACTGGATCCATATATAGGCCACCACGCTGGTCTGGACTGTGTCAGCTGAGGAGAGAGAGGGATGGAGAGAGAAAGCGGGGGATGGAGGGAGGGATGGAGGGAGGGATGGAGGTCAGTGTGGTCACTGCTAGGCCCGTGGGTTCCTGTTCCTGGCAGAGCAGCTGAACAGCATGACCTCCTCCACCATTGAATGTCCTTGTTCCTTAGTTCCGTTTAATAACCTAAAGTACATGAATCATACTGACCTTCAATGTGTTGGTGCAGCTGTGAGGGGAAATTATCAACAGATCCAGTATCAGTTAACATCCCCCCAACCCTGACCATCAGCACTTGGAGGAGAATGGCACAACTGACCTGGGACCAGCCTTGTAACAGTCGGTCAGCGCTGCTGCATTCCCATGTAGAGTTAGACGATTTTAGCCCCGATTTAGCTGACACCGTCCAGTTTTTGCGATCGGAGACAAAATCCTCCAGTCGTTGCAAACTCAGGGGTGCGTGTCGTCACCAACCCACATTTAATGTGAGAGGTTCAGCGATGTTACAACTTTGAAAGTCGTCTAGTGTATAGCCGGCATTAGCTAGTGAATTGTTTAGTATTGTTGTCCTCGGTGTGTGTGTGTGTGTGTGTCTTAGCCTTGTCCTGCCCTATACTGCTCTGCAACGTTCTGTTCTAGTCTGTTCTGCTCTGGGCCGCGTTTCCCAGAGCCATCGTAGCGCTACATTCATGGTAAGATACGTCGTTAACTCTCCCTCTAGGTGGCGCATCGTTTCCCAGAGCCTTCTTAGGCTAAGGTATACCTTGGCTAACAGCTCTTCCCAAGGTACATCGTAAATCGAGTTTAAGATTAACCTTCTGAAGGTACATCGTAAGCTCTTCCTTGAGCTGAAGCGCTGTTTCCCAGAGCCTCCTTAGCCAAGGTGTACCTTACCCACGGGATACTTTCTTAAGGGCAGTCTGAACCCATCGTAAGCTGTCCTTTAGCGATGCGCTCCGTTCATCCTGTTAAAGTTTTAGTCTGATTAGAGCAAAATTATACTTTTAAAAAGGAGACTTGCAATATAGCGCACATCTATCTACCCTACCTGCACGAATTACATCATTAGTGTACAATAAACTTCATGAAAATGTATTTAAATTACATTACATTACAGTCATTTAGCAGACGCTTTTATCCAAAGCGACTAACAAAAATTGCATTTAACGTAGGAAAAGCCAATGTACTACTACTTGCCAACACTTATAAGTGCATCTTCCCTCTAAAACAAGTAACTAAGAGCATAATCTAGTGCTGAAGGCAAAGTGCAAGAATAGCAATCTAAAATACAGTGCAATACAATACAATAAAATACAATAAGTGCTTAGGAGGGAGGATTGTTGTAGTACTTCTTGAACCTGCGACGAAAGATGGGCAGTGACTCTGCTGTCCTGACATCAGTGAGCAGTTCATTCCACCACTGCGGGGCCAGGACAGAGAAGAGCTGTGACCGTGTCGATCGACTTCGATGATTTTTAATGATGAAAACAATGTTTTTGTAGCCTATATAACACATTACGGGAATGTTGTATTTTAAAATTGTATTGAGCAAAATAAAATATAGGGACTATCCAAAGCTTATATAATCCAATCTGTGAACAACAACAATATTTTCTTATGGCATAGCTTTTCTGGGCCTTCTAGACCCATAGTAGGGTAGACACAGGTCATTAATTAAGGTCCCCTTCTATTAAGTGTGTCACAGCAAACTCGTGCTTCATGTATACATCATGGCTGCTTTACAACAATATTGTGTTTAATTCATGGGTAGCGTATCCTGTCATGTAGGAAATTTTGAAATGCTTCCTATCAACATTTCCTACCTGACAGGATGCGCTACCCATGAATTGAACATAACATAATGGGTGGTAGGTCATCCTGAGGAGGTAGGCTATATGACAACTTTTCAGAACACCGGCTGAACAAAATCAGCCACCCATTTAGCTATCATCATCATCATTCACTATCATCATTATAATTTTTTCCTGGGCTTTCAAAAAGTCCCAGACTAGGCTCATGTCCCAATAAATGCTCTTTATTTATATTTTGTAGACTATAATGTATGGAAATGGAACTATCATGAGGTCTCGCTTTGACTCTTAAATAGATTAGCAGAGGAGCTATAGTAGGCATTAGGGCTGGGATTAAAAAATCGATTCTGAATCCCAAAATCGATCTTTTATTTAATGAATGAATGAATAAATGAAGGAATGAATAGTTAATTCATTCATTCAATGATTCATTCATTCATTAATTTTTGGAAATCAGTATCGATACCCAGCCCTAGTATTAATGTGTTGCATAACTTGGCAGTCATGTAATTAAGGTTACAGCTAAAAAAAAAAAGATTTTAGTAACACTAACCGAATCGATATTGAATCGAATCGTGATAATCAATTCTGAACCTGGTGAATCGGAATCGAATTGATTTTTGAAATTCGACTCGATACCCAAACCTAGTAGGCATAGCTTTCTTTTTGTTATTATTAGATTGGGGTAAAATCAAAATGATTATGAGAACGCTTGACAACGTCATCAACAAGGGACAGCTCCACTAACGATGTACCTTATGATGTATCTTAAGACGCCCACTAAGGGATAGTCTGGGAAACACTCAGAGGAAAAGCAGCCCCTTCGCTAAGGTATACCTTAAGAAGCGTTGTAGATCGCCATGGTACATCGTAACTGGGAAACGCGGCCCTGTTCTGTTCTGTTCTGTTCTGTTCTGTTCTGTTCTGTTCTGCTCTGCTCTGCTCTGCTCAGCTCTGTTCTGTTCAGCTCTGTTCAGCTCTGCTCTGTTCAACTCTGCTCTGTTAATCTCTGCTCTGTTAATCTCTGTTCTGTTCTGTTCTGCTCTGCTCTGCTCTGCTCTGCTCTGCTCTGCTCTGCTCTGCTCTGTTCAGCTCTGCTCTGCTCTGCTCTGTTCAGCTCTGCTCTGCTCTGCTCTGCTCTGCTCTGCTCTGTTCTATTCTGTTCTGCTCTGTTCTTTTCTGCTTTGCTCTGTTCTACTCTGCTCTGACTGAGACCCTGACTGAGACCAGAGACGTGCGTGCGTGCGTGCGTGCGTGCGTGCGTGTGTGTGCATGTGTGTGTGCATGTGTGTGCGCATGTGTGTGCGCATGTGTGAGCACATGTGTGAGCGTGAGAGTGTGTGTCCATGTGTGTGTGAGAGCGTATGTGCACGCGTGTGTGCGCGTGCGTGTGTGTGCATGCGTGTGTGTGTGTGTGTGAGACTGAGTGAGAGACAGACAGAGAGGGTCTCCCTCAGAGCTGATCTCTGTATGAAGGATGAAGCAGCGCCCAGCACCAGGTATAGTAGATCCTAGTTAACGGCAGGGTACACAGCAGACACACTCACACATACACACATACAGACACACACATCCAAACACACTACACACACCTGAGGCTGCGTTCACACGGCAGATTTTGCAAGTTGCTAAAAACGTGAGGCGCACCGCATTGTCCCTGGCCGACGCTATTCGTTGTCAAGCGACAGAACACAACAATCATAGGTTGCTTCCTCCACGCTCCGTGGAAAAGTTATACTATTTTCAACTTTTCTGCGCTAATAAAACGCCAGACACTTTGCTTCAGCAGAGCAGCGCGCCGATAGGCTCCGAGCGCACTGCTCCATAGATAACAATGAAGAGAAACGCGAAAACACTTTGTCAAAACCTGCCGTGTGAATGCACCCTGACACACACACACTACACACACCCACCTAACACAATACACCCCCACACACACACACCTAACACAATACACCCACACACACTCACCTGACACAGTGTACACACACATACACACAGTACCCACACCTGACAGATACTGTGGCTCATCTGGGTTGGCAGTGTTCTCTTGTGTAGGAGGCAGGGAGGATGAGGCCTTGATGTGTGGGTGTAGCTGTGCTGCTGAACGCCTGTACCTGTCTGTCTGTCTGTCTGTCTGTCTGTCTGTCTGTGTCTGTCAGTCCATTAGTCAGTCTGTCTGCCTGTATGTCTGCCTGTCTACTTGTTTGTTTTCTGTCTGCCTGTCTGTCTGTCTGTCTGCTTGTGTGTCTGTCTGTCAGTCAGTCTGCCTCTTTGTCTGCCTGTATGTCTGCCTGTCTGTCTCCTTGTTTGGTTGTCTGTCTGTCTATTCTACTGTATTATTGTTGTGTATCTGGTTGAAGGCTGACTAGGGCCTGCACTAATGAGCTATGTTTGTTCTGAATGTCCCGGCAGCTCCAGAAGAGCCAGCAGTCGGAGTACCTGTCCCCAGGAGTGGTGGAGGGCAGCCTGGGAGGGCGGGGCCAGGGCCTCGGCCGACACTCCAACCAGACCCCGCCCAGCAGGAGGGCCCAGAGAGAGGGTGAGACCAACACACACTCACACTAGAATTACCTTTCTACCTGTTACCATTATGAATGCACAGATTTCAAAAACAAAAAAACATCAACAAAAATATATTCTTTTAATCACCATTTTCCCATACCATGTTAACATTTTCCCTGGTTAGCAATGTTAGTTCTAATGCACTAGCATACCGTTTACAGAGTCATGTAAACAATCCTCCAAGGAGTCCAAATAACTCCAGTGCTTCGTGTCCACCAGTGAATAGTCTTAGCGTTATGTAGCTGTCAATCCATTTGGCTTTTGTGCATCAGTTGTAACTACAGCTGTTAATCCAAGTGCATCAGTTTTAACTGTCAATGTTAATTGATTGCTGTATGTTTTGTTGCTTACAGCCTCCTTTCTCAAGTGAACAGACTTGGGAAGTGTTTGGATGAGTCTATATGACCTTGATCAAGTAGAAAAACACGTAATGTGTTGCATATCTCTTTTAGTAGTAAGTAATGAGGTAGAAGTAAACGTCCCCCCCGAGGATCAATAAAATACTACTAGATTAAAGGTTCCCCCTGGGGATCAATACAATACTAATAGATTCAGATTCACATATGCTACTGTTAAAACCAAGTGACTCAATACATTTTCTATTATGAAGTGTCATTATTTTGTTTTTGGATTATTCTATGTAGCATGTATGTACTGGTTGTTTGTAATATGTACTGGTTGTATGGTGCCATGTAATATGTACTGGTATTTAATATGGACTGGTAGTATGTAATATGTACTGGTTGTCTGCTGTCTGTGTCTCCAGCAGTGCACATAGAGAGGATCATCCTGAAGAGCGTCTCCAGGACCAGGTTCGACAGGGAATACAACTTTGAGGTACGCTTCTTCCAGCCTCTGGCCCGGTGTCTGGGCTTCTTCCAGCATCTGGCCCGGTGTCTGGGCTTCTTCCAGCCTCTGGTCGGGTGTCTGAATTTGGACGCTTCGGTCAACAAGTGGAGCCCAGTTAAGGCAGTTTTGCTGTAAGAGACTTAAGCTCACAGAGCTCAGACTGTCTCTGTTGGGTCAGTTTCCTGCGAGCGTTTCCTTTGGGCTGATGTGGATATTTGGCAGAGAGCAGAGGATCATGGGCCCGAACACAACAGACTAGAGTTCACTGTTCCAGGAAGTTGGGGTGGGGGGCAGGGAGAGAGGAGACATGGAGGAAAGAAAGGGGGAGGTGCCACAGCAGAAAATGTAAACTCTACATTCTTACACAGCCTCTTGAAATATTTTCAGACATGCCTAATTTCTACATAGGACGTTTGTAGCCTCCCTCTCTAAACTGGGGTAGATGGCCGGTGATCCGAGACGAATCGTCCAATCAAACAAGCATGTGTGGAATGAGCAGGACAAACAGGAAGAGTGCGTCGCTACATGGACATGAGATCAGGACTGACTCCCTCTGACTAGCTAGCTATGAGAGACGCTGGAAGACTCTCTGACTAGCTAGCCATGAGAGACACTAGGAGGAGGTCATTGGCTGGTGACTCATGCACAGGAAGCTATCTTGTGTGATAATCTCTTGCACATACACACTCACACACGCTCTCTCTCTCTCTCTCTCTCTCTCTCTCTCTCTCTCTCACTCACTCACTCACACAGCTGTAGGGTTAGAGCTGAGCTGTTCTGGCTCTGGGGCTTCCTGGCCGTCACACTCCTAGAGCATCTCCTAGTGCTCTCTTTCTCTCTCTTTTCCTCTTATCTTTCTCTCTTTTCTTCTCTCTCTCTCTCTCTCTCTCCCTCTCTCTCTCTGTACAGTCTTTAACCTAATGATTTAATCATTCAGGCCATGAAAGAGGTGCTTGTTTCTGCCCCTCCCTCCCCCCATGCTCCTGAAATCCTGGACTCCAGCACATTACAGGACCCACAGGGAAGCCCCCCTAGCCCACCCACAACCAACACACATCAACCCCAACCCCCCCACAACCAACACACACACCAACCCCAAACCCCCACAACCAACACACACACAAACTAGTTAGTTAGTTAGTTAGTTAGTTGTTAGAGGTCGTTGTTACTGGGGTAGTTGTTAGAGGTAGTTGGTACTGGGGTTGTTGTTAGGGGTGGTTGTTACTGGGGTAGTTGTTAGTTGTAGTTGTTACTGGGGTGGCTGTTGGGGGTAGTTGTTACTGGGTTTGTTGTTAGGGGTGGTTGTTACTGGGGTAGTTGTTAGGGGTTGTTGTTACTGGGGTAGTTGTTAGGAGTAGTTGTTACTGGGGTGGCTGTTGGGGGTAGTTGTTACTGGGGTAGTTGTTGTTACTGGGGTTGTTAGGGGTGGTTGTTACTGGGGTAGTTGTTGGGGGTAGTTGTTACTGGGGTAGTTGTTAGGGGTAGTTGTTTCTGGGGTAGTTGTTAGGGGTAGTTGCTTGAAAAGTTTAATGATCACTCGCTCCTCCTGTGTGAGATCCACTTCCTGTGTGACTTCCTGTCCAGAGGTCTCCCTCCTCTCTGTCCCTGCTCTCTCCCTCCCTCTCCCCCTCATCCTCCTCTCTCTCTCTGCCTCTTTCACTGATTCTCCCTCCCTCTCTCCCTTCTCTCTCTCCCACCTCCTCCTCTCTCTCTGCCTCTTTCCCTGGTTCTCCCTCCTCCTCCCTCCCTGTCTTTCTTCCTCTGTTTATTTGTGTTCTCTCTCTCCCTTCCTCTGAGTGTGTGGCCTACAGTGTTAGCTGCCCACCAGCAGTCACACACACACACGTGTGTGTGTTTTTGTGTTTGTATGTGTGTGTTGCTTGCAGTGCATGATCAACCCTATTTTGGGAGTATTTTTATAGGAAACTATGGCCGTGAGTTCATGCCATGTTCAGTAGGTTTCAGAGATGCTAGCTGGACTGTGTTCGGGAGGGTTGAGAGGCGCTAGCTGGACTGTGTTCGGGAGGGTTGAGAGGCGCTAGCTGGACTGTGTTCGGGACGGTTGAGAGGCACTAGCTGGACTGTGTTCAGTAGCCAGACTAGCATGGTGATTCACTCCTATTGATGCTGTCATTGAACACAACATGGCCTCCGTCACCCTGCCTGCTTAAATAAAGATCACAAGTGTGAGATTCTCAATTTCTCTCACACTGGCCCCTCTCCTCCGAGTCTACTCTCCTCCTATCACCTTTTCTCGCAATCTCCTTCTCTCAATGACGAGTGGAAAGGAGGAGAGAGTATTGAGATGCACCCTTGAACCCAGACCAAGAACAGCAGTGTCAGGCCTGGTCTCTAGTATGAAGGTTCTGATCAGACTAGCCAAACATGGCTTTCACAACAGAGCAGAGGAAAGCCACGTCCTAGCGTCAAGACGCTGCGTCCTGCTGGTGTTATTTATTTGTTGTCTTGTTGCTTCATGTTTATTTATTATGGTGTTGCTTCATGTTTAATATGTTAAATGTGGCCCTAGTACCCTCTGTGGTTGAGGGCTGTCTTAGCCTGCAGACGGAGAGGGCAGGGCTGTGTAGAGTGTAGCTGAGCGTTGGATCTGAGAGATCTGTTCTCTGTCCATCTGTGTGGTGTGCAGTAGTCTGACCTGTTCTCTGTGTGGTGTGCAGTAGTCTGACCTGTTCTCTGTGTGGTGTGCAGTAGTCTGACCTGTTCTCTGTGTTGTGTGCAGTAGTCTGACCTGCTCTCTGTGTGTTGTAGTCTCTGTCTGGGCCATCGTGTCTAAGGGTTAACATCTCATCCTGTCTCGTAGGTGATGTGGTCAGACTCCTCCTCCAGCAAGGTGACCAAGACCCACCTGGAGCTCGAGAACTTCCTATTGAAGGTATCATCATGGCAACCATGTCATCTCTCACATTGGCTGGGTTCTGAATTCCACTTCTACTTTTTACTACCAATATGTACAACAGCTGCCCCTAGAAAGTACGCGTGGAGTATGCATCCAATTGCGACATCCTACCTTGTCATTGCGCCTTGAAATTTGACCACTTCTGTCACTGTCCATGAAGCGACGTCCGTCCACAGCTGGGATTCATCAAAATGCCTCCGGCGAGACTCGCACATGTGACATAATTTCCGCTGAGCACAGGATTGTGGGTCAGAATAGCCAGAAAAGTGTGCTGGCTTGCATACTGCAAAATACGACCAGATATAGGAGGGCATCCTGGTATTTTTGCCATACTGCATGTGGCATATTATGTATTGGGACATACTACATACATTTTTTGGCATACTATATAGTATGGGAGTACGTGATTTGGAACACAGCCAGTGTCAATTCATTTGTGTCCATTATAGACCCAGTCTAAGGGCGTATTCACAGTTAGTGCGCACCATTGATGCGCACCAAAAGCGAAAGTGATACATTGTTTTCATTTCTCAGCTACTGCGGTTCGCTTTCACACAGCACTTTCTTTACTCTGGTCCAAATGCAACACCAAAGGTCACATGAAATGGCTCAGTGCTGTCATTGGTCAATATCTTTCTGGGGGCGGGTGCAAGAGCGTCATGAAAAACCCCCGGGAAGAACAAATTTATAATGGTTTATATGGTAGTTGCGTTGGTCCGAGGTCGCGCGCTTTCACACCATAACTGGTGCGCACAAGAATTCGGTTGAAGCCGCTACGAGACCACCCCTTCTGGAGGGTCTCGGTGCGGCTGTTTTGGTGCGCACCTGAGTGCGATTGCTGTGTTCACACAGGCCTAGACGAAGCGCTCTTGGGCGCAAAGCTCGTTTGGTTCGCACTAACTAGTGTCTGTGTGAATACACCCTAAATCAACCCCCCTGATTGGTCAACCCCAGTTCTCCTGATTGGTTTAACCCAGCCCCCCTGATTGATCTAAGCCAGCGCCTAACTCCTGATTGGTCTAACCCAGGCTTCCTGATTAGCCAATGTCTAAAATGTTGAGTGAACACCTGTGTGACACCTTTGTTCTCCAGTGTGACGTGTGGATATAGAGTGAGTTTATATGCCCATTTATCAATCTATATGTAGCGTGAGGTAGTATTGATTGATTGACTGTTTGATTGATTGATTGATTGATTGATTGATTGGTTGGTTGGTTGGTTGATTGATTGCGGTGTAGCTTCCTAAAGACCAGAGCACCGAGTCGTTTGAGAAGAGCATCCTCAGACTGCTGAACCGTGCAGACAAGCATGAGGGCCGAGAGGTGGAGAGAACGCTCAGGTAGGCTCTCTCTCACACACACACACACTAGGGCATTAACGACTTCAGATTTTTTCAGGTCGACTTATCTATCAATAAAGTCGAAGTCGAGTTGACAAGTCGTGCGATGACGTCATCACACTTACACAGTGGAGGAATAGCTTAGCCTACATAGATACAGCAACAACAACAATACAACACCATAACATAATGGCCTGGGGGGTATTCCACAAAGCTGGCTAACTGAGAAAGCCTGACTTTTGCAATGAGTAAAACCTGGAAACTCTTCAAATCTGGAACATGAAAAAAATAGCTTTCCAGGTTTTACTTTGTGCAGAAGTCAGGCTTACTTAGTTAACCAGCTTTGTGGAATACCCCCCTGAAGTAAGTCAGCAATGTGTGCATTGGTCACGGCATTCGCGTAGTTCACGTTAGCTCACGTAAGGAGGAGTAATTATGGCCCCTGTGGATTTACTAACTGAGAAGACAAACCTGACGAACGTCGCTGTCGCTTTCACATGTGCAATATGAATTTGCGAACTGAGCAGACAATCGTCGCTACTTGTCCACCTGTGGTATTGCGAACGTAGCTAACTAAGCAAACACTCGTGAGGAACGTCCCCGCTGTCATCATCAGAAGGTAATTTAAGATGCTAGTTGTCTTGTTAGCTCCGATATGGCTAGCCAGCATAGTCTCTCCCTGTCAGTTAAATCTCCACGCTGACATTAACAAGTCGACTTTTCTGTTAATGCCCTAACACACACACACACACACACACACACTCATATATACACACACGCATACGCATACACACACACAGACACACACACACACACACACACACACACACACACACACACACACACACACACACTCTCTCACACACACACACACACACACACACACACACACACACACACACACACACACACACACAACAGATATTTGGCAGCACTGTGACAGATTCCTCCAGTAGTGAGATTCATTCCTCTAACTAGTGGAGTATGTGAATTCTCCAAGGAGAACAGCTCATCGTGTAGGCCTACTCCTCTTAAATGTTGGACTGAGGAATTGCAGACACAGTGAGTCACACGCGCACACACACGCACACAGGATAGACTGATTGAACACACTCTGCTTTTATGTAATAGCATCACGTTCGCTGTACCAGTCATCTCTGAAGAATGCAAGATGAGTGCTTTGCTCCAGTCTGATGTTCAGAACACTCCAAGCACCAACCAGTCATTTAATATCCATTAGCCATGTAACTATGTGTGTGTGATAGAGAAAGAGAGAGAGTGAGAGTGAGAGAGAGTGAGAGTGAGTCAGAGACAACTGTGACAACCGTGAGGCGGGGTCCCTAGTTGTCATGACAATGCCTTCTGCTAGCTCCTCCCTCTGGACCAGACGTTCTGTCGGTTTCGTTTTCTGTGAAGAGAGAGTGTGGAAGATGCACACACACACACACACACACACACACTCACTCACTCACACACACTCTTTCAGACACACTGGCAGATAACGTTTTCTGTGAAGAGAGTGTGGAAGATAATAGTGTTGCACGATATACCGGTACCAACGGTCTACCACGGTGCCAAAACGTCACGGTGCCAACTATACTATAAGCTCTATACAACGGTACTACCGTGGAATACGGTACTACCGTTGAACACGGCAGGGGGACAATGTTACCTCTGTTCCCAAATTCACTGGTTTCTGCTAATGAGAAGACTGGCTCGCGACACCGTTGTGCAGCTCCCAATGTGTTGGCTCGCGCATACATGCAACTCCGCAGTCACAATACATAGGCTATTGACGTTATCTGTATGCCTGGGCGCGAGCCAGTTTTGTTCTCAGTAACCTATCGTAATGTCAGAAGCGTTCTCTAGCTCCAATCCGTACCATCAAATGTAACATTATTGAAGAAATATAACTCTAAAAGTTTAATATGGAAGTATTTTGGTTTTAAACCATATAAACAAGGAAACGCCATAGATGATGGCCGTCCGTTGTGCAGGCGATGCAGCAATGCCGTACAGGCAAAATGAGGCAACACATCAAACTTAAAGTCCAGGTTAACCCAGTTCAAATTTTTGTTATGAGCTTCACACAACACAGGAAAACATGTCATTAACCACCCAGCCAAATCTGAGTGATTAAAAATGTCGCTAAGTATATAAAATAAGGCTTCAAAATCGGTTAAAAATCAGCAGCATTCTCTGGTCTGAGACTGTGGGGGCGTGTCTGCTGAAGGCACCGAAGCCACACCCAATTGCATGGGGAGGGGGTGTGGAGGGAAGAACCTGTCAAATAGTACCGTTCTCTGGTCTGCATATTGTCACACTGGCACGCCGTCTCTTTTGTGGTAGGAAGGCACAGCTTTGTGAAAACAGAGAGGAGTTGAAATTACACTTGTCTAATGAGTCAAACGCACAGATGCTTCCTCCTAACCTACCTCCTGACAAACAACACAGGTAAAACTGTAGCTACTCTATACCAACGCGCCAGTGTTACTGCCCTTAGATGCAAAATACAAAAACAGGCAACGAGGAATGTATGAGTCTGTCCCTATTTTCTCCCTGCCACCTCCGGACCCATTCCTATCCCTAACAGGCGATCCTGTCGTCCCTTGGGATCAATGGAAAAAGTTGTTTAAAATGTACCTTTTAGTCACTGGCTTGAACAGCGCTGATAGCGCGAAGAAGCGTACACTACCGGAGTTGATAATCGGGACAGACTCATCCACTCTCGTTGGCAATGTTATGTGTGAGAATAACGAGCACTCGGCTTCAACTTTCCCGCAACATATCCAACAGAACTGGAATGTTCAGCCAGTAGCCGCCGAGCACCGCTTCACTGGGAGAGGGTGCGTCTCCAGCTGCAGCTGGTCTACCTAACCATCCCCCTCGCTCCCGCCTCCCGGTCTCCCGCTGGAGAAATATATTGTTACCATTACCGGTGAACCCATACGCATATCAGGTGCCACAAATATGGCAGGCAGTTTCTGTATAGTTAACGCTTATAGTCATAATATATCATCCGTAACGTTATTTGGTGGGTGGTCGCCTGGTCGGTGCTGCTAGCTATGTTAGCTAGACTAAGGTTATATACACACTCCCATTTGCAACAAGCTACATAGCTAATGTTAGCTATAATTCCTCCTAAGATTACATATAATTAATCATAGCTGACATTACCACATAAATGTCAAGACACATTTTGTAGATTAACGTAGCAGTGTATTTTCCTATTGCTTACGTTACCTAGCTAACGTTATAACGTTAATTAGCTATAAGCACACAAGGCAGCGGTGTCGGCACCAAAGGTTGATGCGACAGGAGGAGAATGGAGGCCGGGGAGGGAGATGGTTGGCTCCGCCGAATTCACCAGGACCAGTCGTGAGTCCGTGAAACCCAAAAGCCTCATATTATAATTGCAGAAGCTTTCGGGAGTGAAATGTTTGCTGCAGAGGCGGGCGCTAGCGGTGACAGACTCTGTAACACCATGGCTCTTCAAAAATGCTAACCATTTGCTTCTCATTTCAGCTTTACTCGGGAGTGAAAGAAGGAGACCTTATCATCCCATTCCTGCTGGCATCCAGGAAGGATGCATTTTCGTTTAGTTTTATGCATAGGCATTGCTAACTAAGAAAAACTAGCTAATTCTAGACTGTTGGTTAAAACTAGCTAATTCTAGACTCAAGATTGAGCAGAACCGAAGATTCAAATCCGTTCTAGCTTTATATAGTGTTAGGGCGGGGATATGCTAAGAACGCCGCTCTACGTCATCCGGTACTGTTTTAAGCCCGCCCAGAAAATCCAGAAATCAAAACTGGTCAAAAACGCAAAACTGGTCTAACTTCACAATTCAGTACTACACATGGTTCATCCCATTTTTACATGTTATCAGCAATGCATCACTAACACATAGAATGTGTTTTCAAGCAAATCTCTGATTTTGGTTAACTGGGACTTTAATAAAGCATCTACAATCTCGTCATCCAGACCTTGCACTGGAATACAAGCGAGCTAATGAGGTTAGTATGACTTTATTTGTTATAACTAGCAGTGTTCTTGCCATTAGCTAATATTACAAAAATGTATGAATAAACCTCTTGGCTAAAGCGTGTGCGGCTGTTGCTAGCTAGCCAGCCAATGCTAGCCAGCTGGCTAGCTAATGAGCTAATGAAGTAACGTTAGCCTACCTGCTGTCATGTCGTCATGCACAGCTGTTGAATGAAATTTGTCGTTCTCTCATTCCAACTCCAAACTCCTTAAAATAATGTGAGCTAGATTATGTAGGCTGAGACGAATCCAATGATAATCCAATGATATCCACCTCTTGACATTTGGTCGTTTGATCTGGTTTTGACTTAAACGAAAGTGAAAGCTAGATAAAGCATGTAGATGTCACTGCCATCAAAACCCAGTGGCCCTCTGCTGACCTTTACTGGTGGTTGGTGATACTACACTGTGTATACATGGCTGATTCTGTCGTTGTTGTTAGATATGCTTTTTAAATATTGAATATTAATAATTAATAATATGCATAATATCTTTTTACTTACCTGTAGAGTTACAATGTAATGCGTTAAATGCATGTTATTCATGCACCACTCGTATAAAGTGATTACACTGTACTGTAATGTACTGCAAATACATTGCACGTTCATAAAAATAAAAGAAAAATGTAAATGCTGCGGTATCGTGATACTACTTGGTATCGTGATACTTTGGCTGGTATAGTATCGCAGGTCAAATATTGGTATCGTGACAACACTAGAAGATAACGACAAGCTGTGTGCGTGTGTGCGTGCGTGCGTGTGTGAGAGAGTGTGGAATATAAAGAGACAGCACCTTTGGAAGATCAATCAAGTAGTAAAACAGAAAACAACAAATTGGGGGGTAACACATTGGTGAGACTGAAATTTCATTAACACCCGATATTATCTGCTAGTTAACTTGATATAATCTGCTAGTTATCCTGTTATAATCTCATAGTTAACCTGATATAATATGATAGTTAACCTGACATTATCTGATAGTTAAAGGCACCAGAGGCGATGTTGAATCTGGCTGAATCTGGGCTATACAAACAACTGATAAGTTCCTCCCTTCACTGCTGACCTCACTCCAAACCACCCCCCCAAACACAGGCACGCGCAGTGCCAGCTGTAGTCTGCGTTGTGTTTACAGGAGATATAATCTGATGTAATCTGATAGTTATCCCGCTATAATCTGATAGTTTGTTTGTTTGTTTATTTAGGATCCACCATTCGCTGCAGCATAGCTATGGCTATTCTTCCTGGGGTCCTTATAACAATCTTTACATGGTGCCAGTGCAATTATTTATTTTACAATACACATAACAATACAAATACAATACAGATACAATACAATACAAATACAAAACATACAAATACAGTATAAATATAAAATAAAACATAATAAACAAGACAAACAAGACAGCTCCAACAGATCAGTAAAACCTTATATGTAATATTTACATATAAATATATTTCAACAAAAAGTCTACATAATATCATATGTGACAGCGGCTGGTGATTTGGTCCGCAACTCGGCAAACCCCGAAATGCGCTAGGGGGCAAAATAAATAAAAAAACGTTTTTTTTTTTTTTTTTTGTATTACGAAAGTTGAAGTTGTGAAGAACCCACTTACTATAACAGACAACAGTTTTAGGTTCACGAAATACGTATAATTAGTCTGCAAACTAAGCTCGTTTTGAGCTGATTTCAAGTCGGGTTTGGGGGCGGGCAGATCGATTAGCATGATTTGGTTTCATTGGCTTTTGCTTCTGGGTTCTCCGCCCTCCACCCTTCCCCAACACGCCGGCTTTGTTTACATTCAGTCCCAAGTTTAACCATGGATGCTACAGCTTTTGCTAAAGAGAAGACGGGGAGGGCATCCAGGACATGGAAAGAGTTTTAAGAGCAGCAAAAACTCCAGCAGAGCAGGACTCGTTCGTACACTGAGTTTTATTCTTGATGACTGTATCAACAAAGCAAGTCGAACGACGTACCAGATTCACACCACTGTTGTCTGCCGCCAAGCATTCTGCTTTGCTTTGGGGTAAGCTATCTTTATACTATCTGTGCTGTTTACATTAACGTTAGTCGTTTAGCAGTAGCTCCTTTCTAAACAAGTGACTAAGTCTAGCTAGCATAACAAAGGCACTAGCACTAACTAACAAAGGCTAGCTAGCTAACGTTAGCTTACATGCTAGTTAGCTGAGCTGTCCCTTCGTTCCTAAACTAGCTAGCTGCCTAGCACAGGGACATGGCTATAGCTAGTGAGCTATCCCTTTGTTCCTAAACTAGCCAGCAAGGCAGCTAATATTTAGCCAGCTACCTAGCACAGGGACATGGCTCCATACCAGCCAGCAAGAAGATCACTATGCCCTACAGCTTTGATTTTGCACAACAGGTGAGAATACGTTCATCCTATGATGAGTGTGTTGTGATGTGGTAGGATTAGGGTTACAGGTGTGTTTTTGATTTTCAATGAATCTCATCTTTTTCTTTTCTTCTTATTTTTTCCTTTGTCCAAGGTCCACTTCCTTTCTGACCCTCTTCAGCCAGGACCCATGTACTTTTTGACTCCGCGCACGTGTGGCATTTTTGGTGTCTGCTGTGAGGGGATGCCGAAGCAGCAATGCAGTCATCAACTACGTGCATCATTTCTTCAACAACTATGGAGTTGGAGAAACACACGTGGACCTACATTGTGACAACTGCCGTGGACAAAACAAGAACAATTTTGTGCTGTGGTACTGTGCTTGGCGGACCATGCACAAGCTTCACCTGAAACCCTACTTCCGGGCACTCCCACAGATTACGAGTTACCAGCACTTCAGGTAATTATCATGCTAGTCTATTTAATCAACACATTCTGGTACTATTTTATCTATATGGAGTGCCAGTACTGTGGGCAATAGTTTAATGTACTTTCTTCCTTCTATTCTATTGTAGTTTTGATGCTGAGAGACCTGGCATGGTTGTGGCCAGAGAACACCGTGATGCACCGGCAGTCAAGTTTCAGCTGCTGCGCAAGCCTGATGTCCTGCCCCCCAGAGAAGGTCTTTTTGTGCAAGCCCCACCCGGACTGGACATGGCCAGACAGACGTATCTCTTTGACAAGATCAGAGAGTTCTGTTCTGATGAGGGACGAGACGTCACATGTCCCCCGCCAAACTCCACAGCAGCTCAGAACAAGACTGTCCGCTTGTAGATTCACTGCAGATCATCAGGACGGACAGCACTGCAGGAGAAAGGCCACAGCCTTTTCCTGTTTGTATACTGAAGCGTTGCTTGTTCTCTTGCACAGACTTGCCCACACTTTCACAGACTGCATTGTCAGAATATTGAATACTGAGCTGAGTACTGTTGTTATTACCTTGAGTATTGAGCTGGGGACTGTTATTACTTTGTTGTACACTTGATCACAATGAACACTGCACCTTGTCTATACAACAGACATCTGACTGTACACTTTAACACTTAGACTGTTGCCTTTTTTTGTACACTTTACAGTGCTTGTACTTTATATCATGTATGTGACAATAAAGAACGTTAAATTTGAACTTCATCTTATATTGTGTTGTGAATGCAGTTGAGAACAAGATTAATACTGACTCAAAGAGTGTGGGGTCATCAGTGAGAGAGGACCCCACTTGGCAGCCACTCTCAGTTAATACCCCAATACAGATAATGACAGATCGTCCATTGGGGGTGTGGCTGGGGGTGCGGTTACCAGGCTATTGTTCACGCCCATTACCTGGCAGTCAGAGGTGTGAATATGTTGGAGAACTTTGGAGGAGGATTTCTCAGCTAAGTTGATTTGGCAGTACTAGCATTCAAATAAGCATATCTTCTTCAACTATGTTCAGATTTCAATGTATGAGACCTCATTTGAAAGCTTACAATCTGCACTTTCATAATCTGTAAAAAAATGAAAAATGACCTTTGCCTAGTTGAGGACCAAATTACCAGCGGCGGTCACATATGTATACCAATGCATCTTTAGTCAATAGATGTTTAATTAACTTCTTGAATCTCATTTTACTGTTTTCTTGTGTGATGTGTCCTGGGAGGTTATTCCATTCTTGCATAGCTCTATATAAAACCGTCCGTCTAATTACATTTGTTCTTGATATGGGTAAAGTTTCCTCTTGTAGCATGCCTAGTTGCATAGTTATGCCTATTTGAACTAATAGATACATTCTTATGCAAAATTCATGGCTTCTGCATTACAATGATATTTCTAAAAAATACTAATAATGAATATAATAATCTATTCTTAACAGATAACCAACCTAAATAATTATCCATTACAGCTATACTTGTTCTGTAGCCACACTTCAGTGCTATACGCGCTGCTCTATTTTGCGCTATCTGCAACTTTCTTATGTTTTCCAGTGTCGCATTAGACCATACAGCTGAACAGTAATCTAATGCTGACAATACTAACGATTGAATCACTACTTTAGTTGAGCTGTTTGACATGAATACTGCATATCTTTTTACTGAAATACTGCTTCCCATCTTGGCCACCATCCCATTGATCTGTTTTGTCCATGATAATTTACTATCTAAAATAACACCGAGCAGTTTAGTTTCTTGGACTTGTTTCACAGGTACATAGCATATAGAAAGTTTCAACTCTGGTAGATTATGTAAAGTGTGAGTCGAGCCAAAAACTATGCTGTTTGTCTTTGAAATATTAAGAACTAAATTGTTTTTTTATCCATTCAATCACTAGTTCTAATTCCTGGTCCAGGGATGTGCTTAACTCAAAAGATGTTGGTGCTGATAAATAAACGGTAGAATAATTTGCATACATGGATATGGTGGCCTTATTTAGAATCAGTGGTAGATCATTTGTGAAGATTGTATATAATAAAGGCCCCAAACAGCTACCTTGTGGTACTCCACAGCTGACCTCTCTAGCCTCAGAGTAACTACCATTGAAATAAACAAGTTGTTTCCTGTTTGTTAAATAGCTTTTTAATCATAGTATTGCTGACTGAGAGAAACCATAACATCCTATTTTTTTAAATAATAATTCATAGTCAATAATATCAAAAGCTGCTGTGAAGTCAAGCAAGACAGCTCCTACTAGTTTCTTCTGTTCGATTTCTCTCAGCCAATCATCAGTCATCTGAGTCAGAGCGGTTGCTGTGGAGTGCCCTTCTCTGTATGCATGTTGATAATCTGTTAAGTTGTTCAAAGAAAAATAGGATCGAATCTGCTTACATACCACACTCCATAATTTTACTCAACACTGGCAATAAACTTATTGGGCGACTGTTTGACCCCAAAAACGATTGTCTTGGATTCTTGGAGTCGAGGTGTGTTTCTGACACAGCTAACATATGTAAATGATCAATCAATGATATTTCGGTTAGTTTGTTTCTAATGCTACAGATATTTATATGGGCTATCTTCAATCCCTTCTTTGGTAGTTTAGGGTGTCTTAACATTGCTTTAATAATAAAAGTTGATTTCCTGCATATTTAACCACCAACCTGCTTTGGAGCTACTTGGACATTTGCTGACACACAAAACCATAGAATGAATACATATAAAACATCTAACACTCAACCGCATTAAAATAAATACATAATCACTTGCACTGACACTCAGATTGTCCATGTTTGCAAACTTAAGCTGACCTCCACATATACAGATGTGGGAAGTTAGAAATGTCACATGCTGCAGCATTTCACCTTCGCGGTATTTGGCAGGGAAATCCCGTTGGAAATCTCGTGGGATTTCAGACGGGTGTTATTTCGTTTTAGTGATGCACCACCGCCAGGTACCGTCTTTGAGTAGATTTAGCAGGCTGGGCTCAGTGTTTTTCTCCTATAGTCTACGAATGAAGCATCATTAAATTTCACACATTTCTTTAATTTAAATGCTCTGTTGTAAGGCACTTTGAGCTGAATTTATCTGTATGAAAGGTGCTATACAAATAATGTTTAATTAGTGTGAATGCTGCAAGCATTCACACTATTGTTATCCAGTTCTTTATTATTCCACTTCCGTACGTTTTTTGGCTCTCTGTAGCTCCTTCATACTTTGAGCTACAGAAACCATTCAACTATCAAAATGTTCAGCTTGTTAAGGACACGATGGGAACTCTTTCAGATTTTTAATACTTTTTATACTTTTTAAAATATTCAACTTTTTCAACAATTTTTTTGAATGGAAGTCTATGGGGAAGTTTTGAAACCTTCTTCAGCCTTCAACTCCTTCATACTTTGAGCTACAGAAACCATTCAACTATCAAAATGTTCAGCTTGTTAAGGTCTTTATGGGATATCTTTCAGATTTTTAATAACTTTCATACTTTTTAAAATATTCAGCTTTTTTCAAAAAAAAATTACAATGGAAGTCTATGGCAGACCTTGAAACCCCTTGTCAGCTTTGAAACCTATCTCCTCCTTCATTTTTTGTGCTAGAAACCTCCTTCAAAGTTTAAAATTTTCAGGACCTTTAGCACATTTAACGCATTCAACAGATTTTTAAAATTCCTTATAGTTTTTATGTAATTTAAGTTTGTTTGGGACCTTTTTTAACATTGAAGTGGATGTGTGGAATGTTCAGTTTCTAGAGTGTGGTAGCCTGTTTTTTTAAAAACATCTACACGTTTTGTAAACTGCTGTCGCTCCTACAGTTTTAACAGCTCTTACACATATTATACATTAAAATGTTCACACAACTGTGCTGATTCGTACAATGTAAGTCTCTAAGCCATGTGACTTATAGTTTTGGCTGTATGACGATTTGTTCGGCAACTGCGCTCTCCATTGAAACGTATGGGCCCACCCTCTAACTTTTGAGCTGCTAATTTTGCATTTTTACACTTTTTCTAACTCGTCGCCATGCCTACAGTTTTTAAGCTACACGGACATATCATAGCCTAAAATGTTCAGCATTTTCTCAGGATTCCTAGGGTGTCAATATCCAGGCTGTGACCTTCATACTTTTTGAGGGAGAGCTGTCTGAAGCCGGCATACCTTTCCATTGAAGTGAATGAGAGGATGCTCACAGTGTCAGTTGAGATTTGAATTTGGGGACACGCGCAGGTTCTCTGTACAGGCACCCTTTTATGACTACTGTGGTAGCATTCATATTCCTTTCTTCCATCCTTCCATCCTTCCTTCCTTCCATCCTTCCTTCCTTCCTTTCATCCATCCTTCTTTCCTTCCTTCCTTCCTTCCTTATATTCAAAGAAATATTCAGAATGACACTTTTTCAGGCTGTAAACTCATATTAATATATTTTCTCCTCTTTCAGCTATTGAACTCAATAAAACTATGGTTATGATGAGTGGTCTAATCTATTTTTGAGTGTAGTACTAGCAGTACTTATAACAAACACGTACTGTATTTCACTGCTACTGCTTCTAACCTCAACTTCCATACAACACCTCCACAGTTACTGCTCGGCCCCGGGGTGGGCTATAGACACACGGTCTCAAATGAGGGGTGCATGGGGATGGCCTGGCAATCACTGACCTGCCCCCCACAACCTCTGACCTGAGGGGGCGGAGTCTCGCCACCACGCCACTATCCACGCCACCGTCCCAACATCTCAGACCCTGAGTTGGCTAAAGACACAGTTTTCACGGTTGGGTGCATGCGGGTGGCCCGGGGAGCAGTACACTGTCCTCGACCGGCTCTGACCCGAGGGGGCGGAGTCTCGTCACCACGCCACTATCCACGCCACTGTCCCCACATCTCAGCCCCTGAGTGAGCTACAGACACGGCTTCACTGTTGGGTGCATGGCAATTTTCCGGATGTCAGTGCATTACCCCCGACCTGCTCTGACCATCACGCCACTATCCACGCCACGGACCTCACAACACAGCCTCTGAGGTGGATAGAGACACACGGTCCTCACTGGTGAAGGCAGGTGGGTAGCCCGGCACGGCCTACACTGTCCACGACCAGCTCTGACCCAAGGGGGCGGAGTCTCGCCACCACGCCACTATCCACGCCACGCACCCCACAACTCAGACCCTGAGTGGGCTAAGGACACAGGGTCATCGCCGGTGGGGGCAGGTGGGAGGCCCAGAGCAGCGTACACTGTCCAAGACCGGCTCGGACCCAAGGGGGCGGAGTCTCGCCATCATGCCACTACCACGCCTCGGACCTCACAACACAGCCTCTGAGGTGGCTAGAGACACACGGTCTTCACTGGTGAAGGCAGGTGGGTAACCCGGAGCGGTCTACACTGTCCACAACCGGCTCTGACCCGAGGGGGCGGAGTCTCGCCACCACGCCACTACCACGCCTCGGACCTCACAACACAGCCTCTGAGGTGGCTAGAGACACACGGTCTTTACTGGTGAAGGCAGGTGGGTAGTCCGGTGCGGCCTACACTGTCCACAACCGGCTCTGACCCGAGGGGGCGGAGTCTCGCCACCACGCCACTACCACGCCTCGGACCTCACAACACAGCCTCTGAGGTGGCTAGAGACACACGGTCATCACTGGTGAAGGCAGGTGGGTAGTCGGGTGCGGCCTACACTGTCCACAACCGGCTCTGACCCGAGGGGGCGGAGTCTCGCAATCACGCCACTATCCACGCCACGGACCTCACAACACAGCCTCTGAGGTGGCTAGAGACACACGGTCTTCACTGGTGAAGGCAGGTGGGTAGCCCAGCACGGCCTACACTGTTCACGATTGGCTCTGACCCAAGGGGGCGGAGTTTCGCCACCGCACCACTATCACGCCACGGACCTCACAACACAGCCTCTGAGGCGGCTAGAGACACATGGTCTTCGCTGGAGGGTGCATGGAATTTGCCAAGAGGTCACTGTACTGTCCCCGACGGGTTGTGACCCAAGGAGTCTTGCCACCTCGCCACTATCCACGCCACAGACCCCACAACTCAGTCCCTGAGTGAGCTAGAGACACGTTCTTCAATATCTGGTGCATAGAGATTGCCCAGAGATCACTGTACTGTCCCCGACAGGCTTCCAATCGTTTAAGCTATACATTCCATAATTTATTCCATCTTTCAGCTTTGACAGTATTACTCTATTGCTCATCTTTCAAGTTAAAGGCTCAGTTCAAGGCTTAAACTACTCAGGTTGAAAAGTTTAAAAGTATTTAAGTTCTTAGCTTCTACAGGTAATGCAGTTCCAATTCTGCCAGTTTCACATTTCAGCTGAGCTTCCAGGTTTTCCAGCCTACAAGCTTTTTAGCAATATATTCCATCATTTATTCCATGTTCCAGCTTTGACAGTATTACAGTTTATCTTCCAGCTTTTGTAGCAATGTATTTAAGTTTTTAGCTTTTTTAGGCAATGCAATTCAGCCTCCAATTCTGCCAGTTTCACATTTCAGCTTCCAGCTTTTTCAGCTTCAAATCTTTTTAGCAATACATTCCATCATTACAGTGTAACAGTTTATCTTCCAGCTTTTGTAGCAATGTATTTAAGTTTTTAGCTTCTTTAGGCAATGCAATTCAGCTTCCAATTCTGCCAGTTTCACAGTTCAGCTAAGCTTCAAGGTTTTTCAGCTTCCAGGCTTTTCAGCTTCCAGGATTTTCAGCTGTTCAGGTGTGATGCATTTGACATTTTTCACATTCATGCATTTTCAGCAATGCTTTTGCTATTAAGTTCAGCTGCTCAGCATTCACACGCATTTTCTGCAGGAAATGCAATTTTCTAGTTATTATTACCTTGTTCTCAAACACATGTTTACTCCATCTGGATGTAATTTAATTATTACGAACACCTATATCTAGGCCTACAGTAGCCTATCTATCTCGGTAACTGACGTCGGGTCAAGACGTGGTGGCTGTTAAGTCAAATGCGCAAAATAACAGTATTGTAAATATATTTGTTAGTAAAGATGTGGTGAACGTGAGGGTTTTGCGTTTTGTTTCTGGAACGCATTACTTGTAAACCCCGGAAGTAAATTTGAAGACGGGGCACCAGCTTAAGTAGCCAAGTCTGAGCGCAGTAGGCTATATGGCTTCAGCATGATACAAAGAAAAAATAAGCTTGATCGGAGGTGTGGATCCATACGAAATTGACATAGTTGCCATGAGTAAAGATCACTCATTGCCAATCATATCCGGACATTAACTATCTTGTGCATACATAGTGGCAGGTTTGACAGTGAGTGCGTTCACATGCACACTATACGCCGATCAACCGCTAATTGTAATAATGCGATTATTGAAATGGTCTTGTGAACGCCTTTATCTGATTTCCAAAATCGGGGTAAGGTCTTAAAACTAGAACCGCCAAAGACGTCCATTGGACGATTGTGGGTTTTCATTTGCACATAACTATATTTTAATAAAACTTTGAAGTCCGCCTGTCAATGACTTTCCCTAAAATTGAGTTCTGTTGCACCCCCTATTGTTAAATTATAAATTAAAAAAACATACACAATATTTTGTTATTTGAATGATCTTGAATATATATATATTCAAGATCATTCAAATAACAAAATGTCGTGTATGTTTCAATTTATTTATACCGGCTGCCAGCCGTTCAATAAACGGCTATAGGGAATGCGCAGTTTCGCGCTGGCTACAGCCTATTATATGCACAGTTTCGCTCTATGTAGGCTATTATAAATACGTATTATTCATTGGGGGAGCTTGGACTCGCTGGGGACTGGTGGAGAGACGCATAGCCTCCCCAGATGCGACATCCTCCAGTTGGCTGAAGAGCTGCGCGCTCTGGCGTCCAAACAGCCACCGGCGGCGCCCCTCGCAGTGTCCACAGAAGAATATGTCGTGTAAAAATAATTTACTATGTCTTAGGTCAAAATTCAAGAAATAAATCTAAATCCAGATTGGTTTCAAAGTTTCAAAATAACTCCAGAGTCCGAGAGGAAAAAACAACTTGAGGCACCAAGAGTCCACATGCGATTTGACTTTATTGCTCTTCAGAAACAAACAGCAGAAAAGTCGGTGCTTCCCGGGAGAGAACACCTCGTCCTTTGTGTTATTGGCTTATATAGTCTTATCACCCCCCCCCCTTCTTGACCACATCCCACTTTCCATACATCACTTGCTTTGCCACCAATCAAATGGTGTCTAATTTGCTGGCTCAGCAATAACCTATGTCCAAATATGTCCACATCGTACCCCTATTATTTCCCGTCAGGGGAAATCCCCTTTGGTACATGGGCAATTGTAGACTGCTTTCGTACACAAGACTGCAGTGCCAGCATTAATTCAATCTTTTGGTAACTCTGGGAAGAGAAGAGGGGAAGACTGGGAATCTAACAGGAAGACATTGGGATATTTTAATGCTCAGGCCGGGCACACACTATTCTTCCCGCCTTAGTATTGCTAGCCTCAGCACTCTTTAAAACTGCTGACCTAAGTAGGGGATCTCCATTTTCTACAGATCCGTTCCCTGTGGCTACACCTGGTGGTGACTTTTTATACTACTGTTGGGCACTTTATTGTTGGTCTCATCTAATATCACTCATGAGCAGATTAGCATTTAAAGTTCTGGTTATGTAGAACAATTTATACCATAGGATGATTATGATCACAATATTATGACATGATTAAACTTCAGGGGAGCTAAATCAAATTAAATCACTTCATTATTCCTCCCTTTGTGACTTAAGTTATAGTCACATTCAGACCCAAATTTCCAATAGTACTGATTAAATATTTCATCATAAACAACAACTCATAGATATGAAAGTACGGTTATAGACCACACGTATACGCAGCTCTCTATGGCTGGACGACCTGAACAACATTCAACTCCCTTGCTCACACAAACCAGTCGTGAATAAAGAGGCAGTGCATCCTTTATGAGGCTATCATAAGACTGAACAGGGATACCTCCCACACCCCTTGGCGGGACGCCTGACAGGTTGTGTACATTGTAGGACCCAACGGATCGAGATGGAACTAGTTCACACATGCACTATCAGCCTCCTGACCATAGAGATACAGCTCAATTCGGCAAAGTTTGTTCTACATATCTTCAGCTATATTACAAGACCTTATGTAGGTGTATGGTTTACATAGCACACAGTTAGAGTAAAAACAATGATAATGTATCACAGTACAAGCCACATCACCATTAACTGAACACGGCAAATTGGCTAATTACTTTACCTATAGCAATCACCTTCTACCAGTTGTCCTTAAGTAAATTAACACAAGGGGATGTTCCGCGGGTTTGAGTTCCGAAAAACCCCACCATTGCCCAACATAATAACGCCCTTGTGTATTAAAATAACTCTGTCTGCGAGAAACTTTATAAACCACTAAGCCCTTGTAACTGAGGTTCTAATACTTATATCTGGATAAACACCACTTCATCTCTTTGTTTATCTTATTTGGAAATAGTTACGGCCGAACAGCACTTTTAGTGCAGATACAGTAGTACAAAAAGACAGTCTCAAAACATCAATAAAAAATAGAAACTAATCCTAAAACATCAGTTACAGTATGTTCTTGATGGTTACAATGTTAGATTATATAGTGACCAAGTCTACTTACTACAGTGGTATACATTACTTCAGATCACTTACAAAGTACTATTGTGGGGTACGCTTGATTATATATGTATATTAGTCCCACATGAACCCTTATGCAGGGGTCTCTTTTCAGTCGTCATATGGGATATTCCTCAGCAGCTCACACAGCTCGTCAAGCCTAAGAGCAGAGCGCATCAACTCGTGTATAGCTACAACTAGTAGCCCATAGCCATTAAAACGGCTTATTGTTTTATTCATATATCAACTAGATAATTCGATAATAATGAGTAGCCTAGTGGGCTATAAAAGGAATTCAATAGGGCCTTATAAGCCTTAAGTTGTAGCCTAGGCTACAGTACAATGACAAGACGCCTAGCCTACCGTAAAAAGCGTTGCATTCTCATAGGCCTATATTAACTTAGATAATTATTAATTAGATAAGTATTATGTATCTACGTTCTATTCTGCATCTGTACAGTAGACTACTGTTTTATTTGGATCCTTGGCCAAAATGCTGTTCTTGTAGCCGTTTCATCGATTCTTCTCCTTTTGTGAAGTGTAGGCTATATTCTTGTTAAAGTGCGGCCTAGGCTTTATTCTAAAAAATATGAGAAAGGCGTCATAGGCCTACAGACACATACAAATCATATGTTGCTTTTAAAAACAAATGCAAATCATGCAAAGTTGAAGGCCACGACTTCATCAGTTAGTCTAGGCATGATGCTCAGGTCATAATGTCCGTTGAAAATAATTCCCTCTATGCACAATTTGAATTGTATTAAAATAGGCTAAAATTAAATTTCCACATTCTGATTCCTTCGAGGCCTATATAAAAAAACATTTTTTTTGGTTGTAAAAATTATGTTTTATTGATGAAAGGGGTAAAACTGAAAAACATGGAAAGAGTCATTGCATTGATCGATGCAGTCCGTTCAAATAGCCATCAAAAGATAAAGTAGGCCCATTTAAAATGACCAATTACATCTTCAAATCCCTTCTAATCTTGGCCTTTGATAGGGTTTTTTCCCGCCCTACTGCCAATTATATCCGGACATTAACTATCTTGTGCATACAGAGCACAAACAATGAAACAATGAAACGAATAGATTTCCTCCCTGTCTGTCTGTGGCATTCGCTACCAGCAAACACTGAAAATACAGGTCCTCAATTTATTTAGATTAGACTAGCCTATCCAACTGGACCACTCCAATGAATGTTGAATGTAGCCTACTTTTATTCTTTAGGTTTTACAGAATAGGCCTACAATGTCCACACATGCATGCGCCATCTGACTAGCTCTCCACTCGCCAGCGAACCTGGACTAGACAAACCCCCCCCCCCCCCCCCCCCCCCCCAAATTCGTTTATATTCAAATAAACTGGATGGACCGGTTTTCTAGCCCTGGATCGTGGGGAGGGGGGTAGCCTACGTTAGCAGGTGCTTTGCCATGACCGGCAATATGAAAGATTCAATATGAAAGACCTTTAAGTGGGGTATTCCAGGAGGTAGCCTAATGTAGCAATTCGTCGGTCTTCATGACCCACTGTTATGCTTGTTTGCTGTGTAGATCCAGTCATAGAAGCGGGCATCTCGTCCAGCGATTTGAAACAGCTGGTCAATTCACCCCAACAAGAATAGCCAAGAGAAGGACAAAAATTAAACCACAAACGTTACTGCTGGGCTTGAAACAACTGTGTTAGCCTAGTTCCATATGAGAACACTCCTCGGTCCAATTCGTATAGTAGATCAGCCTGTGTCCACGTAGTTGCTAGCTAACTGGTGTGTACATTCCATGAATATCCGAAGCAATTATTCCCTATGTAGTTCACTATGGGTAACACTACATAGGGAATAGGGAGTGAGTGAACCATTTCAAACACATCTCTAGTCAGCCCCGTTCACTAGCTTACTCGTCCTGATGCCATGTTCCATATGAGAACACTCTGCTAGCTAGCTAGTTAGCCTACTGTATTAAACCTCTTGTCCCGATACCTTGTTCCATATGAGTTAACAGATACAGACCCGACGACAGTTACAGAGACAGATACTATAGATAGATAGGCTTTGTTCGTAATAATTAAAATTACAACCAGACACGTGTCACGTGAATGGTGGTTGTTTACGTTGCAGTCTAGCTTACAATAGCTTCTCACGCCGTTCACTGCCATTCCATATTTTTTCTGATTTAAGGTCCCATGACGGGTTTCTCTTCCTGCTTCTGCCTAAGCACTCCACAATACCACAATACAACGGTGTCATGTTTTACCGAAGAAGTGAAGACGGTAGCTATCAGTGGCTAAAGCAGTTAGCTAATGTTAAGATAATTCCTGTAGCTTCTTTGCTGCTAATCCGAGTTCGTCTCCGTTCCTGCCTGAGAAACAGAAGTTGAACTAATAGCATAAAAATCAAAATAGCTACAGGAGTCATCGTAATATAGCAAGTTAGCTATCTGCTTTTTAGCCACCGACAGCTACCGTTGATATTATGGAAGCTGCTGTCGTGAGCTAACTTGCTATCACACTTGCACATCATTAGAATTCCAAACATTTATATGGGATTTATCATTCAACTAAACATGGAACCTGAATACTACCTGATATTTCAACCTGCTGCCATCAGTGATCGGCGCATCTGTTTGTTTGCGTCATGAATATCCTACGCAATGACATTCCATGTAGTGTCCCAAAACTGTTAAATCATTCCCTATGTAGTTCACTATGAGTAGCACTCAATACATCCATGGTAGCACTACATAGGGAATAGTGAGTGAGTGAACCATTTCAAACACATCTCTGGTCAGCTCTGTTAGCCATTTTACTCGTCCTGATGCCATGTTCCATATGAGAACACTCAGTTAGCCTACTGTATTAAACTTCTACTTGTCCCGACACATGAGTTAACAGATATAGTCCCGGCGACAGTTACAGAGATAGAAACTATAAATAGATAGGCTTTGTTCATAATAATTAAATTACAACCAGACAGAGAACAAGGAGTTTGAGAACGGTAGGCTCATCTAATGTGCGAGATGAGCTACAGCAATGGGTCAATGAGTAGCCTAGTATTACTGCACCCACTATGGGCATGCGAGCGGTGGTGCGGAATGCCGTAAAGCGCCTGTTAGAATACCGCGGGTCAAGTTACATTCTTATGTTCTCACATCTGTAGACCTACTATTATTCCAAATTACTTTCCTTTTGATCAGTGATTTCATTAACATTCTGCTGGTTATTTCCATGATTTAGGCTATCGACCAATAAATGTTTCCAATTCATAAAGTTCTTTCAATTTTAATTTCAAAATTAGCCTGATGAATACTATTAGACAGAAATTGTACATAATGTTTTTTCTTTTTCTATTTCCTTTTCCTGAAATACAACATAATCATTAGCTAAGTCTGAAAACAACTCATTATCTTTTATACAGCATAACTAAACCCCTGTTGGGTATTAAACAATGATTAGCCCATGTCAGCTTTTTAACTAGAAATGACATAATATTTGCCTATTCAACCAACAAGATTACCAGTCATTAAATCATAATATCAATATATCAGCTTTTGAAACTTAAATTGTAGGCTCTAATTATCATTGAAGTCAGTAAAACTTATCACTTTACCAAAACGGGTTTAGTGTCCTTGGCAGGCTGATCATCCTCTTCTTTACCTACAGTCCAACATGTCCATCTTCTCCATGGACTTACACCCCGCTGCAAAATCAGCAAGGAAAGTCCTTGGGTGTTTAATAATAATCCAGGGTGTGTGTGTGTGTGTGTGTGTGTGTGTGTGTGTGTGTGTGTGTGTGTGTGTGTGTGTGTGTGTGTGTGTGTGTGTGTGTGTGTGTGTGTGTATGTATGTATGCATGTATGCATGTATGCGTGTATGCGTGTATGCGTGTATGCGTGTATGCGTGTGTGCGTGTGTGCGTGTGTGCGTGTGTGCGTGTGTGCGTGTGTGTGTGTGTGGATGTGTGTGTGCATGTGTAAGTGTGTGTGTGCATGTGAAGGGGAGGGGCAGGGGGAGGTCCCTGGAAGATGTTATGAGGATCCAGGGTGGATTGGGCAGGGGTGGATGGGGTTGGGAGGGGGGTCCCTGGAAGATGTTGGATCCAGGGTGGGTTGGGTAGGGCGGTGACGGGAGTCCCATAGGTTGGGTGGGGGTTTGGTGGGGAGGGGGGCAGGCAGGTAGGCGGGTGCTGGGGTCTCTGGAAGATGTTTTCAGGAACAGACTGGAGAGTAGATGTATATGTCAGGGTTAGGTCAGTCGGGGTTTTATCACCGTGTTGAAATACTTCTCAGCGGCCTTAGAGTCCTTGAAGTATTTCCTCTCGCCGTTAAAGGTGACAATGAGAGTAGCTGGATGAATAATCCCATGTCTGATGCCATGATCACACAGTTTAGCTCATACATCCTTGAACTGGGCTCTTTTTTTGGGCCATTTCAGTTGTCAGATCCAGGAAAATTCTCACTCTCATTTCTTGAAAGTTGATCACTCCCTCATTCTTTCAGGATCGCTTCTTTGGCCGCGTATCTCTGCATCCTAACTATTATCACCCTGGCACCTGAAGACGTAGCTGGTCCAACTCTGTGGGCAATTTCCACAACAGGCTCCACTGGAAGTTTTTTCGCTTTGAAAACCTCCTTGAAAAAGTTTGTCATATACTCGGTGGGATTGCCTTTTTCAACATCCCGGTCCAGTCCATAAATGCGCAGATTAAATTTACGGCTGTGCGCTTCCAACCTTTCGGCCCATTCTTCCAACCTTTCGGCCCATTCTTCCAACCTTTCGGCTCATTCTTCCAACCCTCGGCCCGTTCTTCCAACGCTTTGTTGTCATTTTCAAGTGTCTCATTTGATTTCTCCAGTTTGGACACGCGATCATCCATACCAAAGAGAGACTTCTCTACCTCTGTTAGTTTCATGCTGCATTTCTTCAATTCTTCTTTCACTGAATCAAGTTGAGGCTGGAGTTTGCCTATTTTCTTTATTATTATAGAGCGCATTGACGTTAACATATCGCTCTCTTTCTCATCTGCGCTATTTAATTCTGCCATTGTACCAGTAGTAGGACTCTGGTTTAAATCAGGTTTGCCACCTGGTAAATCAAAGTGATCTATTTGACTTTTGTTGACCAGGCCTACTCTTCTCTTTTTTTGGCCCCATAAAGCACAGAAATAGCCTTCTTTTCGTTTTGCTTTTCAGTCTTACATCATAATTGAAACAGATGATTAGATCAAAAGTTTGTCAAAATGTTTGTGGAGCTCCGCGTACGTGCGCTCACCTGTTGTAAGCAGACATGACAGGGATTGTATCAGTTAACCTGATACAATCTGCTAGTTAACCTGACATAATCCTGCTAGTTAACCTGCTATAATCTGCTAGTTACCCTGCTATAATTTACTAGTTAACCTGATATAATCTGACAGTTATCCTGATATAATCTGCTAGTTAACCTGATATAATCTGCTAGTTAACCTGATATAATCTGCTAATTAACCTGGTATAATCTGCTAGTTAACATGATATAACCTGCTAGTTAACCTGATTTACCTGATAAAGGTTTGCTAGTTAACACTTGTTGCATGATTCTTTTATTCCATATCCCCTTATCTAAACCTAACCCCAAAACCTGATTAAGGACCCCAAATATGGCATGTCGTCCCCAATCAACTGGTTTCTTCATGTCCAACATTTGTCCCCAAATGTGGCCTAAGTCAGGAACACACACACTTTTGCCTTGCTTGCCAGTTGTCCATCGTAAATGGTAATGGTAAATGGACTGCACTTGTATAGCGCTTTTATCCAAAGCTCTTTACAATTCCCATTCACACACACGTTCACACACCAATAGCTGCAGCTGCCATGCAAGGTCGCTAGCCTGCTCATTGGGAGCAATTTTGGGCTCAGTGTCTTGGACAGGAGGAGGTGGGATTCGAACCGTCGACCCTGCAATCATTGGACGACCCGCTCTACCTCCTGAGCTACAGCCGCCCCATCCGATGATGACCATATTCTCCTATTTATAAGTGGCCAAGTCCAATCCTGGATCCACAGTTGCGGCTGCAGACCGGGCATGTGAAAGTGGTGCTGGGTGGAGCAGGGCTCTTTGCAGGCTCTGCTGTGCGTTGTTGTGTACGCTGCTGTTCCAGATTTTCCACTCTTTGCGAGGAGCGAGAGCGCCAGAGGCTGCGGCAGGAAGCAAGTTCCTCCAAGGAAGAGGGGTTGATCTGACATCTCTTCAGGGTGGTCTTTATTTGGTCCTTATATCGCTTCTTCTGCCCACCAGCAGTGCATTGGCAAAGACGCAATTGCCCATAGAGAATTTGCACAGGAGTCTGTGGCTGGTTGGTTCAGGGTAGACTCCACGCTGCAGTTGCCTGCCTGTTCAAGCACCTCTGTGTGTGGCACTCTGTGGTTCCATGTGATGCCGAGGATCTTCTTGAGACATCTAACATGGTAGGTCTCCAGACTTCTGCGGAGGTGGCGATAGATGGTCCATGTCTCACATCCATAATCCAGTCTGCACTCCAAACGGTTCAGAGCTGTGCCTGCCCACTACCACCCGAGCCATCATTCCGGAATGGAATTGACCAAGGATGGAGAGGAATTTGGGTGAACACCCAAATTTCTTCTAGCTTACAATAGCTTCTCACGCCGTTCACTGCCATTCCATATTTTTTCTGATTTAAGGTCCCATGACGGGTTTCTCTTCCTGCTTCTGCCTAAGCACTCCACAATACCACAATACAACGGTGTCATGTTTTACCGAAGAAGTGAAGACGGTAGCTATCAGTGGCTAAAGCAGTTAGCTAATGTTAAGATAATTCCTGTAGCTTCTTTGCTGCTAATCCGAGTTCGTCTCCGTTCCTGCCTGAGAAACAGAAGTTGAACTAATAGCATCAAAATCAAAATAGCTACAGGAGTCATCGTTGTAAAGTTAGCTATCTGCTTTTTAGCCACCGACGGCTACCGTTAATATTATGGAAGCTGCTGTCGTGAGCTAACTTGCTATCACACTTGCACATCATTAGAATTCCAAACATTTATATGGGATTTATCATTCAACTAAACATGGAACCTGAATACTACCTGATATTTCAACCTGCTGCCATCAGTGATCGGCGCATCTGTTTGTTTGCGTCATGAATATCCTACGCAATGACATTCCATGTAGTGTCCCAAAACTGTTAAATCATTCCCTATGTAGTTCACTATGAGTAGCACTCAATACATCCATGGTAGCACTACATAGGGAATAGTGAGTGAGTGAACCATTTCAAACACATCTCTGGTCAGCTCTGTTAGCCATCTTACTCGTCCTGATGCCATGTTCCATATGAGAACACTCAGTTAGCCTACTGTATTAAACTTCTACTTGTCCCGACACATGAGTTAACAGATATAGACCCGGCGACAGTTATAGAGATAGAAACTATAAATAGATAGGCTTTGTTCATAATAATTAAATTACAACCAGACAGAGAACAAGGAGTTTGAGAACGGTAGGCTCATCTAATGTGCGAGATGAGCTACAGCAATGGGTCAATGAGTAGCCTAGTATTACTGCGCCCACTATGGGCATGCGAGCGGTGGTGCGGAATGCCGTAAAGCGCCTGTTAGAATACCGCGGGTCAAGTTACATTCTTATGTTCTCACATCTGTAGACCTACTATTATTCCAAATTACGTTCCTTTTGATCAGTGATTTCATTAACATTCTGCTGGTTATTTCCATGATTTAGGCTATCGACCAATAAATGTTTCCAATTCATAAAGTTCTTTCAATTTTAATTTCAAAATTAGCCTGATGAATACTATAAGACAGAAATTGTACATAATGTTTTTTCTTTTTCTATTTCCTTTTCCTGAAATACAACATAATCATTAGCTAAGTCTGAAAACAACTCATTATCTTTTATACAGCATAACTAAACCCCTGTTGGGTATTAAACAATGATTAGCCCATGTCAGCTTTTTAACTAGAAATGACATAATATTTGCCTATTCAACCAACAAGATTACCAGTCATTAAATCATAATATCAATATATCAGCTTTTGAAACTTAAATTGTAGGCTCTAATTATCATTGAAGTCAGTAAAACTTATCACTTTACCAAAACGGGTTTAGTGTCCTTGGCAGGCTGATCATCCTCTTCTTTACCTACAGTCCAACATGTCAATATTCTCCATGGACTTACACCCCGCTGCAAAATCAGCAAGGAAAGACCTTGGGTGTTTAATAATAATCCAGGGTGTGTGTGTGTGTGTGTGTGTGTGTGTGTGTGTGTGTGTGTGTGTGTGTGTGTGTGTATGTGTGTGTGTGTGTGTGGATGTGTGTGTGCATGTGTAAGTGTGTGTGTGCATGTGAAGGGGAGGGGCAGGGGGAGGTCCCTGGAAGATGTTATGAGGATCCAGGGTGGATTGGGCAGGGGTGGATGGGGTTGGGAGGGGGGTCCCTGGAAGATGTTGGATCCAGGGTGGGTTGGGTAGGGCGGTGACGGGAGTCCCATAGGTTGGGTGGGGGTTTGGTGGGGAGGGGGGCAGGCAGGTAGGCGGGTGCTGGGGTCTCTGGAAGATGTTTTCAGGAACAGACTGGAGAGTAGATGTATATGTCAGGCTTAGGTCAGTCGGGGTTTTATCACCGTGTTGAAATACTTCTCAGCGGCCTTAGAGTCCTTGAAGTATTTCCTCTCGCCGTTAAAGGTGACAATGAGAGTAGCTGGATGAATAATCCCATGTCTGATGCCATGATCACACATTTTAGCTCATACATCCTTGAACTGGGCTCTTTTTTGGGCCATTTCAGTTGTCAGATCCAGGAAAATTCTCACTCTCAGTTCTTGAAAGTTGATCACTCCCTCATTCTTTCAGGATCGCTTCTTTGGCCGCGTATCTCTGCATCCTAACTATTATCACCCTGGCACCTGAAGATGTAGCTGGTCCAACTCTGTGGGCAATTTCCACAACAGGCTCCACTGGAAGTTTTTTCGCTTTGAAAACCTCCTTGAAAAAGTTTGTCATATACTCGGTGGGATTGCCTTTTTCAACATCCCGGTCCAGTCCATAAATGCGCAGATTAAATTTACGGCTGTGCGCTTCCAACCTTTCGGCCCATTCTTCCAACCTTTCGGCCCATTCTTCCAACCTTTCGGCTCATTCTTCCAACCCTCGGCCCGTTCTTCCAACGCTTTGTTGTCATTTTCAAGTGTCTCATTTGATTTCTCCAGTTTGGACACGCGATCATCCATACCAAAGAGAGACTTCTCTACCTCTGTTAGTTTCATGCTGCATTTCTTCAATTCTTCTTTCACTGAATCAAGTTGAGGCTGGAGTTTGCCTATTTTCTTTATTATTATAGAGCGCATTGACGTTAACATATCGCTCTCTTTCTCATCTGCGCTATTTAATTCTGCCATTGTACCAGTAGTAGGACTCTGGTTTAAATCAGGTTTGCCACCTGGTAAATCAAAGTGATCTATTTGACTTTTGTTGACTAGGCCTACTCTTCTCTTTTTTTGGCCCCATAAATCCTGATATAATCTGCTAGTTAACCTGATATAATCTGCTAGTTAACCTGATATAATCTGCTAGTTAACCTGGTATAATCTGCTAGTTAACATGATATAACCTGCTAGTTAACCTGATTTACCTGATAAAGGTTTGCTAGTTAACACTTGTTGCATGATTCTTTTATTCCATATCCCCTTATCTAAACCTAACCCCAAAACCTGATTAAGGACCCCAAATATGGCATGTCGTCCCCAATCAACTGGTTTCTTCATGTCCAACATTTGTCCCCAAATGTGGCCTAAGTCAGGAACACACACACTTTTGCCTTGCTTGCCAGTTGTCCATCGTAAATGGTAATGGTAAATGGACTGCACTTGTATAGCGCTTTTATCCAAAGCTCTTTACAATTCCCATTCACACACATGTTCACACACCAATAGCTGCAGCTGTCATGCAAGGTCGCTAGCCTGCTCATTGGGAGCAATTTTGGGCTCAGTGTCTTGGACAGGAGGAGGTGGGATTCGAACCGTCGACCCTGCAATCATTGGACGACCCGCTCTACCTCCTGAGCTACAGCCGCCCCATCCGATGATGACCATATTCTCCTATTTATAAGTGGCCAAGTCCAATCCTGGATCCACAGTTGCGGCTGCAGACCGGGCATGTGAAAGTGGTGCTGGGTGGAGCAGGGCTCTTTGCAGGCTCTGCTGTGCGTTGTTGTGTACGCTGCTGTTCCAGATTTTCCACTCTTTGCGAGGAGCGAGAGCGCCAGAGGCTGCGGCAGGAAGCAAGTTCCTCCAAGGAAGAGGGGTTGATCTGACATCTCTTCAGGGTGGTCTTTATTTGGTCCTTATATCGCTTCTTCTGCCCACCAGCAGTGCATTGGCAAAGACGCAATTGCCCATAGAGAATTTGCACAGGAGTCTGTGGCTGGTTGGTTCAGGGTAGACTCCACGCTGCAGTTGCCTGCCTGTTCAAGCACCTCTGTGTGTGGCACTCTGTGGTTCCATGTGATGCCGAGGATCTTCTTGAGACATCTAACATGGTAGGTCTCCAGACTTCTGCGGAGGTGGCGATAGATGGTCCATGTCTCACATCCATAATCCAGTCTGCACTCCAAACGGTTCAGAGCTGTGCCTGCCCACTACCACCCGGGCCATCATTCCGGAATGGAATTGACCAAGGATGGAGAGGAATTTGGGTGTACACCCAAATTTCTTCAGGACTTGCCACAACAGATCCCTGTTCACTGTGTCAAATGCCTTTGACAGGTCTATGAAGGCGATGAACTAAGTCCTTGTGCTGTTCCCTGCATTTCTCCTGAAGTTGACGTGACAAATATCATGTCGACTGTCCATCTATCCTTTCTGAAACCGAATTGCGACTGGTGTGATCTGTTCGGCTATTGTGGATGTGAGTCTGAAGCATAGCCTTTGCTAGGACCTTTCCAGTAATGGCCAACAAGGAGATACCCCTATTGTTGGAGCAGATGGATTTGTCTCCTTATTTCCACTGTTGGGGAACACACTCTTGTCTCCACACCTCTAGGATGTAGAGGTGCAGAGTCCGTGTGCAGATGTAGCCTCCTTCCTTAAGGATTTCAGTGGGAATGCTGTCGGGTCCAGGGGTTTAATTGTTTTTCAGGGTTCTGACTGCATGCAGGATTTCTTTGAAGGTTGGTGAGAGGTTTAGATCTGACAAGGTGGGCTAGTCAGGAAGCTCTGTGAGTACAGATGGGTCCATTGGGGCGGCCTGGTTGAGCAAGGGGTTGAAGTGCACAGGCCATTGAAGTACTCAATCACATTCCTCGGGATGTGATTGAGTATATTATCAAGTGCCTTATAGAAATGATCCTTCTCTTCATCCCGAGATGGTAAAGTGGGTGTGTAGGCACTTACCACGGTGAGATGTCAATATTGAGCCTTTAACTAATGCCCACTGGTGTTTCGGTAAGCCTGGGTAAGAGGCTGCTCTTAATTACAAAACTCACCCTATGAACACACACGCACAGGTGTGTTTGGTCGTTAATGTTTCACTGAGCGAAAGGGCAGGTCCTCTGTTGTTCCTGCTGGTCCATGCAGGTGGTCATACCACCCTGGCTAGGAAACCTCGCTAGCCAGTTTACACTGTAACCAGAAAACCTGATGTAGAAGAACCCTGAGATTCACCATTGAGTGTCTATAGCTCATTTGTTTAGGCTCTATTCAAATACATTGTCGTTGAAAAGCATAGCTGCAGTGAGTGTCTGCTCACTCCCTAGTCTAAACTAACTGCTGTTGGAGTCTGACTGCCCTTCCGGCTTCTGCAGTCAGAAATGAGACTATTTTCCATTGGACATGTCAGCCCGCTTCGCTGCACTACGACAGCAGTGCAGTTTATCTGTCTATCTGCTACCGGAGCAGATCAAATATTGGCCGTTTACAAGTTGTGTGGCAACAAGCTATAAGTTGCAAACTCAGGAGTGGACTGGCGTTCCAGAGAGAGGCAGAGCTCTGAACGTGAGGCCTGCTCCAGATGTAGGTCAGCTGAACTCTGACCTCCAGTCCTACTCCAGATGTAGGTCAGCTCTCTTAACGTCTGACTGGGACTGGAACATGCCGTGTATCAGGGCTTGTGTTTGTTTGTTCTCTCCTCTTTCTCACTCTCTTGTTCAGTTTAACGCATACAGATGGGTTTGAGCAGGTCTTTGCGATCTGAAAAGATCTTTGTATGGTGAAATAACGATCTCTCTCTTCTCTCTCTCCCTCTCTACCTCTGCCTCTCTCTATATATATCTGTCTCTTGCTCTCTCCTTCTGCCCCCTCCCAGGGAGAAGCTCCTCTCTGCTCCACAGGCCTTCAGGCAGACCAGGGAGATCTGCAGCTTCTTTCGCTGTGACTCCTCCTACTCTTCCAGCCCACTGTGCAGCAGATGTAAGTCCTCTGTGTGTGTGTGTGTGTGTGTGTGTGTGTGTGTGTGTGTGTGTGCTTGCGTGTGTGCGTGTTTGGGCATGTGTGTGTAGTAAGATTGGTGCCTTGAAAGACCCAACAACAACAGGGCTGCTGGTTGAGGCTAGTGACAAAGGGGCGTGGCTAGGGGTCCACAATCTCTCATGAGGAAGGCCATATAGAGAAATCTGATTGGTACACCAGAAAGCTGATTGGACAGATGGTGACTGAGCAAACCTGTAGGTGTGGCCAGCGAGGGTAGGGGGGAGGTCAGTGGGATTCAAACTGTCCAGGTGGTTTCTCAGACTGATGTACTGCAGCAGTTGGATATGTCGGTACAATATCTAAAACAGCCTTCACCATATAAACAGGCTTCACCATCCACATTGTGAGGAATGATATTCAGCTGCTTTTGATCAGAGCCGACTGTAGAGAATAAGAACGGGGTCCTTCACACATTCTGTCTTTCCTGCTAGGCCTCCTCTCACACCCACCCCCAGACCTGCTGTCTACCTGTCTGTTAATATCACCCTCTGTTAATACCCTCCTCCGTTAATACTTCCCTCTGTTAATACCCCCCTCTGGTAATATCCCCCAGCCCTGCTGGCTACTCCTCTACTCCCTGACCCCTCTGTTAATACCCCCCTCTGTTAATACCTCCCTCTGTTAATACCCTCCTCTGTTAATACCTCCCTCTGTTAAAGGACAATGCTCGTTTTTGACAACCTGGACCTAATTTAGGACATATTATAAGACGTTTGACTCACCGAGATCACTTTGGTGTAGTTCGGAGGCCTGTAGAAGAAATGTAAAATCCAACGCGAGCCAGTATATCCATGTAATGGCGGTGATCGGGGCAACGAGAATGCAGCTTCTAAAAATCTATTTTCTGCCGCGAAACTGTTGTTTTCATCAATCTGTCTGTATGAATCGCTAGTTGTGCTTACATAGAGAGCATAGGCCTGTTGTGGTATTTCCCATGCCTCTGTAATATGATCTTTAGAAACGTCGTTAGACACGAAATAGCTTCCTCACTTGCTCCAGCACGCATGCGCACAGTGTGCTGGAGCAACGATTGCGCGCTGTGCGCATTAGTGCTGGAGAAAGTGAGGAAGCTATTTCGTTTCGAAAGACGTTTCTAAAGATCATGGCATGTGAAAACCACAACAGTTATGCTCTATGTAAGCACAACTAGCGATTCATACAGACAGATTGATGAAAACAACCGTTTCGCGGCAGAAAATAGATTTTTAGAAGCTGCATTCTCGTTGCCCCGATCACCGCCATTACATGGATATACTGGCTCGCGCTGGATTTTACATTTCTTCTACAGGCCTCCGAACTACACCAAAGTGATCTCGGTGAGTCAAACGTCTTATAATATGTCGTAAATAAGGTCCAGGTTGTCAAAAACGAGCATTGTCCTTTAATACCTCCCTCTGTTAATACCTCCCTCTGTTAATAGCCCCCTCATGTTAATACCCCCCTCTGTTAATACCCCCCTCCATTAAAACCCCCTCCGTTAAAGCTCCATCTGTTAATACCTCCCTCTGTTAATACCCCCCTCTGTTAATACCCCCCCCCCCTTAATACCCCTCTCCGTTAATACCCCCGCTGTTAATACCACCCTCTGTTAATACCACCCTCTGTTAATACCACCCTCTGTTAATACCCCCCTCTGTTAATACCCCCCTCCGTTAATACCCCCCTCCGTAAATCTCCCCCCCCCCACTGTTAATACCCCCTCCATTAATACCCCCCTCTTTTTATACCTCCCAGCCTGGCTGGCTACCCTCTACTCCCTGACCCCTCTGTTAAAAGCCTGGTATTGCTGAGTGTGTATGTTGGAATGCTCCTGAGCTCCCCAGTCTTTTACTGCGCTTTAAAATCGTTTTAAAAGTAAATGTTCCAGGAGCAAAATGAAATTTCCTTCCCTCTGATGGTGGTGGAGAGGAGATGGAGGAGAGGAGGAGGAGGAGAGGGGATCTGGTCTGTGGTCATCATGCGCCGGAGAGGCTGTCAAAGGTTTTATTAGAGGGGAAGAGCAGACGGTTTGACTATTTGACTATCCCTGGAGAACCACTGGTGGACAGATGGAGAGAGAGGGAGAAAGAGTTTCTTTCCAACTGCAACTGCCCTCACCAACAAGGCACAAGACCCCTGACATTGTTTAGTTTGTACGTGTTTGTAGATTATATTGTATATTGTATTGTACATTGTATTGTAGATTATATTTTTTTACTTTGTTATTGTATTTTGCACTGTCCTGTCTTGTTCTCACCCTGTTTATTATTATTGTTTATTGTCATGCACCAAAAGAGCAAGGCTAATTCCTCGTAGGTGAAAGCCTACTTGGCTAAAATAAAGATCAGAATCTGAGAAAATGACATGGTGAAGGAGTGAGTGGAAGAGAGAGAGAGTCATAGTGAAGGAGTGAGGAGAGACACCAGGGGGGTGTCAGCTCTGAGGGGAGGAGAGACGTCAGGCTGTGTTGTATTCCAGAAGACAGCCTTACAGCAGACCTGCCCACAGCCCTCACCTCAGACCTCTCTCTGTAACCTCAGCTGACCTGAGAGAAAGGTGATGGGTGAAGGGATATGGTGTGTGTGCATATGCGTGTGTGTGCGTGCATGTGTACACTATACAGAGTTCAGAGAGCCAGATGACACTGGGACTGACGGGTATCACACACACACATACACACACACACACACACACACACACACACACACACGAGGAGAGCAGGTACGGTAATAGAGCATGTAGGGGAGACTGAGAGCCTGAGGGTGACTGGTAACCAGAGGGGTGTCCTTGTCTTTCTGAGAGTCGTTGTGTCTGCCTGAAAACAAAGTCCTTCGAGATGTAGAGGTGCTGCTGAGGTGTTGATGTTGAGGTGCTGCTGAGGTGTTTGTGTTGAGGGGCTGCTGAGATGTTGCGGTGTTGATGTTGAGGTGCTCTTGAGATGTTGAGGTGCTGCTGAGGTGTTGCTGAAATGTTGAGGTGTTGATGTTGGGGTGCTGCTGAAGTGTTAAGGTGCTGCTGAGGTGTTGCGGTGCTGTCAAGGTGTTGAGGTGCTGCTGATGTGTTGATGTTGAGGTGCTGCTGAGATGTTGAGGTGCTGCTAAGGTGTTGGTGTTGAGGTGCTGCTGAGGTGTTGAGGTCAGGTGCTGTTGAGGTGCTGCTGAGATGTTGAAGTGTTGATGTTGAGATGCTCCTGAGGTGTTGATGTTGAGGTGCTGCTGGAGTATTGAGGTTCTGCTGAGGTGCTGCTGAGGTGTTGAGGTGCCATTGAGGTGCTGCTGAGGTGTTGAGGTGACTCATTTCTGAGTGTGTGTCTCCAGGTAGCCATGTCCCGCTGGGGTCCTACAAGGAGGACTGCTCAGAGGCTTCCAGCCAGGAGGAAGGTGTGTATGACCCCGCGCCTGCCGCTACACACACACACACACAGGGTGGCTGTGGCTCAGGAGGTAGAACGGGTCATCCAATGATCGTAGAGTTGCCATTCGATTTCTAGCTCCTCCTGTCCACATGTCGAAGTGTCCTTCGGTGAGACACTGAACTTGAAATTGCTCCCAATGAGCAGGCTAGCACCTTGCATGGCAGCTGCCACCATTGGTGTGTGAATGTGTATTTGAATGGGTGAATAAAAGGCCATTGTAAAGCGCTTTGGCACAGTCCACACACACACACACACAGAGCCAGCCAACTTCCTCTAACCCTTAATCTCTTTAGCCCAAACAACAATCCAAAACACACCAACTATCCCTAACCCTAATTCTAACTCCAAATGTATCGATACCCTAACCCAGTTCGCAGTTGTCAAACCCCTACAATCTCTTCACAGAAGCACTGTTTTGCTTTGCAGTAGAGGCCGACCGATTATCGGTCACCGATATATCGGTACCCGATATGGCCTCATTTGGCCATTTCGGGTCATATCGGTATCGGTAAAATGTCTTCCGATACACGCCGATAGGAAAAATAAAATATATGCAAAAAGTACGTCTTGGGTCTGTTAAACCCTAGTGTAATGCTTTATTTTACACTACTTACAGTACTATTTAGCTGCTAGCCTGCTACAATATTTATTTTATTTTTGTTTATATGCCAAACTGTGATGCCAATGGTGCTGGTATTATTGTTGTCTGTGTCACTCCACTTCCACTACTACTTTTCTTAAGTTTTGAATAAACTTAAAGTCATTGGTTTAAGAAAGCAGCTGTCTGTGTACTACTGTCACTGGGACTGTACCTTTGCATAATCATATCGGTGCAAAATCTTTGCACAATCCACACAGAAAAAGGCCAGTTTTGATTCCAGCTCAAAAATTCACTATATCGGCTGCATATCGGTTATCCACGCTCTATAATCGGTTATCGGTATCGATCACAAAAATCCCTATCGGTCGGGCTCTACTTTGCAGTTGTAATCCAGTAAGGCTGTTGTTGTACCTGTTAGCTACTGTATATCAGTAACCTCCTGAGTGGAAGCAGGAATCCCTCTGTCAGAGAACTATGCAGAGGTTTCAGCTCACCCACATGTGGCATCTGACACTGGGCCCTGTCCCCCTGTCACCGGCACTGGGTATTGATTCATGTGTTTTCCACATGAGGGAGGGATATGTGTGACTTCCTCTGGTTGGCTTCCACAGGGAATATGGAAATCCTCCTAGAGGCTGGCTCACTAACACGCTACATAGCTGGCTCACTAACATGCTAGCTAGCTGGCTCACTAACACGCTACCTAGCTGGTTCACTAACATGGTCACTAGCTGACTCACTAACACACTAGCTAGCCGGCTCACTAACACACTAGCTAGCCGGCTCACGGACACAATAGCTAGCTGGCTCACTAACACACTAGCTAGCTGGCTCACTAACACGCTAGCTAGCTGGCTCACTGACACAGTAGCTAGCTGGCCTACTCTTCCTGTTTGCTTTGGGAGGAAGTTTGAAAAGCCTTATCTCTCTCTGCCTTTCTCTCTCTCTCTCTCTCTGCCTTTCTTTCCCCGTCCCTCTTTTTTTTTGCTTCCCACCCTTCCATTTCAGGACTGTATTTGCCAGTCTGTCCGTGCTGCGGGTCGAGGGCTAATCATCATCATAGGCCTAGCTTTTGCTAATGCTAGCTTTAGCCGTGCTAATGCTAGCCTCTATCACAGTCCGGCCATCTCAAAGCCTGCACTACCCAGACATTGCGATGCTAAATTGCATTTTTTCTCAAAGCTTCCAATCATAATACTAAACAGTAAACTAACAAGTGTCTATCTCGTCATCAGCCTGGTGTATCATCCAGCTGGCAGAGCAGACTTATGTAGGAGTAGAGAGAGAGAGAAGGGGGAGAGAGAGAGAAACTGTCTCCTTCAGACTGTCTAGCTCTCTTTCTCAAGGACACTACCAGAGCTTCAGCATGCTTGGTGTTGGCCTAGTTTCTGGAGGCTGCCAACAAAACATGCATTGTGCTATAGGCTGGTCTGTCTGGGTGTGCACTGTTGACACAACTCTGTAAGCTTAGTTTAAACCAATTATTTTCATATTAGTGTGCTGCAGGTAGCTAGAGTCATGTGGTCAGGTTATGTAATTCACTTTGGAAGAATGTAGTTTGAGAACACCAATGAACTGAATTACTGTTGTCTCTCTCTCTCTCTCTCTCTCTCTCTCTCTCTCTTTCTCTCTCTGCTTTTCTCTCCCCGTCCCTTTTTTTCTTCATTTGCTTCCCTCCTTCCCTCCCTCTCTCCTCAGATGGCGAACCCTATGTTCAAGGACACAGGAAGAAGCATGGGAGTCGGAGCCCCAGTCTAGGGTGTGTATGATTCTCCTCTCTGGTCCCTAAATCCCTCAGTCCTCTGCACTACACTGTACACTCCTGGACAGGAGTAAGCAATATGGCCGCTATTCACTCCCTGCTTATCCAGACCTTTACTAGTCAGTTAAGTGAAGGACACAAGGGGAGGTGGCCCCTAAACACTACTGGATTACACCCCATCACTGACCCCAAGCCATGTGCACCCATCTAATTCTTCCCCACTCCAACAGTGTCTCGAGTGCCAAAGGTTCCCAGGGGGAGAGTTGGAGGGCGGGCCACGGGGCGGAGCTGAACGGCCAGGCGGAGTGGAGGAAGAGGAACTGCTCTCTGAAGACGCCCCAGGAAGCAGGGCTGCTGCAAGGCCCGGAGCAGGTGAGTCTGACCTCTGACCCTGACCTGACCTCTCTACATTGTATGACCTCTGACCCTGACCTCTCTACACAGTGTGACCTCTGACCCCTGTCCTGCCCTCTCTGCACAGTCTGACCTCTGTCCTGACCCCTGTCCTGACCTCTCTACACAATCTGCTTCCAGTCATTCCACTTCTATTCATTCTAATTCGATGAAGTCCTATGAGTACCGGCCACTAGCTGCATGTTGTCAGTCAGAGTGATGTCTAATTATCGACGTGTGGGAACTAGGGAACTAGGGTTGTATATGAACTATGTAGGTTTGAGTGTAAGGACTTGAATATGAGGACACTACTAGGGTTGTGTATGAACTAGAGTAGTGTATGGACTAGGATTGTGTATGATAGGGATGCAGATAGTCCGATTATATGGCACAGCTTCTGCTAATCGTGTACGAAATACTAGTCAGCTAAACTAAATAGAATATGATTTGATAAAAAAATAAAATAAAAAGATAAAATAAAAAAGATTTAAATAATTAGTCACCTCACTCACAGTAGCCTACTCCAGTCCTGAACAGAAACAAGCCAGCAACGCACATAAGCCAGGCTGGACCTGGCCTGGTTTTAGGGCCGTGTTCCAACTTGAAATAAATATGTTTAGAGACATGTATGAACTAGGGTTGTGTATGAACTAGGGTTGTGTATGAACTAGGGTTGTGTATGAACTAGGGTATTGTATGAACTAGGGTTGTGTATGAACTAGGATAGTGTATGAACTAGGGTTGTTTATGAACGAGGGTTGTGTATGAACTAGGCTAGTGTATGATAGTCTGGGGCCTTTCTCGTTCGGTGTTGTTTCGCCGGTCTAGAGCGGAAGCGCGATGACGCATCACATAATCATCCGGTCTGGACCGGAAGAACAGTTATTGTAATGTTTTTACTGTAGGCTGCACATGGTGAAGTTTCGAGTAGATAACATTCGCAATGGCATCACCAGGCATAACACCGCCGAAAATTGTAAAAGAAGATGCGAGGAGAACTACCGGTTAAGGAAAAATAAAGCAAGCGGATGTTGGAGGCGGGCTCTACAGGCTCGAGCCGGATGATGGGGCGGGCTTAAGGCAGTGAAGTAAATAGATACCAGGCTCTTCTCCCCGAGGAGAGACTGGTGACGCGAGGCTAGTGTATGAACGAGAGTTGTGTATGAACGAGGGTTGTGTATGAACTAGGGTTGTGTATGAACTAGGGTTGTGTATGAACGTGGGTTGTGTTTGAACTAGGCTAGTGTATGAACTAGGGTTGTGTATGAACTAGGGTTGTGTATGAACTGGAATAGTGTATGAACAAGGGTAGTGTATGAACTAGGGTAGTGTATGAACTAGGGTTGTGTATGAACTAGGCTAGTGTATGAACTACGCTAGTGTATGAGGACTGGGTGTGTGCGCGTATCAGTCACACACGGAGTGGTGCAGGGTATTTCTCCCCTGGCTTTAGTGACATCAGTCAGAGAGTGTGTGTGAGTGTGTGAGAGTGTGTGAGAGAGAGAGACAGAGAGAGAGAGAGAAGGGTGAGTGTGTCTCCCCTGGCTTTAGTGACATCAGTCAGAGCATGTGTGTACTCTGCTGACAAAGCACATTCTTTCAGCAGCGCCCCTTGATGTGGCCTCATGCGGACGCTCTCTTAACGGGTCAACACTACACAGTACAGTTAGACATGTATACACAGTACAGCTAGACATGTATACACAGTACAGTTAGACATGTATACACAGTACAGCTAGACATCTATACACAGTACAGTTAGACATGTTTACACAGTACAGTTAGACATGTATACACAGTACAGCTAGACATGTATACTCTAACAGCTAGACATATATATTTATATACCACATATAAAGATGTATTAATGTATAAATAACCCTCATGTCATATTCATAGAGAAAGTGTGTCTGGCCATAGTAGTGATGGGATGTAATGGTAGTTTCAGATACCGTATGTGTGTGTGGAATGTGAGGGTCTCCTGCATGCTGAGTCTGAACACAGGGTTGTATGTGTGTGTGTTTGTTTGTGTGTTTGTGTGCGGGTGACATAGACATGCATATGTGTGAAATATGCCTCTAAAGTGACACACATAGGCCTGTTGAGCTCAGCAGGTGTAGCCTGCATGACTGGCTGCTATCAGAGAAGGTGAAACTGAGCTACCTTTGACCCCCTCCCTAGCTGGAGGTCAGGGTGAGAGTCCAGCCCTGCCTGGTCATGTGACTGTATAGTAAACTAGACATATTATGTAACAATGCTCTGAATGACATTCCGCCCAGCTGATTAACAGCATGAGATATAAACAAACAAACAAACACCCAGCTGTATGGGGAGCTGAAACTGAAACCTACTGGTATGATGTTCACTAGTATTTTAGACTTGCTGGTTCACATTCACATCTGTTCTCCCCTGTGCCAGAATGGTCTGGAATGTAAAATGTGTGACACCTGTCAGAACTCCTGGTTGGTGGTGTGACATTCTGTTACCTGAACAATTTGTTTTAAATTGTACCCATTGTCATGGCATATCTCCTTGCCTGATGATCATACAGGTCTCTCCTTTGTCTCTCCTGGCCTGGTCATACATATCTCTCCTGGTCTGTCTCTCCTGGTCTGGTCATATGTCTCTCCTGGTCTGATCGTATGTCTCTCCTGGTCTGGTCATATGTCTTTCCTGGTCTGGTCATATATCTCCTGGTCTTGTCGTATGTCTATCCTGGTCTGATCATACTTGTCTCTCTTTGTCAGCAGGAGGAGAAGAGGAGGAGCAAGAACAAGTCCCGTCCACTGGGACCAGACAGGTCAGCAGCAACAGGAATTGATGACGTCACAAAGCTGCTTATGTCAGTGCATCATCCCGGCCCCTGGTGGGCAGAGTCTGCAGCATGGAGGGCTGAGACACCAACGCACCTGGCGTGCCTCAGACAGCTCCTCCTAGAATGACCAAAAAGCTAATGTCAAAGGCAAACAAAGAAATCTACTGGAAAAAGACCAGCCACATCCGAAGAAGGAAGTGTCAGATGAGTTACACATGAGAACTGTCTCAGCACTTCCTGTTTGCTCTGACACTTCCTTATTAATACAGGGAGTCATCCACACTGCTCCGTGTGTATGATCTGGTGTCATGGTGCTACTGAGGGAGGAAAGTTGATCACACACTTCCCTCACACACACACACACACACACACACACACACACACACACACACACACAAACGTCCCCAGGCAGAATGAAGTTGCTGGGCTCTCAGGTGCCGTGTGTGGTGTGTGTGTATATAGACAGGCTGTGTTCCTTGGCAGCACAGCCAGGCCTCCAGCAGACTCTGGCCTGACAGGAAGCTGCTGTGTGAGTGCCTGCTGTCAGCCTGCCCTGCATATTGCACTATGCTAACGTGTTACCAGTAGAAGTTAGCTTAGCATTAGCATTGTCTTCCCGGTACCACTCAAATGATTATAAAGGGCACAATGTTATGCTAACATGTTAGCAATGGTTAGCATGCTACTCCCTGTCATCTATTGGACAGTCTGTCAGCCCTTAGTTGCCCCTTCCTATGTCCTCTGTAATGCTGTCATCTTCCTCTCTCTTCCATCCCTCCTTCTCTCTCTCTCTCTCTCTCTCAGGGAGAAGGGGAAGAAGGCAGAAGGGAGAGCTTCCTATCTGGCCAATGGGAGCATAGCGCCACCTTTGTCACGTGGAGGGAGACAGCCAGACAGGAAAGGTGGGTTTGGACACACAGACACACAGGTCCACCACAGGGTTGCTTGTGGTCTTGAAGATATTGAGTCTTATCACATTCATCCTGTGGTTCATTGAACCACAAGGGAGCAGTGTAGAGTTTTAGAAGACAGCAGCTCCTCACTCTGAACTACTCAGCTCGCTGAGGTATGAGAACTTTTAGAAGTACTTCACCTTCTAGGGCTTTGACACTCAAACAAGATCGTTAGCAGGTCTTTCTTTTGCTCTCTATCCATTTAGTGGTTTGTCTCTGTGCATGGTGTAGTGTAGTAATGTGTGGTGTAGTAATGTGTGTGATGTAGTAATGTGTGGTGTAGTAATGCGTGTGGCGTAGTAATGCGTGGTTTAGTTATATGTGGTGTAGTAATGTGTGGTGTAGTAATGTGTGGTGTAGTAATGCGTAGTGTAGTAACGTGTGGTGTAGTAATGTGTGTTTTAGTAATGTTTGTGGTGTAGTAATGTGTGGTCTAGTAATATGGATGGTGTGGTGTAGTAATGTGTGTGGTCTGGTGTAGTAATGTGTGTGGTACAGTAATGTGGATGGGGTGGTGTAGTCATTGGCGATTTTATAGGGGGGGCAAGTGCCCCCCCCGATTGGACAGCCCAACTCTGCTCAGATTCTTAAAAAAAAAAAAAAAAAAAACTTTTTTTTTTTTTTTTACTAATTAACACAATTATTAAATACATAATTGTGGTTTGTACCAGTTTGTGTTAGATCATCATTAATTTTAAAAGTGTATTTATTACTTAAACTAGGCTACCTTTAAAAATATATATATATTCATAATCCACTAATGGCACAACTCGTCCGTCGAAAAAAATGAGATCTGACTGTACTGCTCAGTGCTCAACAAGCTACAACTAGCCAACCTGCTCATAATGGCAAAAAGAGCTATAAAAACAATTTACCACTTCTTCATAAAATAAAATAAAATCTGGCAATGCTAATGAAGAAGCTACCACTCGAAATGACAGCGCAGCAGGTGCAATCGAATGCAGAAGTGCTCCAGAGGCTATCGGAGCTAGCACTAGCACTAGCAACATCACTTCACAACTGGTATTCTTTGTAAATAGATGGGACGAGACGGCAGAACAGTTTTTTTTTTTTTTTCTCACGTCAAAATGTTGCCCCCCCTACTCTCAGAGGGTAAAATCGCCTATGGGTGTAGTAATGTGGTGTAGTAATGTGTGTGGTGTAGTAACGTGTGGAGTAGTAGTGTGTGGTGGAGTAATGGGTGTAGTAATGTGTGGTGTAGTAATGTGTGGTGTTGTAATGTGTGGTGTGGTGTAGTAATGTGTGGTGCAGCAACATGTAGTGTAGTAGTGTGTGGTTTAGTAGTGTGTGGTCTAGTAGTGTGTGGTGTAGTAGTGTTTGGTGTAGTAGTGTGTGGTGTAGTAGTGTGTGATGTAGTAATGTGTGTGGTGTAGTAATGAGTGGTGTACTAACGTGGGGTGTAGTAACGCGTGGTATAGTGTGTGGTGTAGTAATGTGCAGTTTAGTAATGTGTGGTGTAGTAATGTGTGGTGTAGTATCGTGTGGTGTAGTAATGTGTGGTGTAGTAACGTGGTGTAGTAATCAGGGCTTAAAAACGAAATTATTCAATCGGTTCGCTCCGAGCAGAACCAGCATATTTAACGTTTCCGTTCTCGTGTCCCGCCACCAACATAGCGTTCCTGAACCGGTTAAGAACGAAAAATAACGTTCCGTTCACCGTTCCGGGGGAGTTAGCCTATTAAGACTCTATAGGCCTACAGTATTTCTTGTAAGGTAGGCTATAACCTAATCAACAAGTCTAGGGTTGTGGTGGCCTTATTGCCAACAATATTAGCCTTGGTGATGTGTGCTGTAGTGTAGCCTTGTTGATTATTTTACAAGAAATACGCAACATTGGTCCTATTCCCGTATGCTCTTAATCCACACCGTAAACTATGCGCAGGTCTATCTTAAGTCATCATCATAGCTCATCATCCTTTAAAAAATATTTTCTTGTACTGTTGCTGCAAGCTATTTTATTCTGCGCCTCTAGGCCTATTGTTTGTTTTTATTTTGTTTTATGTTTTATGTTATTTATAAATAATTAGTCACCTCATTCATTCATCTGCGCAATCCCTATTGTTTATGCTGCGTTCCTTTTGAGCTCCGGATTTCGCGCCTATATGCCTAATACGTAGCCTATCGTCTGACATCCGCGGTCTTTAATATTATAGTAATTTAACTTATGCTATTCAATGATCAGGGGTGCACGGCACATTGTCACTAAAGTGTGCTCATATTAATTAATGTAGCCTAATCATTTGGTTTGTGAAAGTCAAGACGTGACGGAAATCTGTGCAACAATAGGCTATGACTAGATTCCAAGAGGCGCGTTCTCTTTCACAGCCTAATTGCCGAGTAGGACTCTGAAGGAGGCAGACCATTACATTTGCAAAACATAGGTTTATGCATACTAGTATACATCCAAGTAACTGTCACAAAGTATTCCGTGTTTTAGCCAAACCAGACTTGGAGCGAGATGCTCAACGAGTGAAAATTGGCTTCCGCTGAATGTTGGTTATAAAGATAGAGGAACTTTATTGCAGACACGCAGGTCCATATAAAACATTATATTTGCACAGTAGGCAGGTCCATATAAAACATTATATTTGCACAGTAGGCTATTAGTTCTTTAACTTTATTATTTCCATCGTTCTTTGTGGACCAATATTGGAATAAATTTGCCTTCGAACGTTATTGCCCTCCCTGACATCCGCGGTCTTTATGTGAAATCTAGTTTTAGCCTACTGAAACATTACAGGCTATAGGCTAGCCTACTCTTCTTCAATTAAACAAAATAAATCACATTGATATCTTTGCTAAGTAAAAAGCTGTAAGGACAGGCTGAACTACTGTTTTGCACTGGCAAACAAAGGAGAGTGTGACAGCCCTGCGCAACGCGTGCAAATTGGCTGCCGCTGAGTGGTTGGGAAACATCAAGAATAGTCATGCATCTTAACTTGCAGAGTTTGAGAAACATCCTCAATTTTTCTAAATAGCACTTGTAGAAAATTGGGAATCCTGTTTTTAGACTAGTCATGTAATCGGTTACAAAACCACCGTCTAGTCGTCAGTGAAAATAGTCGCTGCGCACATCCCTAGTCTGAACTAGGCTATGGTGTGTTGTTGTAATATCTAAATCTCTTCATTTCGCTAAGCAAGCATTTAAGATCCTGACTGAAATAACAGATTTAGGGGCCTAGGCTACATTACAAAAACAGGACAAGATGTAGGCTACAAATTTAATACATTTAATTTAGCCTATTCGGCCATAAAAGGCTCAGCTTTCTTCTTTTTTAAAATAATTTTTAAGTTATATAGGCCTACTACAAAGAACGAAAAAATAACGTTATTAACCGGTTTTAAAGATTTCAGTTCTGGAACAATTAAAGACCATTTCGTTTTCGTTCCAGTTTTTGTTCCTCGTAAAATACCGTTCGTTTTCGGTTTTCGTTTCCGTTCCTTGAACCGGTTCGGAGCCTTGGTAGTAATGTGTGGTGTACTAACGTGTGGTGTAGTAACGTGGTGTAGTAATGTGTGGTGTACTAACGTGTGGTGTAGTAATGTGTGGTGTGTCTCTGGATGGGGTACTGTAGCAATAGAGATTTGAATATGATCGTTCCATTGATCTAGTGGTGTGTGTGTGTGTGTGTGTGTGTGTGTGTGTGTGTGTGTGTGTGTGTGTGTGCGCGTGCGTGCGTGCGTGCGCAGATGGAGAAACGTCGTCTGAGAGCTACAGCTCCCCCTCCAGCCCCCAGCACCACCGAGAGAGTTTGGACAGTGAGGATGAGAAGAACCAAGGTAGGGGACAACACACACACACAAATACTTGATTTGATTCCACAAATTAAATTACAGCTATCAGGGAATCAAATATAATAGGGCAAGACAGTTCCAGAACACTCAAGGATACACATAGCACCTTCTTTTCCACACAGCAAGGCTGCCTATTGAAGAATCTAGGGAGAAATGTCTCTAATATCTACATAGTCTTACTGCTATTAGTGTTGTCACGATACCAATATTTGACCTGTGATACTATACCAGCCAAAGTATCACGATACCAAGTAGTATCACGATACCGCAGCATTTACATTTTTCTTTTATTTTTATGAACGTGCAATGTACAGTACATTACAATACAGTGTAATCACTTTATATGAGTGGTGCATGAATAACATGCATTTAACGCATTACATTGTAACTCTACAGGTAAGTAAAAATATATTATGCATATTATTAATATTAAATATTTAAAATGCATATCTAACAACAACAGAATCAGCCATGTATACACACAAGTGTAGTATCACCAACCACCAGTAAAGGTCAGCGGAGAGCCACTGGGTTTTGGTTGATGGCAGTGACATCAACATGCTTTATCTAGCTTTCACTTTCGTTTAAAGGACAATGCTCGTTTTTGACAACCTGGTCCTTATTTACGACATATTATGTAAGACGTTTGTAAGACTCACCGAGATCACTTTGGTGTTGTTCGGAGGCATGTAGAAGAAATTTAAAATCCAGCGCGAGCCAGTATATCCATGTAATGGCGGTGGTCGGGGCACTTAGCAGTTTCTAAAAATCTATTTTCTGCCGCGAAACGGTTGTTTTCATCAATCTGTCTTGATGAATCGCTAGTTGTGCTTACATAGAGTATAGGCCTGTTGTGGTTTTCACATGCCATGATCTTTAGAAACGTCTTTCGAAACGAAATAGCTTCCTCACTTGCTCCAGCACGCATTCGCACAGCGCGCAATCGTTGCTCCAGCACGCTGTGCGCATGCGTGCTGGAGCAAGTGAGGAAGCTATTTCGTGTCTAAAGACGTTTCTAAAGATCATATTACAGAGGCATGTGAAAAACAACACAACAGGCCTATGCTCTATGCTCTATAATATGTCGTAAATAAGGTCCAGGTTGTCAAAAACGAGCATTGTCCTTTAAGTCAAAACCAGATCAAATGACCACATGTCAAGAGGTGGATATCATTGGATTATCATTGGATTCGTCTCAGCCTACATAATCTAGCTCACATTATTTTAAGGAGTTTGGAGTTGGAATGAGAGGATGACAAATTTCATTCAACAGCTGTGCATGACGACATGACAGCAGGTAGGCTAATGTTACTTCATTAGCTAGCCAGCTGGCTAGCATTGGCTGGCTAGCTAGCAACAGCAGCACACGCTTTAGCCAAGAGGTTTATTCATAAATTTTTGTAATATTAGCTAATGGCAAGAACACTGCTAGTTATAACAAATGAAGTCATACTAACCTCATTAGCTCGTCTGTATTCCAGTGCAAGGTCTGGATGACGAGATTGTAGATGCTTTATTAAGTTTGATGTGTTGCCTCCTTTTGCCTGTACGGCATTGCTGCATCACCTGCACAACGGACGGCCATCATCTATCGCTTTTCATTGTTTATATGGTTTAAAACCAAAATAGTTCCATATTAAACTTTTCGAGTTGTTTCTTAAATAATGTTACATTTGATGGTATGGACTCGGAGCTAGGGAACGCTTCTGACAGTACGATAGCCTACTGAGAACAAGACTGGCTTGCGCCCAGGCATACAGATAACGTCAATATTGTGACTGCGGAGTTGCATGTGTGCGCGAGCCAACACATTGGGAGCTGTCACAACGGTGTCGCGAGCCAGTGACTTGGGAGATGTGTGCGAGAGCCAACAAATTGGGAGCTGCACAACGGTGTCGCGAGCCAGTCTTCTCATTTCCAGAAACCAGTGAATTTGGGAACAGAGGTAACATTGTCCCCCTGCCGTGTTCAACGGTAGTACCGTATTCCACGGTAGTACCGTTGTATAGAGCTTATAGTATAGTTGGTACCGTGACGTTTTGGCACCGCGGTAGACCGTTGGTACCGGTATATCGTGCAACACTAACTGCTTTGTATTTGATTTAATGTGTTTGTTTGTTTTCACGTGGACACAGTGTAGTCGATAGTGAGGGAGACAGCTGATGCTGCTGCTGCTGTGGCCGTTTGGGGTAGTGGGTGTCAAGAGGTCACACTTAGGCCACAGGGGGGGCCTCTCCTCTGGGGTATTAATGACACATCTCTATGGGACACTATAAACCACACAACCCAGACTGACTGAATGGTGATTAAGACATCATGTTAGGGTGACAGCCGACACATCTGTATGGTCAATCCTCCACCAATCTAGCTTCACTAGGCCCGTTCAACGGGCAGGCCTAGGCGTGGGGGGTGGGCCGAGAGAGCACTATTTAACGTCTCAACCAAACCGTGAGACTTAGATTTGGAAACGGTAGGCAACTCAGCCGGACAGATTGGCTGCTCCCAGCAGGCAGATACTCTGATAACACCATGCGGGGGAGGGAAGTCAAAGGCCACGACTTCGCGCAACAGCCGCAGCCAGCAGAGAAGCAGGGAGAGAGAGAGACTAGGGAAACATCCCAGTGTTCCATGTGATTGTATCTTTGTACAATAAATCTATCATCTGTCGCCGCTTCCAATCCCGTGTTGGGTGATTTCATCAATAACTATCACAACAAGAAGGCTATTAACATCGTGGTTCATATTTAGATGGTGCTGCAACTCTTATCAAGGCTTACAAAAAAATACACAATGCAGAGCAACAGAAGAACGGCAAAAGCCAACACTATAACAGCTGAAACAGAAATATTTAACAAATTGTTTAGCTTAGATTTTTCCCATGCCAGCAATGTTCAGACCACTCCCGGCATACTTGTGTACATGACCTAGGCTTCCAAATATAAGTACACACAATCTGCATCTGAACCCAAAGCTGGTAATAGTTTCAAGAAAGATATTTATCTTGGAAAGCCTGGTCCATGTACAGATCAAAAAACACACACACACACCGCTCTAACCTCTCTCCTCCACCTCTCTCCTCCAGACACCGACAGCCACTCTGATGATTCCAGTCAGGGTGGCTCCTTCTTCCCCCAGCCAGGGACCTCCAGACCCCCCCTGGCCTCCAGCTCTACCAAGCCCAGCGCCAAACCCCCCGGCCCGGATACCAGCCCCCACTTTCCCCCTCTCTCCTTCATGCATCCCTACATGATGCCCAACGGGGCCGAGCCCTCCGAGGCGCCCCTGCCTGTACCCCCTCCTCCCTACACCAGCACCCCAGATGCCAAGTCCCTCGCTGGGGTGCCTGTGATGCCGCCGGGGCCCCTGGTGCCTTCCGCAGTGCCACCTCCAGGGGAGGGCCCCCCCGGCAGCCCCGCTCTGCAGCCTCTGGTCCAGAGGTTCAAGACGGCACTCCCCCTGCTCCAGCCCGGCTCGGAGGGGGGGTCAGGGACGGCCCCCCACGCCCACCAGCCTCCGGTGGGAGCCATCAGTGTGATCGCGCCCGGCCAGGCCTACGCCTACCCTGGCCCCGATGCCACTGGCCCCGGGCCCCTGGGTCCGGCCCTGACAGACCCAGGCCACGCCAAACACCCGGGCCTGGCACTGCCCTCCGGCCTGCCCGCCCACTACGCCCTGCCCCACCTCCCCACCATAGCGGTGGCGCCCTCCCCTGACCAGATGCAAACGGTGCAGGCGGTGGTTCCCCCGGCCGTCCCCACCCACACCCCAGGCCCCGCTCCAAGCCCGAGCCCCGTCCTCACCCACAGCATGGCGCAGAGCGACCCAGCCTCCTACATCAACAGCACCACCTGTGGTGGCGGGGTCGCCGGGGGCAACACCAACAACCCCGCTGTATCCCAGCAACAACAAGCGCCGCAGCAACAACAACAGGCCACGCCCCCCCAGCCTATGGGCTGCGGGGCTTGCGGTTGCCGCGGCAACTGCGGCAGCGGAGGAGGAAGTGGCGGCAGCAGCGCCTCGGGAGGCCACGCCCCATTCTTCTTCCCGGCCCAGATAGCGGCGCGCCAGATGTTCGGAGTCCCGCCCCTCTTCCAGCTGACGTCACTGTGCAGCAGCAGCTACCTGACTCCGCCGGCCCAGACCAATGCCCAGCAGCTGCCCTTCTTCCCCTCCGCCCCGGCCCCGCCCCCCTACGGTACCACCGCCACCGCCCTGCTGCACACGCATGGCCACACTCACACAGACCACGTGCAGGCCGCTGCCGCCGGGTACAGCCTCCAGCAGATGGCGCCAGCGTTCAGCCAGAGGTTCTACCAGCACGTCTACCCAGCCTCTGCGCTGGGCCTTGTGGCTGGGCTGGGTGGAGCCAGCGTCAACAAGAAGAACGGCAACGTGTCCTGCTACAACTGTGGGGTCAGCGGGCACTACGCCCAGGACTGCAAGCAGCCCTGCCTCGACTCCCCCCAGCAAGGTAAAGCTCCCGCCGGGGGCAGCAGGTTAGACAGAGCAGCAGGTCTTATCATCAGTCTGAATAATATAAGAACAACAACAACAATATAATATATTAATATAATAAATACATACATACATACATACATACATACACACACATATATATATATATATATATATATAAATAACAATAATAATAATATACACCACTGATGCCACAGATGCCGTTTCCTCTCTCTCTCCGTCTCTCGCTCCTCCATCTCTCTCTCTGCCCTTGTCTCTTCCTTCATCTCTCTCTGTTTCTCAGGAGGTTTTCGTCTGAAGTATGCTGCCTCCCACTCTTCTGAGGTTTTAGACAACGCAGACTGATGAAGATGGCCTCAGACTGATGAAGATGACCTGTTCTGGTTTTCTCCATGTTCTCGTCTTTGCTCCGGGTTGACAGCGGTGGTCCAGACGAGACATTGTGCTTCAGGACAGGCTCAGGAGGAAGTCGTGTTCTAAGAAACATCTCCAGTCCCAGAGTTTTTTTTTTTTTTTACTCTTTTTTTTTTTTTTTTATTACAGTGAGCTACCTGGAGCTAGCCGGCGAGCGTCTACCGGCTGTCCACAGTACCTGTGCCTAATTCATCACTGACCACCCAAATAGAGCCAATCCAACCGCTCTCATTTCCATAGAGATGACCTTTAACCCCACCGCTCCTTACTGGTGGCGCTTGGTATTTTTGCACTGAAGACTGGACTCAGACAGGCTGGTGTTGACTAGCATAGCTCTGACTGGACCCAGACAGGCTGGTGTTGACTAGCATAGCTCTGACTGGACCCAGACAGACTGGTGTTGACTAGCATAGCTCTGACTGGACCCAGACAGGCTGGTGTTGACTAGCATAGCTCTGACTGGACCCAAACAGGCTGGTGTTGACTAGCATAGCTCTGACTGGACCCAGACAGACTGGTGTTGACTAGCATAGCTCTGACTGGACCCAGACATGCTGGTGTTGACTAGCATAGCTCTGACTGGACCCAGACAGGCTGGTGTTGACTAGCATAGCTCTGACTGGACCCAAACAGGCTGGTGTTGACTAGCATAGCTCTGACTGGACCCAGACAGACTGGTGTTGACTAGCATAGCTCTGACTGGACCCAGACAGGCTGGTGTTGACTAGTGTAGTTCTGATGAGGAACACCAGCTCTTCACCAGGACGGAGGCTGAGCAGGACGAGAGCGTTGTATTCTCAGATTATCCAGAGATCCATCTGTGGTCTCAGTTTTAGAGTTTTCTATCTGTTGTTTTTTACAGCGGTATATTTATGCCTCCTTACGGTTGGCTAGGGTTGTTATTGTTTAAGCCGAACAGCAGCTAAGAAAGATTTAAAATGCAAAACAAAAAAAAATTAATGGAACAAAAAAAGACCTGGGTAGTTTCCTCTGTCAGTGTTTTTGAATGTAAAACATGTTTTTATTTCTTATTGTCAAGGAATCTGGCGGTATCAAAAAAACATTTATTGATGAGCATCTGCCACTTGATCTAATGTGAAAAGCATGGTGAGAGGTGCTACTCTGGAGCATCATGTCTGTCGTTGACGTTAAATGCTGCTGTGTTTTATTTGATCTTTTATTTTGCTCTTGTTTTGGCAACATGCACTATAGCTACCAGGAACTCTGATGTCTCAAGTGCACTGAAACGGTCCCAGGTAGCTTAGCGCTAGGCTCCCAGAGTGGCCGTGGCGTCTCTGAAACGCTACGATCCTACGGTCAGACCAGGTGCAGACACAGAAACACCCGTCTGCTAGGCAGGTGGTCGAAGGGCGCGGGGGTGTCCTGCTAGGCAGGTGGTCGAGGGCGCGGGGGTGTCCTGCTAGGCAGGTGGTCGAGGGCGCGGGGGTGTCCTGCTTATTCACTGGGAAGACTATCACTGCTGACCTGTGCTTTACAGTGGTGCTCCGCTCTCTACCCAGCTCTCTACCTGCAGAGGTGAATGAGCACTACACAGCTTTGGACCCCAGATGGCGCCATATCAATAATCCAGACCTGGCTACTCCCTTGGTTTATTCGCCTTATTCACCTCAGCTGCCATATTGGTCAGTCTGACGTAATTAGGGGTGCGGATGCGGAAGTGCCCGTTGCCTTCTATGTTAAAAGTTCACTGTAAAAACACCACTTCAAGAACCAAAATAGTCAAAATAACAGGCTGAATACACTATCGGGGTTACAAACTCATCATTACCAGACTCTGATTTTCACTGCCGTTGTTTTCGCGTTTGGAAATACAGTAGGAGTGAATGCAGCTGACTGCTAACTATGGCTCATTCACCTCCATGTATTTCCAAACGCAAAAACAACGGCAGTGAAAAACAATCAGAGTCTGGTAATGATGAGTTTGTAACCCCGATAGTGTATTCAGCCTGTTATTTGGACTATTTCGGTTCTTGAAGTGGTGTTTTTACAGTGAACTTTTAACATTTAAGTCAACGGGCACTTCCGTATCCGCACCCCAGACTGACCAATATGGCTGCCAGGTGAATAAGGCGAATTACCTTGCTAATATTTCATTGTGCCAGCCAAGTTTAATTAACCACACCAAGTATTTGAAAGGTTTTTAAATACTTTGATCTAGGTGTGTGCGGTAGTCCAGAGGGCTGTTGATGCTGTAATGGGTTTCTGCTCTGGTGGTTTCTAGAGGGCTGTAGTAGAGTTATGGACGAGGCCTTACCTAGCCTAACACAATATTAATTAACCTGAATTGCAAAAGGTTTTTATCTACAGTATGTAGATATATCAGACCTTACTGCATACGCTATCTGTGCATTAGTAAATGTAGTGAAATCTATGCACACACTCACACACACCACAAATGTTTTCTTTTTAATGTTGACATGTATATGAAAATGACTGTCTGAACACTTAGTTGTCTCTGAGTTGGGTAGGTATCAGGAATGTTTAAGTGTGGCCCTTACACACATAGATATCCCTGGAGAGCATCAGCACACGTATAGATATCCCTGAATAGTATCAGCACACGCGTAGATATCCCTGGAGAGTATCAGCACACACATAGATATCCCTAGAGATATCGGATGATTTACAACCGTTTCATCTGTTTAGGATACATGGTAAATAAATACACACACACGTTGATATGACAAAGTTGTTTCAGATTTCATGAGTAGTTACATTTTTATTTAGTACTGTTTGTTAAGGCTTTCTTCCCCTTGTCAGTCTCTGAAGATCTCCAAACTGCTTCTGCTTGATTTTGAACAAAAAACAACAGATCTGTTGGCTCTGACTTTTCAGATGTCAACTGTTACTCTGAACTTTGTGAGCAATGGAACATGTGGACCACTTGTCTGGTTGGAGGACGGTTGTACATACGGGCCTAGCAGTCGTACTTGTTGAACTTTAAAATGGTTTAAAATGCTGTACTGTATATAGATGTCAGACATGCTGCCCTCAGTTGTATGTTTACTGTATTCTTTGATATCTAAATGTAATCTACTGGAAAGGTCAATTATATTTCTAGAATGAATTTGAATTTTATGCAAATTGTTGATCTGTTTTCCTGGAATTAACAGCAATAAATACAAAATGCCACAAAGTTGTTGCTGTTCTGTTATTGTGTTTCATTAGTTTTTGAACAAAGGGACCCAGATACCACAGAAAAAAACAACTTCTACATGAAAACATATGTGTATGGACGGAAGGGCATCAATTGACTGATATTGTTGTGGGAATGTCATTTTTCAGACTGCCAGTTGGTGTGTGTGCAGTCAGCTGACCAGGCCCAGGGGTTAGGAGTCCAGGTTAGGCCCTGATCATGGAGGTTATACTATTCCAGATAAGTGGAGAACTTGTAGCATGGTTTGCCTTGTTTTGTGAAGAGAGGAGCATGTTGTTTGGCTGGAGTCCCTCGACCTGGACCCAGGAGAGACTTCCTCATTCCCCCCGTTCAACGTTGTGGGGATAAGACAGATGTGTTTCAAATGTAAAGTGCATGCAAAAATGTATTATTATTGTTATTATAGCACATACTACTATCTCTGCAGTTATCCCTCCGCGCCTGCACAGGGCGCCAACAATTTTAGAGCGTCTCGTCTGTCGCAAAGCAGCAGACGCAAACCGAGCCGAACACAATACGGGAAGGGAAGGCTGGTTTGGTTTTAAACAAGAATTTGTTTAATTCGAGTAAATTACAAATAAAAGGACGCGTAAGAGATCGGTGACTAGTTAGGCCAAAGTGAAGTCCCTGGCTGTGCACAATCAGAAAGGAACGATTTGCAAGACAGCGCGCAGTTTCACCGTTTTCGGAGAGGTGCAGAAGGTGGTTAAAAATAAAGCCATTGAAAACCATAAATTCAGTCTAAATATATCTATCTCAAAACGGACACAGGTAGCGTTCAGCAGGCACGTCAAAAGGCGAATCCTACTGAAACGTAGCGCCGTTCCTCCAGTATCTCCAGAGAATGCGCCGGACGGGGGCAGGGCCAGGTCGCTCGACCCGAGCAGGGAACCAGGGGGAGCCGAACTATGCAGAAGGAATCAACGAGATCCAGGTGGTGGAGGTCTCGGACTGGCACACCGAGCCGGGGGGTGGAGAGGAGAGGAAGACGGGACGGGCTGTCCAAGAGGACACCGACGCCCTGGATGAAGAACAGTTTATAATAGAGTACAACAATGCAGAAGAAGAGGAGGTAGGAGAGTTTATCATCGAGTACAACAACGCAGAGGAGGACGGCGAAGGCTTCGTGATCCAGTATAACAACGCAGACTTCCAGCAGGGCGGCCTCGTGGTGGGGGACCCGCGGCCGGCCGCGGAGGACTGGCTGTGGGAAGAGGAGAGCTCACCGAGGGGGGCGAAGGGGAAGGGAAGCAGGGATGCGTCGTTCCACGGCCCGCCGTCTGCTGCAGCCTTCCATAAAGAGCACAAGGTGGATAAACACCCTGATTCCTTAGAGAGTGACGTAAAAGAGACGTTTGTGTGCGACCGTTGCCCCAGTAAACCACGATATAGGTCACAAAAGCGCCTATATTCACATCTACGCAGAGACCACCACGATGACTTGCCTGGAAAGACACTTCAAGCGAAAGTCCATCCCAAGGACTCGTCTGCCAGAAAGCAGTCTGGACTAGGAGAAGTGAAGCCGAAGCGCTGGCAGAGGAAGTCCCAGCGGAGGAAGACCTTCTTCTGCCAGGTGTGCCAGAGCACCTGCCGCAGTCAGAACGACTTGGACGCCCACAGCCGGCGCCACGCCAAGAAGACCGCCACGTTCCCGTGTGTCCTCTGTCCCCAGGTGTTCGCCAAGGTCGGAGGTCAGACTCTTCTACTGAAGCACTACCAGGAAGAGCACCCGGGGATAGTCCCGACGTGTCCGCTCTGTGAAAAGACTTTTAAGAGCCTCGGGGCGTTTCTGTGTCACCATGCCAGACACACCGTTGTCACGCCCTTCTACTGCAGCCAGTGTAAGACCTACCAGAAGACGGAGCGAGGCCTGGTGGTTCACCTGAGGATAGACGCTCTGAGGAACATGAAGAATGCAAGCAATGACGCCTCGCAGTGATCTGGCCACCGATAGCTGACAAGGCCCCGTACTGATAGGCCCCGATCTGATAGGCCGTGGCCTAACAACACCACCGCTCTTGAATGAAGTAGACGGATACAGCTTGTGTATCTCTTCATTTTCTTCAGTTGTCTCGGCAACGCTGAAGGGGAGGACTCTAGATCAACCCCTGTACCTACGTACCAGAGCCCACCACCAGGGGGAGACCTCCACAGTTCGTGTTTCCCATTGCCAAGTACATTTTGCTTTGTACATAAAAAAAAGAAGTGATTTGTGTCTCAGTAAAAGTAAAGTCTATTCTAGTCTACCTTCTACATCAGAGTTCAGAGCCTGAAGTGTTTAGTAGCTCTTTTGGTGCTTATTCTTAGACCCTGTAGTATGTAGAAAGAATTGAGCAGGTCCCCTATGGTGCAGTAGCACTATATGGACAGCAGAGGGAGGCATAAACCACATTCTACAACTGTAGATTTTCATACCATCTTATTGTATGGTCTGTTTTCAATGGTTTTTTTTAAGCATTGTTGCATTTTGTCTTACAGAAAGTTACAATCGCTTGAGGTTCTTTTTCTATTTACTATTTTAATTCACCACTGACATCCAAATAAATGTTTTTATTTTAGACCAAACAAAATATGATAGGCCTATATGCCGGCTCTATATATAAATCTAAACTAGAAAAGCCCACTCCACCTGCACACTCAACAACTGTACGTGCTGACATGTACGTGCTGCATCTTGGGGGGAAGAGAGCTTCACTATGCACTTGTTTTGGCTATGTTTGACAGTCGGTTATTCAAGGCATCAAAAAGCATTGTTCATCATTGAAGCTGATGTAAATACATTTCATTATTATCTCTGAAGTCATTTTCTACTTTTACATCCACAATAAACAATGAAAAGTAAATGAAACAATAGTTTGTTCCTTGTGTCAGCCAATGAAAACCACCCAGTCCTTTAGTAAAGGTTTATTTATTTCAGCGAACTCCTCTCACCCTACTGCAGATGCAAACCCAGAGAGGAGCTAGCAGCAGGACTGGGTAGGCTAGGAGCAGGGCTAGGAGGGCTAACAGCTTGAGGGCTAGGAGGGCTAGTCTGGGAGCTGGACTGGGAGGCCTGACAGGACGTCTCCTTGTGGGAGAGCAGGAAGAGAGGGAGGATGGAGGACGCAAGCAGAGCCTCTAATACACCCCTCCAAGCTCTGATCAGAAGCTGTGTTGGAGCATAATCAGTTTTTCTCTTGAGTAAAAAAGTTCCATCCCTCTTGTTGAAACGTTCAGGAGATCTGAGAGGAGAGTTGGTGGGGAGGCGTGGCCTCCTAACCCGACTGTACAGCCTTGCATGAACCCTGAAGGATTTGGAGTCGGCAGATCTGATTGGTGTTCAGCAGATCTTACCTTGTAGAGGGTCCCATGGACAGCACAGAAGGGGGCGGGGCATGTGCTCTTACCCATTGTTATCTGAGCTGCTTTAGGGAACAGGTCACATGACGCGTCAGCAGACAGCCTCCCAGCATGCCTCAGGGCAGGCGGCAGATCCTGAGTCAGCTCACATTCTCCTGACCCCAGATAGACCAAGGTTAGTCTGACAGGCTGCCCCACCCAGCTCAGCTGGTACAGTGGCCTATGTTGGGTTAGGGTGATCGACACCAACTAGGCCAGATGGAATATACCGAGCCATCAGCAAGCAACCTGGTGATTGGGAATGTAAAATATTTATGGAATGAATTCATTAAAATTAAGCCAAGCACTGCTACAAACCACTGATTGCTACAAACCACATCACTGTTATATTCAATGAATAGGCATATGATTTCAGCCTTAAGGACTTGATAGAGAAGCTTTGTTCAGATTCCTAATGACCTGCTGGTCCCTGCAGACTCCTTGTAGAAGAGCTGGCGTTAGGCAGACACCACGGTTGTGATAGGACAGGACAGATGAAGCAAAAAGTTTTCTAGTCAGTCAGAGGGGAGCACAGAACTAACGGCCATCTTGCTCAAATCTATGCAATCCTTCCAAGGTGTGGGTTTGTCTGGTCACTGTCACTTCAGTGTACTGTATCTATGTCCATTATGTCAACAACCCACATGTGCTTGTATGCATTACTCTCCTTTGGGACACAGAAAAAATGCATTGTTTTTTATTTATTTCATATAAACCCGAGTTACTCTATTGTCTGCATGTGTACAGGTCATCATGTCAGAAGCAGCCGAGTCTGACACACTGACCCCGGAGCAGGTGTCCATGGTGTCTCCTGTGGTGGGGGTGCAGGGCTGGACAGGACGAGCTGCTCCCAGATCTGTGCTTATAGGAGCAGGGAGAGGTCAAGAGGTCACACTTCCTGGTCCCTGCTCTGCAGCCCGTTCAGGGTCTGTCACCACAGCAACACTACCAGGTAACCACGGCAACAATACCACGCTGCCAGGTAACCATGGCAATACTCTCATGCTGCCAGGTAACCAGGACAAATCACCTGTACTTAATGACAAATCATGTTATCGAGTTCAGTCCACATATAAGACGACCACACAGGCAGTTGTGAGGGAATCCACATGGTCCGCTGTCGGACGCTGGCTTGACCACAGATATCTAAAAAACGTTCTCATCTCAATGGGGTTGACCAGCTCCTTCCTCCAGATCTTTCGGCACTAGAACGGGACTGGGGGTGTGACAGGGTGCCAGCCCGCCTGAGCCATGATTGGAAATCCCTCGTCACTCCGGGCTCTGTAGAATCTAATTGGCTGTTCTATCTGAGTGCGCCCTCTTCCTGGGGGAGTATACCGGGCTTGTCTCCCCATGATGACCTCACCACTTTAGTCCCCGAATGATGACATCATCACCTCAGAGGCTATATGTACGGTCATACAGATTAACAGCTATACAGTACATAACCATAAGAACACAGGTGTTAATGCAAACATTAGATTATCATAACTATCTCTCATGGTCCCAAGCTTAGGGAACGCAACACATTGGCTCCCTGTCCGAGCGTCCAGAGCAGAGGGTCTGTAGAGACTAAATATGACAGTGGTGTTGCGTCAGCGAGAGCTTCGTCTCCAGGCTGGTCCTGGGGCCCCCAGCACTGACGCCATGCTGGATGAGGTGTGTTAAAGCTGGGCTGAGGGCTGGAGGACCCCTGGGGGGGGTCTCTGTGTTCCTATTTGGCTTCGGTGGGCACAGGTGCGCCAGGGTCCTATCCCGGGTCACCAGTGGGACCAGGTGGGTGGACGGCACCCCGGGGGGGATGGAGAGAGCGCAGGGGGTCGGAGGTCAGAGTAGGCAGGGCGGGGGTCAAGGTGGACAAGGTCACAGAGCGGTGGAGGTGAGCTTCTTCACACCTCTGCGCTGGGCCAGAGTAGAACAGCCCACGGGCTCCAGGACGGGTGGGACACTCCTGTTGAGGGCAGAGTACGTGGCTGCCATGGCGCCCTGCGAGAGAGGGGGAAGGGAGGGTCAGCCACTGATGTTACTACTATACTCTATAACTACTGCTATTACACTAACTAGAACTGTTCTGAAGATTATATGGGACAGGCTGTTTAGGGGCCCAATTGCTAGGTGGCGTTGCTCCACTGAGTAGAGGCCTACAAAAGACTGCGATGCAGTTGTCTGCCGTGCAACTGTGCAAGTTCATGACTTTACGTGTTGTTTTCTAAAGTTAATTCATACTTCAAATTTCTGTGTTTGCATCCAGAGATATGTAAGTGGATATATTTACTTACTAGATACTTGATCTGTTAGAATTTGTGATTCAATATAGACGACTTATTAGTAGGCTACTGTTTGGGAATGCTTCGCTGCTACTAGCACCCAATTCGCCTTATTCACTTCAGCTGCCATATTGGTCAGTCTGACGTAATTGGTGGTGCGGATGCGGAAGTGCCCGTTGCCTTCAATGTTAAAAGTTCACTGTAAAAACAAGAACCGAAATAGTCAAAATAACAGGCTGAGTACACTATCAGGGTTACAAACTCATCATTACCAGACTCTGATTGTTTTTCACTGCCGTTGTTTTCGCGTTTGGAAATACATGGAGGTGAATGAGCCGTCATTCACTCCCATGTTTTTCCAAACGCGAAAACAATGGCAGTGAAAAACATTCAGAGTCTGGTAATGATGAGTTTGTAACCCCGATAGTGTATTCAGCCTAGTTTGTAACCCCAATAGTGTATTCAGCCTGTTATTTTGACTATTTTGGTTCTTGAAGTGGTGTTTTTACAGTAAACTTTTAACATTGAAGGCAACGGGCACTTCCGCATCCGCACCACCAATTACGTCAGACTGACCAATATGGCAGCTGAAGTGAATAAGGCGAATGGTCCCTTTATATTGTTGGCTACGTTACGTCTGACAGTCCTTAGCTACTGTCCGTCGCTAGCTATGTATAATGTCATGTGACACAAGCATAGTTATTCTTTGAGATTATTGTTTGCTATTATTGTACCTGTGGGTTGGATTCTACTGATTTGCATTGTTCTGAGTGAGCTGTTACTCATGGCTATCTGTATTGTTTATTTCAGAACCACACACCCATTTGCATTAAATGCACCAACTTAATCAGCCGTCTCAAGTTACTCTTTAAACCCAAGTCTTAGGGGAATACAGGACTACATTGACAGCATTCTGACCGATGTACACTCCGCGATTATACCCGAGTGTAGCTAGCCCGTAATTATTGAGACTCCGTAACAATAACATTAATATACAATACTGGTACCCCAACCCTGCCTCACCAAGACAGTAAAGAGAGGTATACAGTAGACTTTAGACAGAGACACTGGGAGAGTGTGTGTGTGCGTGTGTGTGTAATGGTAAATGGACTACACTTTTATAGTGCTTTTATCCAAAGTGCTTTACAATGAAGGCCTCTCATTCACACACACATACACACACACCAATGGCGGCAGCTGCCATGCAAGGTGCTAGCCTGCTCATTGGGAGCAATTCAGGCTTCAGTGTCTCGCCTAAGGACACTTCGACTTGTGGACAAGAAGAGCCAGGATACGAACCGCCGATCATTGGATGATCCGCTCTACCTCCTAAGCTACAGACGTGTGTGTGCGTGTGGTACCTTGACCAGGTGTGGTGCGTCCTGTCTGTAGAGTGTGTATTTGGGCAGCTGGTCTCGGTGTGTGACCCAGGGGTGTCGGAGCACCTGTCCGGCGGTCAGACGCTGGTGAGGGTCGACGTGCAGCATCTTAGACACCAGCTCCTACCGGTCAGAGGTCAAACACATGTATATCAGGTACATATATTGCACTGTGTGTGTGCGTGTGTATGTGTGTGTGCGTGAGTACCTTAGCCTCGTCTGAGACTGAGTTCCAGTACCCTCCACTCAAAGAGAACTTGCCGCTGCCAATCCGAGCCAGGATGTTCTCTGGGTTATCTTCCGGTCCGTTAGCAAAGGGAGTGAACCTGGAGGGAGGGAGAGAGGGAGGGACAGAGGGAGGGAGCAAGGGTGGAAGGAACAGCTTGTTAACATGGTATCGAGCAAGAAATGTTACATACAGTATATAGATACACACACACACCTACCCTGTTAACATGGTATAGAGCAGGACACCAAGACTCCAGATGTCACAGGCTGCATCATAACCCTGCTTCTTCAGTACCTGCACAACACACACACGCACACATTATGGAGCTACGCTGTACTCACTGAGAGACCGACAGAGTAGGGGAGTTCAGTCATAAAGCTAGGCGGATAGACAGAGAGAGACCGACAGAGTAGGGGAGTTCCGTCATAAAGCTAGGCGGATAGACAGAGAAAGGGAGAGAAAGGAATGGATAGAGTGAAAGGGAGAGAGAGGAGGAGAGTCAGCGGAGGCAGAGAGTCAGAGTCAAAAAGTCAGCAGAGGCGGGTGTACCTCTGGAGCTACGAAGTTGGCGGTGTAGCAGGGTGTCATGAGCAGACCGTTCTCCGCCCGCAGCTGCTTGGCGAAGCCAAAGTCACAGATCCTGATGGACTCAGCGTTGCCGCTCTCGTCCACGTACAGGATGTTGCTGGGCTTCAGGTCCCGGTGCACCACCTGCAGAAAGCCAAGGTTACACTGGGGACACTGGGGAAAAGGCAAACTATCCCTATAAGCTGGTGTTGATGAACACATGAGCAAACACACACACATACACACACACACACACTTACCCCCTGTATGTGGAGGTACTCGACAGTCTTGGTGATGGTGTAGAGCACGGCGCTCGCCTCTCTCTCGGAGAAGAACTTCTGTCTCAGGATCTTATCCAGCAGCTCTCCGCCTTTCAGGAGCTCTGTCACCAGGTACACCGACCTGCCGTCATCATACACCTATCACAAGAGACCTGCCGTTATCATACACCTATCACAAGAGACCTGCCATCATCATACACCTATCACAAGAGACCTGCCGTCATCCTACACCTATCACAAGAGACCTGCCGTCATCATACACCTATCACAAGAGACCTGCCGTCATCATACACCTATCACAGAGAGGACAGTTACTGGATATAATCATTTTGATTTAATAATCCCTTTTCTTATATTTGTTCATCATTTTCCTTTTCAGACTCATCCAATACTGTCAGTTCTTATGTCAGTTCTCCTAATACTACTACTGGTACTAGCAGTTCTTTTTCCTTTAGAAAAATCATGCCTGTGGAAGTTCTGCATGCTATTAGTGATTTGAAGGAGGGCAGTGGCACTGTCCTGATAGATTGGAGGCCAAGTTCGTTAAGTTTGCCTCTCATATTAATGTATCCTCTTGCTGACTTATTTAACCTATCTCTGTCAACTTGTATGCCTCCTTCCATCTGGAAATGCGCAAACATAACTCCCCTCCATAAAGGTGGTGACAGTCTTGATCTCAATAACTACAGACCCATTTCCATTATTAGTGCAGTTGCCAAATTCATTTTTAATCAGTAATCTCAGTACATGAATGACTTTGACATCTTACCCCAAACCCAATCTGGCTTCAGATGAAATTTCTCAACCACACTCTGCTCTCCTTAAATTTACTAATGACGTGTCATCATCCTTTGATGAGGGTCAGCTTACTGGTTCAAGTTTTGTCACTCTGACCAAGGCTTTTGACTTGGTTGATCATTACCTACTTCTGGATACACTTCCCTCAATTGGTCTATTGGTACAGGCTTTATTCTGGTTCCGTTAATATCTACATAACAGACATCATTGTGTTGTTTATCATGGTAGGCAGTCTGAATATCTAGTTATGGACAAAGGTTGTTCTTTTGGTCCTCTCCTTTTCTCCATATGCTCTGATTGCAATGTTCATTTATATGCTGATGACACTTATTTATAAATCCAGCTCTGATATTTCACAAATACAAAGCTCACTTAAATCTGATTTTAATGCTGTTCGTTTTATAACACAAACGTATATTGAACAAAAATAAATCTTGCATGCTATTTGGTAGTAGATACAAACGTTGTACATGTACCAACATGAGTATTAACTTCTGTGATGGGTAACCACTTGAAGGTTGAAGGTTGATGTATTTAAATATCTGTGTGTATATGTATGGCTGGACACTGAACTCTTCTTTAAGCCTCATATTGATTGTCATAGAAAAATAAAGTGCAGTCTGAGCACATTATACTGCTCAATAAATTGTTTCTCTCTTCAGGTAAGAAAAATAATAATTTCTCAATTAGTACTACCCATTCTCGATTCAGCCAATATTGTTTATAAGAACACATCTGAACACATCTTTATTTTCTAAATGTAGTATACAAGTCTGTGCAGATTTGTTTCTGAGTTCTCCGTATCGTACCCATCATTATGTATAAATCACTTAAAGGTGTCCTATTATGCTCATTTTGAATTATTTACAAAAAATGTACAAGTCTTTGAGGTCCCCAAAACATGTCGTTGAGTATTGTTGCTGAAAATACCACTCAGAATAAGCATTCTAGCATGCCTCTATACCAGGGGTGGCCAACCCGCGGGCTCTTTGCCCGTCAATGTGCGGCTCCTCCATCCATTGATTAAAAAAAAAGTTGGCTTGCGGCTCTTCCATCCTTTCATTAAAAAAAATTATTCATTCATTCCATAAGAACGTCTCTCTGTCTCTCTCTCTCTCTCTCTCTCTCTCTCTCTCTCCAGTTTCGCTGTGCATTTCTTCCTGCCCATTTTAGTTTATTGCAGATTTGTCATAAAATCATATGATTCGTTACGCTAGGTCGCGAGGAAGTCGCGTGAGAACCACTTCAAACCAATCATATAGGTAGCAAATCACCTTGGTAACAAAATAATTGTAAACAAAATAATTTGCTTTGCGTGGGTCATTCTCTTTTACGACAAAAGCTAACGTAGCCTAGGCTACTGTACACAACCAAAGAATGGCTGGAAAGAAATGCGCAGCGAAAAGCAAATATGAAGACGAACACGGACATTTTTTACCCGAGTGTGAGAGTTATTTTTTCTTCATAGAACGTAATGGTAAGCCATTCTGTCTGATATGCCAGACATCATTGGGACATTTCAAAGCCTCAAATCTCCAGCCCAACCCAGCCCAGCCCAATCCAGTCATGCCTAACCCAGCCCAGTCCAGCCTAACCCAGCCCAGTCCAGTCCAGCCTAACCCAGCCCAGCCTAACCCAGTCCAGTCCAGCCTAACCCAGCCCATCCTAGTCCAGTCCAGCCTAACCCAGCCCATCCCAGTCCAGTCCAGCCTAACCCAGCCCAGCCCAGCCCAGCCCAGCCCAGTCCAGTCCAGCCCAGCCCAGCCTAACCCAGCCCAGCCCAGCCCAGCCCAGTCCAGTCCAGTCCAGTCCAGCCTAACCCAGCCTAGTCCAGCCCAGCGTAACCCAACCCAGTCCAAAATATATTATGTCAGAAAATATCTTGTTGTATGTATTAATTTTAAATAAATTAACTTTAAATGTATATTTAATGGACAATAATGTTTTTCTTCTTATTTTAGACTGGGGTGCCTTGGGATTTTAAGTACTTATGAAGGGTGCAGTGACTGAAAAAAAGGTTGAGATACGCTGGTATATATGTTGAGGCTCTGGGTGGTACCACAGTAATTTTTGTGTCTCTTAGTCTCTGACTGGTTGGCCACCCCTGCTCTATACCCCTTTGTTGACTACGAGATCAGATTGAGCGTGTTTTTTGATATGCAAATGCTCTCAGCTAAGAGCAAGTTGGCATGCTAGAGAACAAGGGCTGTTGACGGCGCTATGCTACCTCAAATATACAGACCTGCAAACTCCCGAGAGAGAAAAAGGTGACAAGGTCCGAAACCAAGTTATGGTAGGGGGTCCGGGGGCCTCCTCCCCCATAAGAATTTTTTTAGTGATTTTAATATGCAAATTACATTTTTTAGAGCGTTTTGAAACTAGAATTTCTATGAGCGAGTAGATACATGGCTCTTGCGAGGCGCATAATATATCCATCCCAATTACAACCCCAAATACAATTATGTAGATATCCAGATTCACAGTTGAAACATTTTAATAAGAATTTCAATGTTTCTTTTTCCCTAAAAAGAGAGAACAAGTATCTCATAAAAAGTTGGTTATTTACTTAAACAACCAAACAATTACTTTTTTACACTTTATTCTCCCTGTTGCCTCTCAAAAAAAGACAACCAACCTCCATTGCATGAAATGCAGGAAAGAATGAGACAGGGAGACATGATAGCTTTTAGGGATGCCCCGTCGGAATTATTTGGGCCGATACCGATCACCAATTATTTTCCTCAGGATCGGCAGATACCGATACCGATTTATAAAAAAACACACAAAAAACGACTTCTCCTCTTAGAATGGTCTTACCCATATTATTGTATCGATATAATGACACTGTCTTTGCTTGCATAGATTTAGATTAAGGTTGCCCATTATTATCACTTATTAACTGATAAATAGGCCCTCCAAATATTATTCGGTATATATCAGATTCAGTAGACTTCATACTTCAGTATACAATATACCATTTGGACCCATGCCAAGTGAGTAAAAAAAAAAGTAGTGTTTTTTGTTGTGTAATTGTTTTCCGTGACTTTTATTTTGGAATTCCTTGAAAGAAAGCTGTTTGAGGGCCAACTAGTAGTGTCCTCTATACTAATTTTAAACCGCAATCATTTTGTATGACCACTCAAACTAGAAGTCTAACAATTTCATTCCACTAACGTTACTCTAACATGATGAGACAAGCATCCGGTATGAGGCAAAAGGGGACTTTGTTCGTGTTAGCTAGCTAGCGTTAGTACTATTTTCAAACAAACAGCATAATTACTTGCAGGTTCTGCATAATTTTCATGAACAATTTGTATTGCTTGATCATTCAGAAAGAGTTTATCTGAAAATCCTGCATATGTTGACCCAGGTTGGAAAAGCAATCAGGCAAAAAATGGCTAGCACACACTGCCAGTGTTTTGCCAATTTCAGCGGGAACATTGCCATCAAAAATAAAATGTATCCACTCGGCTCTGCTGTCCTTTGAGCTTGGGAGACTATCTGTGCTGCTTAGTACATCCAAGAACAGAGCATTTTCTGTGCAAATACATTATGCTAGCGAGCGGGGTCCTTGAACGTGACATAGAATGGGGTGGGAGATTTGAACGGCTTGCAGGGACTGACTTTTTTTCTAATGTTTTCATTTCGGCTGACCACAACAAAATTACTGGGTTGTTTCACGTCATACTTTGTGTGTTAGTAGGCCCATCAGAGACTCAAATGTACATGCAAAAACAATGAAAAAGTTAGTTTTCCAAACGTATGTGGACCCCTTTAACTGGCTATCTCTACATGCCAGAAAGCATTTTCATTGGGTTTACATGTATTTTTCTTATCCATCCTTCTAATCTAAAGCAATACCTAGTCCCATGCAGATCCCCATATTCACTTAGACATACTCAGTACCCCTCTTTCTTTGTTCCCAATATCACTAAAGAATAACCTGCCTGACTTGCTCTGATTCATCTCACTGTACATTTTTAGAACATCACTATTTGCTCACTTGAAAACAACCTGTTCTTGCTTGTGATCGTGTTTAATTCTTTGTAAAGGGTGCCAGTAATGTGCTGGTGGGTTGGGGAATTGTAAGTGCATGGGTGCCATACTTGTATGTTTCTGTGTGTTTCTGTATTTTTCTTTTGAATTGTACTGCTGTTGTATTTGTGTTTCAAGGATCCATGATGATTCATCTGACTCACGTCCTTCAGTGTGATGATGTTGGGGTGTTGTCCGTATCTCAGCAGGATCTCCACCTCCTCTGTGGGGTCCTTCTTGGCCTTGCTGATAATCTGGAACCAGGAGCAGATTCACTACAAGTCTCAGCTAAACGCAAACTAGCCTAGCTGTGACTGAACATGTCTACCTAGCTATGACTGAACACATCTACCTAGCTAAATTCTACCTAGCCTAGCTGTGACTGAACAGGTCCATCTAGCTAAACACTAACTAGCCTAGCTGTGACAGAATGTGTCCATCCAGATAAACGCTACCTAGCCACGCTGAGACTGAACGTATGCATCCAGCTACTACCTAGCCTAATTGTGACTGAACATGCACCTAGGTAAACAATAATTAACCTAGCTGTGAACATGTCTACCTAGCTAAATGCTAATTACCCTAGCTGTGAAATGTCTACCTAGCTAAACGCTAACCTAGCTGTGAACATGTGTACCTAGCTAAACGGTACCTAGCCTAGCTCTGACTGAACATGTCTACCTAGTTAAACGCTACAGTACCTAGCCTAGCTCTGACTGAACATGTCTTCCTAGCTAAAGGCTACCTGTCCTAGCTGTGAATAAACATGTCCATCCAGCTAAACACTACCTAGCCTAGCTGTGACTGAATGTGTCCATCTTATCAGTTCCTTTCACAGTGAGTTCTGGAGTGTTGACAGTGCTGTTTGTGCTATACCTTCACAGCGTACTCCATGCCAGTGCTCTTGTGAACACAGCGTTTGCAGACGGAATAGGAGCCCACGCCTATGTCCTCCTTTATGTCGTACACGTCAGAGAACTGGGCCGTACTTCTGTGCAGCTGCTACACACACACACACACACACACACACACACACACACACATACACACAGGGTAGACACACAGGTCGGTCACTGCAAACATGTCTGCATTTCTGCAGGTGTATGTGTGTGTGTGAGAGAGTGTGAGTGTGTGTACCTGTACAATAGTGTTGGGTAGTGGTTGTGTCTCCTCTTCTGACGTTATGGCCACAAAGCTGAATCCTCGGAACAGCTGGTGGGCGTTGGCACTGGGAGGTACCCCTGGAGAGTCTGCACACACACACACACACACACACACACACACACACACACACACACACACACACACACACACACACACACACACACACAGACAGACGGACAGACACACACACATATTAGATTAGATTAGGTACTGTAATGGACCAAAGCAGCAGAGATTTAGAGTGAATGTGTGTGTAGATGCGCGCATGTGTGTGTATATATGTGTGTGTGTGTGTGTATGTGTGTGTGTGTGTGTGTGTGTGTGCAGACTCTCCAGGGGTACCTTTGGGTGTTTTGGCTGTGAACTCTGGGTCGAAGTAGAAGGTGTCGTCTGGTCGGCCGGTGGCTGGTTTGAATGGAGGCTGCAGCTCTCTGCGGAACAGTTTCTACACACACACAGACACTTCACACACCTTCCCTTGAAGACACCTATGAAGACACTCACACGCCCACGCCCACACACACACACACACACACACACACACACACACACACACACACACACACACACACACACACACACACTCACGTTCCAGTCTATGGTGCTATAGAAGTGGTGTCTCTTGATCTCCTCCACACCATCCGGCCCCGCTCCTGCAGAGACAGACAGTCAGAACCAGGTCTAGAACACCGCGCAGCCCACAGGCCGGGGGGGGGGGGGCGGGGGGGGGGACTTAGGTGGGGTAGAGGTGTGGGGGGGTGTACCTAGCCTGTTTGATGGGTTGCGTTTGAAAAGGTTCCTCAGGAGACTCTGTGCTTCTGAACTCAGGAACTGTGGCATCCCCAATTTAGCCCTGGAGGGTAGGAGGAGAGAGAGAGAGAGAGGGAGAGAGGGAGATGGAAGGTGAGAGAAAGAGAGAGAGAGAGAGGACAATAAAAAGAAAAGGTAGCAGGGAGGATAAAAGGAGGAAGGATACTATTAGAGCAGGTTATCACAGGTTATTGCTGCAGTCATCTGTATTCAGGCACCATCCGGAGTCACTGTAAGACTAGTTGTGCATCAGTGTATACAGTAACACACACTCAGGAACTAACACAGCACTCAGGAGAAACTGCCTCAGCAATCCCCAGAGAGAAAGGGAGAGGGAGAGAGAGTGATAGACAGAGGGAGAGAGAGTGATAGACAGGGGAGGGAGAGTGATAGAGAGAGAGGGAGAGAGTGATAGACAGAGAAATCCTTTTTTCTCCAAACTCATACTGTAGTCTGCTGCCAAACACATAAATGATAAGCACTAGACTAGCTTGAGTTGAGTGGAAGCGCCTGGTCTAGCAGGCCTACATCAAAAGATCCTAAAACAATAATAATAATAATAATAATAATAATAATGGTAGTAGTAGTAGTAGTCGTAGTAATAACAATAATTCAAATAATAATAATAACTAGTGCTGCGAGCAGCAGTGAGCGGGCCCTCGCACCCCACGTGTGTCGGGGTGCTGCGCCGTTAAAGGCTGTGCTATTTCGGTGTGCAGTACTGAGAGAAACTTCCTGTCACCAGTAGGTGGCGCTCTAGGCGTGACTCAATACCGAAGCATAGATGTGTTCAGGACGGTACCTTGATGAAGCGTGAGAAATGTTGAGTAAATCGGATAACGTATGTAGGAGTTATGAGGACTTCCTGTTTCACCAGTAGGTGGCGCTGTAAGTGTGACTCAATACCGACACATAGATGGGTTCAGAAGGCCACCTTCATGAAGCGTCAGCAATTTGGTGCAAATCAGATGATTTATGCAGGAGTTATGAGGACTTCCTGTTTCACCAATAGGTGGCGCTGTAAGTATGATGCAATACTGACACATAGATGTGTTCAGGACAGAACCGTCATGAAGCGTGAGATATATCGGACAAATCCGATAATGTATGGAGGAGTTATGGGGACTTCCTGTTTCACCAATAGGTGGCGCTATAAGTATGATGCAATACTGACACATAGATGTGTTCAGGACAGAACCGTCATGAAGCGTGAGATATATCGGACAAATCCGATAATGTATGGAGGAGTTATGGGGACTTCCTGTTTCACCAATAGGTGGCGCTATAAGTATGACGCAATACTGACACATAGATGTGTTCAGGACAGAACCCTCATGAAGCATGAGATATATCGGACAAATCGGATAATGTATGGAGGAGTTATGTGGACTTCCTGTTTCACCAATAGGTGGCGCTATAAGTATGACGCAATACTGACACATAGATGTGTTCAGGACAGAACCGTCATGAAGCGTGAGATATATCAGACAAATTGGATAATGTATGTAGTAGTTATGAGGACTTCCTGTTTCACCAATAGGTGGCGCTATAAGTATGACGCAATACTGACACATAGATGTGTTCAGGACAGAACCGTCATGAAGCGTGAGCTATATCGGACAAATTGTATAATGTATGGAGGAGTTATGAGGACTTCCTGTTTCACCAATAGGTGGCGCTATAAGTATGATGCAATACTGACACATAGATGTGTTCAGGACAGAACCGTCATGAAGCGTGAGATATATCGGACAAATCCGATAATGTATGGAGGAGTTATGGGGACTTCCTGTTTCACCAATAGGTGGCGCTATAAGTATGACGCAATACTGACACATAAATGTGTTCAGGACAGAACCCTCATGAAGCATGAGATATATCGGACAAATCGGATAATGTATGGAGGAGTTATGTGGACTTCCTGTTTCACCAATAGGTGGCGCTATAAGTATGACGCAATACTGACACATAGATGTGTTCAGGACAGAACCGTCATGAAGCGTGAGATATATCAGACAAATTGGATAATGTATGTAGTAGCTATGAGGACTTCCTGTTTCACCAATAGGTGGCGCTATAAGTATGACGCAATACTGACACATAGATGTGTTCAGGACAGAACCGTCATGAAGCGTGAGCTATATCGGACAAATTGGATAATGTATGGAGGAGTTATGAGGACTTCCTGTTTCACCAATAGGTGGCGCTATAAGTATGATGCAATACTGACACATAGATGTGTTCAGGACAGAACCGTCATGAAGCGTGAGATATATGGGACAAATTGGATTATGTATGTAGGAGTTATGAGGACTTCCTGTTTCACCAATAGGTGGCGCAATAAGTATGATGCAATACTGACACAAAGATGTGTTCAGGACAGAACCGTCATGAAGCGTGAGATATATCGAACAAATTGGATAATGTATGGAGGAGTTATGAGGACTTCCTGTTTCACCAATAGGTGGCGCTATAAGTATAATGCAATACTGACACATAGATGTGTTCAGGACAGAACCGTCATGAAGCGTGAGATATATCGGACAAATTAGATAATGTATGGAGGAGTTATGAGGACTTCGTGTTTTATGGCGAAATGTCAAACTTGTCATAACATTCCAGTGTTATGAGTGGTGCTGTGTGTGTCAATGCCTAGTGATGTCCAGTATTGTGAATGGTGCTGTGTGTGTCCATGTCCAGTGTTGTCCATTGTTGTGAATGGTGCTGTGTGTCCATGCCCAGTGTTGTGAATGGTGATGTGTCCATGTCCAGTGTTGTGAATGGTGCTGTGTGTCCATGTGCAGTGTTGTCCAGTGTTGTGAATGGTGATGTGTGTCCATGTCCAGTGTTGTGAATGGTGCTGTGTCCCCATGTCCAGTGTTGTCCAGTGTTGTGAATGGTGTTGTGTGTGTCCATGTCCAGTGTTAATCAGTGTTGTGAATGGTGCTGTGTGTCCATGTCCAGTGTTGTCCAGTGTTGTGAATGGTGGTGTGTGTCCATGTCCAGTGTTGTGAATGGTGCTATGTGTCCATGCCCAGTGTTGTCCAGTGTTGTGAATGGCTCTGTGTGTCCATGACCAGTGTTGTGAATGGTGCTGTGTTTGTCCATGCCCAGTGTTGTGAATGGTGCTGTGTGTCCATGTCGAGTGTTGTGAATGGTGCTGTGTGTGTCCATGTCCAGTGTTGTCCAGTGTTGTGAATGTTGCTGTGTCCATGCCCAGTGTTGTGAATGGTGCTGGTGCTGTGTGTGTCCATGTCAAGTGTTGTGAATGGTCCTGTGTCCATGTCCAGTGTTGTCAAGGGTTGTGAATGGTGCTGTGTGTGTCCATGCCTAGTGATGTCCAGTGTTGTTAATGATGCTGTGTGTGTCCATGCCCAGTGTTGTGAATGGTGCTGTGTGTGTCCATGTCCAGTGTTGCCCAGTGTTGTGAATTGTTCTGTGTGTGGCCATGCCTAGTGATGTCCAGTGTTGTGAATGGTACTGTGTGTGTCCATGTCCAGTGTCGGCCAGTATTGTGAATGGTGCTGTGTATCCATGCCCACTGTTGTGAATGGTGCTGTTTATGTCCCTGTCCAGTGTTGTGAATGTTGTTGTGTGTCCATGTCCAGTGTTTTCCAGTGTTGTGAATGGTGCTGTGTGTGTCCATGCCCAGTGTTATGAATGGTGCTGTGTGTATCTATGTCCAGTGTTGTCCAGTGTTGTGAATGGTGCTGTGTTCATTTCCAGTGTTGTCCAGTGTTGTGAATGGCTCTGTGTGTGTCCATGCCTAGTGATGTCCAGTGTTGTGAATGGTGCTGTGTGTGTCCATGCCTAATGATGTCCAGTGTTGTGAATGGTGCTGTGTGTGTCCATGTCCAGTGTTGTGAATGGTGCTGTGTGTCCATGTCCAGTGTTGTCCAGTGTTGTGAGTGGTGCTGTGTGTGTCCATGCCTAGTGATGTCCAGTATTGTGAATGGTGCTGTGTGTGTCCATGTCCAGTGTTGTCCATTGTTGTGAATGGTGCTGTGTGTGTCCATGCCCAGTGTTGTGAATGGTGCTGTGTCCATGTCCAGTGTTGTGAATGGTGCTGTGTGTGTCCATGCCCAGTGTTGTGAATGGTGCTGTGTCCATGTCCAGTGTTGTGCATGGTGCTGTGTGTCCATGTGCAGTGTTGTCCAGTGTTGTAAATGGTGCTGTGTGTCCATGTCCAGTGTTGTCCAATGTTGTGAATGGTACTGTGTGTGTCCATGTCCAGTGTTGCCCAGTATTGTGAATGGTGCTGTCCATGTCCAGTGTTGTGAATGCTGCTGTGTATCCATGCCCACTGTTGTGAATGGTGCTATTTGTGTCCATGTCCAGTGTAGTGAATGTTGTTGTGTGTCCATGTCCAGTGTTTTCCAGTGTTGTGAATGGTGCTGTGTGTGTCCATGCCCAGTGTTGTGAATGGTGCTGTGTGTCCATGTCCAGTGCTGTGAATAGTGCTGTGTGTCCATGTCCAGTGTTTTCCAGTGTTGTGAATGGTGCTGTGTGTCCATGTCGAGTGTTGTGAATGGTGCTGTGTGTGTCCATGTCCAGTGTTGTCCAGTGTTGTAAATGGTGCTGTGTGTCCATGCCCAGTGTTGTGAATGGTGCTGGTGCTGTGTCTGTCCATGTCAAGTGTTGTGAATGGTCCTGTGTCCATGTCCAGTGTTGTCCAGTGTTGTGAATGGTGCTGTGTGTGTCCATGTCCAGTGTTGTGAATGGCGCTGTGTGTCCATGTCCAGTGTTGTCCAGTGTTGTGAGTGGTGCTGTGTGTGTCCATGCCTAGTGATGTCCAGTATTGTGAATGGTGCTGTGTATGTGTCCATGTCCAGTGTTGTCCATTGTTGTGAATGGTGCAGTGTGTGTCCATGCCCAGTGTTGTGAATGGTGCTGTGTGTCCATGTCCAGTGTTGTGAATGGTGCTGTGTGTCCATGTGCAGTGTTGTCCAGTGTTGTGAATGGTACTGTGTGTCCATGTCCAGTGTTGCCCAGTATTGTGATGGTGCTGTCCATGTCCAGTGTTGTGAATGGTGCTGTGTATCCATGCCCACTGTTGTGAATGGTGCTGTTTGTGTCCATGTCCAGTGTTGTGAATGTTGTTGTGTGTCCATGTCCAGTGTTTTCCAGTGTTGTGAATGGTGCTGTGTGTGTCCATGCCCAGTGTTGTGAATGGTGCTGAGTGTCCATGTCCAGTGTTGTGAATGGTGCTGTGTGTCCATGTCCAGTGTTGTCCAGTGTTGTGAATGGTGCTGTGTGTCCATGTCCAGTGTTGTCCAGTGTTGTGAATGGTGGTGTGTGTCCATGTCCAGTGTTGTCCAGTGTTTCGAGTGGTGCTGTGTGTGTCCATGCCCAGTGTTCTGAATGGTGCTGTGTGTCCATGTCCAGTGTTGTGAATGGTGCTGTGTGTGTCCATGTCCAGTGTTGTTAATGGTGCTGTGTGTGTCCATGTCCAGTGTTGTGAATGGTGCTGTGTGTCCATGTCCAGTGTTGTTCAGTATTGTGAATGGTGTTGTGTGTCCATGTCCAGTGTTAATCAGTGTTGTGAATGGTGCTGTGTGTCAATGTCCAGTGTTGTCCAGTGTTGTGAATGGTGGTGTGTGTCCATGTCCAGTGTTGTCCAGTGTTGTGAATGGTGCTATGTGTCCATGCCCAGTGTTGTCCAGTGTTGTGAATGGCTCTGTGTGTCCATGCCCAGTGTTGTGAATGGTGCTGGTGCTGTGTGTGTCCATGTCAAGTGTTGTGAATGGTCCTGTGTCCATGTCCAGTGTTGTCCAGTGTTGTGAATGGTGCTGTGTGTGTCTATGCCTAGTGATGTCCAGTGTTGTTAATGATGCTGTGTGTGTCCATGCCCAGTGTTATGAATGGTGCTGTGTTCACTTCCAGTGTTGTCCAGTGTTGTGAATGGCTCTGTGTGTGTTCATGCCTAGTGATGTCCAGTGTTGTGAATGGTGCTGTGTGTGTCCATGCCTAATGATGTCCAGTGTTGTGAATGGTGCTGTGTGTGTCCATGTCCAGTGTTGTGAATGGTGCTGTGTGTCCATGTCCAGTGTTGTCCATTGTTGTGAATGGTGCTGTGTGTGTCCATGCCCAGTGTTGTGAATGGTGCTGTGTGTCCATGTCCAGTGTTGTGAATGGTGCTGTGTGTCCATGTGCAGTGTTGTCCAGTGTTGTGAATGGTGCTGTGTGTCCATGTCCAGTGTTGTCCAGTGTTGTGAATGATACTGTGTGTGTCCATGCCCAGTGTTGTGAATGGTGCTGTGTGTCCATGTCCAGTGTTGTGAATGGTGCTGTGTGTCCATGTGCAGTGTTGTCCAGTGTTGTGAATGGTGCTGTGTGTCCATGTCCAGTGTTGTCCAGTGTTGTGAATGATACTGTGTGTGTCCATGCCCAGTGTTGTGAATGGTGCTGTGTGTCCATGTCCAGTGTTGTGAATGGTGCTGTGTGTCCATGTCCAGTGTTGTGAATGGTGCTGTGTGTCCATGTGCAGTGTTGTCCAATGTTGTGAATGGTACTTGTCCAGTGTTGTGAATGGTGCTGTGTGTCCATGTCCAGTCTTGTCCAGTGTTGTGAATGGTACTGTTTGTGTCCATGTCCAGTGTTGCCCAGTATTGTGAATGGTGCTGTCCATGTCCAGTGTTGTGAATGGTGCTGTGTACCCATGCCCACTGTTGTGAATGGTGCTGTTTGTGTCCATGTCCAGTGTTGTGAATGTTGTTGTGTGTCCATGTCCAGTTTTTTCCAGTGTTGTGAATGGTGCTGTGTGTGTCCATGCCCAGTGTTGTGAATGGTGCTGTGTCCATGTCCAGTGTTGTGAATGGTGCTGTGTGTCCATGTCCAGTGTTGTCCAGTGTTGTGAATGGTGCTGTGTGTCCATGTCCAGTGTTGTCCAGTGTTGTGAATGGTACTGTTTGTGTCCATGTCCAGTGTTGCCCAGTATTGTGAATGGTGCTGTCCATGTCCAGTGTTGTGAATGGTGCTGTGTACCCATGCCCACTGTTGTGAATGGTGCTGTTTGTGTCCAAGTCCAGTGTTGTGAATGTTGTTGTGTGTCCATGTCCAGTGTTTTCCAGTGTTGTGAATGGTGTTGTGTGTGTCCATGTCCAGTGTCCACAACAATCAACAATCAACAGTCCACAACAATCAGTGTTGTGAATGGTGCTGTGTGTCCATGTCCAGTGTTGTCCAGTGTTGTGAATGGTGGTGTGTGTCCATGTCCAGTGTTGTCCAGTGTTGTGAATGGTGCTATGTGTCCATGCCCAGTGTTGTCCAGTGTTGTGAATGGCTCTGTGTGTCCATGACCAGTGTTGTGAATGGTGCTGTGTGTCTCCATGCCCAGTGTTGTGAATGGTGCTGTGTGTCCATGTCGAATGTTGTGAATGGTGCTGTGTGTGTCCATATCCAGTGTTGTCCAGTGTTGTGAATGGTGCTGTGTCCATGCCCAGTGTTGTGAATGGTGCTGGTGCTGTGTGTGTCCATGTCAAGTGTTGTGAATGGTCCTGTGTCCATGTCCAGTGTTGTCCAGTGTTGTGAATGGTGCTGTGTGTGTCCATGCCTAGTGATGTCCAGTGTTGTTAATGATGCTGTGTGTGTCCATGCCCAGTGTTGTGAATGGTGCTATGTGTGTCCATGTCCAGTGTTGCCCAGTGTTGTGAATTGTTCTGTGTGTATCCATGCCTAGTGATGTCCAGTGTTGTGAATGGTACTGTGTGTGTCCATGTCCAGTGTTGGCCAGTATTGTGAATGGTGCTGTGTATCCATGCCCACTGTTGTGAATGGTGCTGTTTATGTCCATGTCCAGTGTTGTGAATGTTGTTGTGTGTCCATGTCCAGTGTTTTCCAGTGTTGTGAATGGTGCTGTTTGTGTCCATGCCCAGTGTTATGAATGATGCTGTGTGTCTATGTCCAGTGTTGTCCAGTGTTGTGAATGGTGCTGTGTTCATTTCCAGTGTTGTCCAGTGTTGTGAATGGCTCTGTGTGTGTCCATGCCTAGTGATGTCCAGTGTTGTGAATGGTGCTGTGTGTGTCCATGCCTAATGATGTCCAGTGTTGTGAATGGTGCTGTGTGTGTCCATGTCCAGTGTTGTGAATGGTGCTGTGTGTCCATGTCCAGTGTTGTCCAGTGTTATGAGTGGTGCTGTGTGTGTCCATGCCTAGTGATGTCCAGTATTGTGAATGGTGCTGTGTGTGTCCATGTCCAGTGTTGTCCATTGTTGTGAATGGTGCTGTGTGTGTCCATGCCCAGTGTTGTGAATGGTGCTGTGTCCATGTCCAGTGTTGTGAATGGTGCTGTGTGTCCATGTGCAGTGTTGTCCAGTGTTGTGAATGGTGCTGTGTGTCCATGTCCAGTGTTGTGAATGGTGCTGTGTCCCCATGTCCAGTGTTGTCCAGTGTTGTGAATGGTGTTGTGTGTGTCCATGTCCAGTGTTAATCAGTGTTGTGAATGGTGCTGTGTGTCCATGTCCAGTGTTGTCCAGTGTTGTGAATGGTGGTGTGTGTCCATGTCCAGTGTTGTGAATGGTGCTATGTGTCCATGCCCAGTGTTGTCCAGTGTTGTGAATGGTGCTGTGTTTGTCCATGCCCAGTGTTGTGAATGGTGCTGTGTGTCCATGTCGAGTGTTGTGAATGGTGCTGTGTGTGTCCATGTCCAGTGTTGTCCAGTGTTGTGAATGGTGCTGTGTCCATGCCCAGTGTTGTGAATGGTGCTGGTGCTGTGTGTGTCCATGTCAAGTGTTGTGAATGGTCCTGTGTCCATGTCCAGTGTTGTCCAGTGTTGTGAATGGTGCTGTGTGTGTCCATGCCTAGTGATGTCCAGTGTTGTTAATGATGCTGTGTGTGTCCATGCCCAGTGTTGTGAATGGTGCTGTGTGTGTCCATGTCCAGTGTTGCCCAGTGTTGTGAATTGTTCTGTGTGTGGCCATGCCTAGTGATGTCCAGTGTTGTGAATGGTACTGTGTTTGTCCATGTCCAGTGTCGGCCAGTATTGTGAATGGTGCTGTGTATCCATGCCCACTGTTGTGAATGGTGCTGTTTATGTCCATGTCCAGTGTTGTGAATGTTGTTGTGTGTCCATGTCCAGTGTTTTCCAGTGTTGTGAATGGTGCTGTGTGTGTCCATGCCCAGTGTTATGAATGGTGCTGTGTGTATCTATGTCCAGTGTTGTCCAGTGTTGTGAATGGTGCTGTGTTCATTTCCAGTGTTGTCCAGTGTTGTGAATGGCTCTGTGTGTGTCCATGCCTAGTGATGTCCAGTGTTGTGAATGGTGCTGTGTGTGTCCATGCCTAATGATGTCCAGTGTTGTGAATGGTGCTGTGTGTGTCCATGTCCAGTGTTGTGAATGGTGCTATGTGTCCATGTCCAGTGTTGTCCAGTGTTGTGAGTGGTGCTGTGTGTGTCCATGCCTAGTGATGTCCAGTATTGTGAATGGTGCTGTGTGTGTCCATGTCCAGTGTTGTCCATTGTTGTGAATGGTGCTGTGTGTGTCCATGCCCAGTGTTGTGAATGGTGCTGTGTCCATGTCCAGTGTTGTGAATGGTGCTGTGTGTGTCCATGCCCAGTGTTGTGAATGGTGCTGTGTCCATGTCCAGTGTTGTGAATGGTGCTGTGTGTCCATGTGCAGTGTTGTCCAGTGTTGTAAATGGTGCTGTGTGTCCATGTCCAGTGTTGTCCAATGTTGTGAATGGTACTGTGTGTGTCCATGTCCAGTGTTGCCCAGTATTGTGAATGGTGCTGTCCATGTCCAGTGTTGTGAATGCTGCTGTGTATCCATGCCCACTGTTGTGAATGGTGCTATTTGTGTCCATGTCCAGTGTAGTGAATGTTGTTGTGTGTCCATGTCCAGTGTTTTCCAGTGTTGTGAATGGTGCTGTGTGTGTCCATGCCCAGTGTTGTGAATGGTGCTGTGTGTCCATGTCCAGTGTTGTGAATAGTGCTGTGTGTCCATGTCCAGTGTTTTCCAGTGTTGTGAATGGTGCTGTGTGTCCATGTCCAGTGTTGTGAATGGTGCTGTGTGTGTCCATGTCCAGTGTTGTCCAGTGTTGTGAATGGTGCTGTGTGTCCATGCCCAGTGTTGTGAATGGTGCTGGTGCTGTGTCTGTCCATGTCAAGTGTTGTGAATGGTCCTGTGTCCATGTCCAGTGTTGTCCAGTGTTGTGAATGGTGCTGTGTGTTTCCATGTCCAGTGTTGTGAATGGCGCTGTGTGTCCATGTCCAGTGTTGTCCAGTGTTGTGAGTGGTGCTGTGTGTGTCCATGCCTAGTGATGTCCAGTATTGTGAATGGTGCTGTGTATGTGTCCATGTCCAGTGTTGTCCATTGTTGTGAATGGTGCAGTGTGTGTCCATGCCCAGTGTTGTGAATGGTGCTGTGTATGTGTCCATGTCCAGTGTTGTGAATGGTGCTGTGTGTCCATGTCCAGTGTTTTCCAGTGTTGTGAATGGTGCTGTTTGTGTCCATGCCCAGTGTTATGAATGATGCTGTGTGTCTATGTCCAGTGTTGCCCAGTATTGTGATGGTGCTGTCCATGTCCAGTGTTGTGAATGGTGCTGTGTATCCATGCCCACTGTTGTGAATGGTGCAGTGTGTGTCCATGTCCAGTGTTGTGAATGTTGTTGTGTCCATGTCCAGTGTTTTCCAGTGTTGTGAATGGTGCTGTGTGTGTCCATGCCCAGTGTTGTGAATGGTGCTGTGTGTCCATGTCCAGTGTTGTGAATGGTGCTGTGTGTCCATGTCCAGTGTTGTCCAGTCTTGTGAATGGTGCTGTGTGTCCATGTCCAGTGTTGTCCAGTGTTGTGAATGGTGGTGTGTGTCCATGTCCAGTGTTGTCCAGTGTTTCGAGTGGTGCTGTGTGTGTCCATGCCCAGTGTTCTGAATGGTGCTGTGTGTCCATGTCCAGTGTTGTGAATGGTGCTGTGTGTGTCCATGTCCAGTGTTGTGAATGGTGCTGTGTGTGTCCATGTCCAGTGTTGTGAATGGTGCTGTGTGTCCATGTCCAGTGTTGTTCAGTATTGTGAATGGTGTTGTGTGTCCATGTCCAGTGTTAATCAGTGTTGTGAATGGTGCTGTGTGTCCATGTCCAGTGTTGTCCAGTGTTGTGAATGGTGGTGTGTGTCCATGTCCAGTGTTGTCCAGTGTTGTGAATGGTGCTATGTGTCCATGCCCAGTGTTGTCCAGTGTTGTGAATGGCTCTGTGTGTCCATGCCCAGTGTTGTGAATGGTGCTGGTGCTGTGTGTGTCCATGTCAAGTGTTGTGAATGGTCCTGTGTCCATGTCCAGTGTTGTCCAGTGTTGTGAATGGTGCTGTGTGTGTCTATGCCTAGTGATGTCCAGTGTTGTTAATGATGCTGTGTGTGTCCATTAGGGTGCATCAAATTGCAATGTTAAAATTAAATCTCAACATATCATTCTGCCTGGGGTGGCATTTTGTTATGACACACATACAAATGATTTGTGCAAAGTTTTGGGAAAATTACTTGAGATTTAGAGGTCCAACGGTTTTTGGGTGTTTTCCTGAATAACATCGATGCAATCTCAAAAACGACAAGAAATAGATTTTTAGAACATTTATTTTGAATAGAACAACATAAAATCTAATACTCAAGTAAAGTACAACTCCTCAGTGTCTGTACTTAAGTACAGTATTCAAGTAAATCAAGTTACTGTCCTCGAACATGTCTCAATATAGTGTCCTACTCCTGGTCCAGCTTGCGCTTGCTGCGGCGAAGATTTGGATTTTGTGTGCGGTCATGCTCAACTGCCTGCAGCACATTTTGCAGGTGCTCCTCGCTCCTGGCTGCTGCCACGAAGTCTGACGTCAGTTTGACGCCACGCTCGGCACAGTCATTCACCACATTGATGGCACGTACATTCACTGCACCCGTTTGAAATGCTGCACTGGAAGTCCAATCCTCTACATCCAGTGAAAGAAAAGTTGGATCAATGTGCAGCAGGTGCATGCCGAACCAGCAGTCTGGGTTGGCGAGGTCAGCCAAGCTGGTGGTCGGCGAGAGGGTTGGAAACTTCGGCTTGCCAAAGCCAGTGCCAAAGCGGAGCTGTGGGGCTCGCATGGGTAGATCAGCCGGCTTGTGCTCCAAGATGGCATCTGCAAGTGCGCGCCGCTCACCAACTGGCACCTTGGTGCTGAAGAGTGCCAGGGGCAGCATCTCGCATGTCAGGTACCATAGGTGCCTCTCCAGAGCCTTAATTGCTGATGCAGCGATGCCCTCGTCAACAGCCTTGTATTCACACAGGTGGCAGTAGAGTGTGAGGTCATTCCATCCAGCATCTACGGCCGTGTCACAGGCCATCCACCATGTTGCGTAGATGTGCGTAATGAACTTGGCAAACGCCCGAATCTTCAACACCTGCTGTTGTGTTGTGATGGTCCCCTGAGGAAGCAACGCAATGTGCTGCTCCATCAAGGCCAGCTTGAGGGTGTAGAGCAGCTTGGCCATCCACCGTGCCTTGTGCAGTGCTCCCGGTCGTTGCAAGGTTACTGGAGTTTGATCTGCAATGTCTGCACTCAGATACACTAGACATAGCTGCACAAACTCACGATAGTCACCCCTCTTGTAGTTGAGCAGTCCTGCAGCGCAAACATTGAGTTCAGCACGCAACTTGCCAAGAAATGGTGGTTCAGCATCCCCAGGAATGTAGCAGGACAATGTGCCGCCCTTGAGTGGCAACAGGTTCCAGTTGTCCCGCAGACGTGTAAACAATGTCACCTCTGGCGATCGTGACACCTCCACCTTGAGGTGAGTGAAAATGTGGCTGAGGAGCACCTCTCCGATGTGGTGCCGGCAACCGGACCAGAGTAGTGGTCGACCCAGTGAGTTCTGGATGGCAATGCAGGCTGCTGTGAGATGGCCGGTGTTTGAGGCCGTGGTGTCAAATGCCATGTTGACAACCTGATCGGTACAGCACCAGTCCTGCAGCAGCTTGCATGTCAGCCGGGCGATGATCGTTCCACATGCCTCGTTAGTCCCCTTCATGTATGCTGGCACGCCGAGTAGTTTTAGCCGCTCCGCATCTCCGACCACCACCGTCAGACGCTCCTCCAACTGACGCACATTGTTGAGCATTGGTGTCAACTTGCTGTCCCAGTGCAGGGTGCACATGGGAGGGGGTGTCCACTGCTCGTGCTGTTCCTCACTGATGGTCTTCAGCACTTGACGGCGTGATCGGTCTGCTGTCGCGTAGGATGTGGAGACCATTTCTGAATTTCCACCTGACTCCTCGATCAGGCCGCGTGTGAAAGCAGCCTGCTGCGTTGGTGTCATCTTCAATCGTGTAGCCAGTGACACAAGGCTTGGCCGGCTGAGAATGTCAGATGGAATGAATGCTGTGGTGCCTGTCTTCTTGCGTTCACGGATGGGTGTGTTCTCAGCCAGTGGAGCAACTGCTTCATCTGCATTGCCATCCTCATCACTTTCGCTTTCTAATACCACCATGCTGGTAGACATCGCCGTCATCTCCTGCTCCTTGGTGAGGTAGGCCTGCTGCGCTTCTTCACGCTCCTGTCGCCGCTTCACCTTAATAATGATAATAATAATAATAAACTTTATTTGTATAGCACCTTCCATGACATGCAATGCAGCTCAAAGTGCTTTACAGATCAAGCACAAAACATTAAAATAAGAAAATAGAAGCAGAAACATAAAATTACATAAAAATAAAAGCAAACCTTGGATTGCAGCTTGACATCGAATGCTCCAAATGTGGCCACTCTGTCGCCCTTCATGCTGGCTAGAAAAGCAAGGTCCTCTGCATCACGGATCAGCTCCTCTGCGTTTGGAGTCCACAGCGGGAACGTGGCATCCAGCTTGTGCTCCATTGCGTCCACCAGTCGAGCAGTAGCCTCACTGGAGCGCCTTTCCTTTGGTATGCGCCGCAGCTTGTTGTTGGCATCGAGGAGGGCTATCATCTTCTCACATGCTCGCTGATCACTCCCCATTGGGATGTTGGCCTTTCCATAAAATGGACGCACCTGCTCCAAAACAATCTTAGCCGCCTGGAACCGTGACATGGCTCCAGTCAAACCTGGTCGCTTTGCATGCAGTTGTGTGTCGCAGTTATACAGCAAGCACCGCAAGATCTGGTGACCACTTGGCAGCTTGGCGCCAGTGATAATGGCATCTGCATCGGTGATAGTGGCGCCCAGACCAAAAACCAGGGTGCGGCTCCTCTGGCAGGGGCCTAAGGCCATCTTGTGAGAGCTGGATCCTGTGGTGTGTGATGGTGGCGTTGAGGGAATTGACTCAGCAACTGAGCTACACAGGCAGAGCTTTTTATAGGCAAAGCCCCCCCCCCCCATTTTTATGCAGGTGCGTGAAAATAGAATAGTTCCCGCAAAACAGAGGGTAAAATGTGCGGGAATATTGGAACAAACAGGTCTCCGGGCTTGAAATGTAACAATATTGCAACAACACACACACTGTTGTTGAATAACACACACACACACAGAGGTGCGGGAATATAGGAGCAGACAGGTCTCCGTGCTTGAAATATAACAATGTTGCAACCTTGTGCGTGAATAACTCACATTCACACACACACACACACACACACACACACACACACACACACACACACACACACACCAGCAGGCCATGTGCGAGCAGGGCAGAGTGAAGGGACACAGTTCCTGTTACCCCCTTATGCCATAAAATCAGACGTACCGTTGCACCTCTAAATCACCTCGTATCGCTTTAATATTTTGTATCTATTGTTTTTGCATGGATGGTAACACTTTTAGCACCCATGCAAATCAATATTCCGGAAATGTGTATTTTGATGATGTCCAGTGTTGGGAATGGTGCTGTGTGTGTCCATGTCCAGTGTTGTGAATGGTGCTGTGTGTCCATGTCCAGTGTTGTCCATTGTTGTGAATGGTGCTGTGTGTGTCCATGCCCAGTGTTGTGAATGGTGCTGTGTGTCCATGTCCAGTGTTGTGAATGGTGCTGTTTGTCCATGTGCAGTGTTGTCCAGTGTTGTGAATGGTGCTGTGTGTCCATGTCCAGTGTTGTCCAGTGTTGTGAATGATACTGTGTGTGTCCATGCCCAGTGTTGTGAATGGTGCTGTGTGTCCATGTCCAGTGTTGTGAATGGTGCTGTGTGTCCATGTGCAGTGTTGTCCAGTGTTGTGAATGGTGCTGTGTGTCCATGTCCAGTGTTGTCCAGTGTTGTGAATGATACTGTGTGTCCATGCCCAGTGTTGTGAATGGTGCTGTGTGTCCATGTCCAGTGTTGTGAATGGTGCTGTGTGTCCATGTGCAGTGTTGTCCAGTCTTGTGAATGGTGCTGTGTGTCCATGTCCAGTGTTGTCCAGTGTTGTGAATGGTGGTGTGTGTCCATGTCCAGTGTTGTCCAGTGTTTCGAGTGGTGCTGTGTGTGTCCATGCCCAGTGTTCTGAATGGTGCTGTGTGTCCATGTCCAGTGTTGTGAATGGTGCTGTGTGTGTCCATGTCCAGTGTTGTGAATGGTGCTGTGTGTGTCCATGTCCAGTGTTGTGAATGGTGCTGTGTGTCCATGTCCAGTGTTGTTCAGTATTGTGAATGGTGTTGTGTGTCCATGTCCAGTGTTAATCAGTGTTGTGAATGGTGCTGTGTGTCCATGTCCAGTGTTGTCCAGTGTTGTGAATGGTGGTGTGTGTCCATGTCCAGTGTTGTCCAGTGTTGTGAATGGTGCTATGTGTCCATGCCCAGTGTTGTCCAGTGTTGTGAATGGCTCTGTGTGTCCATGCCCAGTGTTGTGAATGGTGCTGGTGCTGTGTGTGTCCATGTCAAGTGTTGTGAATGGTCCTGTGTCCATGTCCAGTGTTGTCCAGTGTTGTGAATGGTGCTGTGTGTGTCTATGCCTAGTGATGTCCAGTGTTGTTAATGATGCTGTGTGTGTCCATGCCCAGTGTTATGAATGGTGCTGTGTTCACTTCCAGTGTTGTCCAGTGTTGTGAATGGCTCTGTGTGTGTTCATGCCTAGTGATGTCCAGTGTTGTGAATGGTGCTGTGTGTGTCCATGCCTAATGATGTCCAGTGTTGGGAATGGTGCTGTGTGTGTCCATGTCCAGTGTTGTGAATGGTGCTGTGTGTCCATGTCCAGTGTTGTCCATTGTTGTGAATGGTGCTGTGTGTGTCCATGCCCAGTGTTGTGAATGGTGCTGTGTGTCCATGTCCAGTGTTGTGAATGGTGCTGTGTGTCCATGTGCAGTGTTGTCCAGTGTTGTGAATGGTGCTATGTGTCCATGTCCAGTGTTGTCCAGTGTTGTGAATGATACTGTGTGTGTCCATGCCCAGTGTTGTGAATGGTGCTGTGTGTCCATGTCCAGTGTTGTGAATGGTGCTGTGTGTCCATGTGCAGTGTTGTCCAGTGTTGTGAATGGTGCTGTGTCCATGTCCAGTGTTGTCCAGTGTTGTGAATGATACTGTGTGTCCATGCCCAGTGTTGTGAATGGTGCTGTGTGTCCATGTCCAGTGTTGTGAATGGTGCTGTGTGTCCATGTGCAGTGTTGTCCAGTGTTGTGAATGGTGCTGTGTCCATGTCCAGTCTTGTCCAGTGTTGTGAATGGTACTGTTTGTGTCCATGTCCAGTGTTGCCCAGTATTGTGAATGGTGCTGTCCATGTCCAGTGTTGTGAATGGTGCTGTGTACCCATGCCCACTGTTGTGAATGGTGCTGTTTGTGTCCATGTCCAGTGTTGTGAATGTTGTTGTGTGTCCATGTCCAGTTTTTTCCAGTGTTGTGAATGGTGCTGTGTGTGTCCATGCCCAGTGTTGTGAATGGTGCTGTGTCCATGTCCAGTGTTGTGAATGGTGCTGTGTGTCCATGTCCAGTGTTGTCCAGTGTTGTGAATGGTGCTGTGTGTCCATGTCCAGTGTTGTCCAGTGTTGTGAATGGTACTGTTTGTGTCCATGTCCAGTGTTGCCCAGTATTGTGAATGGTGCTGTCCATGTCCAGTGTTGTGAATGGTGCTGTGTACCCATGCCCACTGTTGTGAATGGTGCTGTTTGTGTCCAAGTCCAGTGTTGTGAATGTTGTTGTGTGTCCATGTCCAGTGTTTTCCAGTGTTGTGAATGGTGCTGTGTGTGTCCATGCCCAGTGTTGTGAATGGTGCTGTGTCCATGTCCAGTGTTGTGAATGGTGCTGTGTGTCCATGTCCAGTGTTGTCCAGTGTTGTGAATGGTGCTGTGTGTGTCCATGCCCAATGTTGTGAATGGTGCTGTGTGTGTCCATGTCCAGTGTTGTGAATGGTGCTGTGTGTGTCCATGCCCAGTGTTGTGAATGGTGCTGTGTGTCCATGTCCAGTGTTGTGAATGGTGCTGTGTGTCCATGTGCAGTGTTGTCCAGTGTTGTGAATGGTGCTGTGTGTCCATGCCCAGTGTTGTGAATGGTGCTGTGTGTGTCCATGTCCAGTGTTGTGAATGGTGCTGTGTGTGTCCATGCCCAGTGTTGTGAATGGTGCTGTGTGTCCATGTCCAGTGTTGTGAATGGTGCTGTGTGTCCATGTGCAGTGTTGTCCAGTGTTGTGAATGGTGCTGTGTGTCCATGCCCAGTGTTGTGAATGGTGCTGTGTGTGTCCATGTCCAGTGTTGTGAATGGTGCTGTGTGTGTCCATGCCCAGTGTTGTGAATGGTGCTGTGTGTCCATGTCCAGTGTTGTGAATGGTGCTGTGTGTGTCCATGCCCAGTGTTGTCCAGTGTTGTGAGTGGTAGTGTCCATGCCTCGTGATGTCCAGTGTTGTGAATGGTGCTGTGTGTGTCCATGTCCAGTGTTGTCCAGTGTTGTGAATGGTGCTGTGTGTGTCCATGCCAACTGATGTCCAGTGTTGTGAATGGTGCTGTGTGTCCATGTCCAGTGTTGTCCAGTGTTGTGAATGATACTGTGTGTGTCCATGCCCAGTGTTGTGAATGGTGCTGTGTGTCCATGTCCAGTGTTGTGAATGGTGCTGTGTGTCCATGTCCAGTGTTGTCCAGTGTTGTGAATGGTGCTGTGTGTCCATGTCCAGTGTTGTCCAGTGTTGTGAATGGTGGTGTGTGTCCATGTCCAGTGTTGTCCAGTGTTTCGAGTGGTGCTGTGTGTGTCCATGCCCAGTGTTCTGAATGGTGCTGTGTGTCCATGTCCAGTGTTGTGAATGGTGCTGTGTGTGTCCATGTCCAGTGTTGTGAATGGTGCTGTGTGTGTCCATGTCCAGTGTTGTGAATGGTGCTGTGTGTCCATGTCCAGTGTTGTTCAGTATTGTGAATGGTGTTGTGTGTCCATGTCCAGTGTTAATCAGTGTTGTGAATGGTGCTGTGTGTCCATGTCCAGTGTTGTCCAGTGTTGTGAATGGTGGTGTGTGTCCATGTCCAGTGTTGTCCAGTGTTGTGAATGGTGCTATGTGTCCATGCCCAGTGTTGTCCAGTGTTGTGAATGGCTCTGTGTGTCCATGCCCAGTGTTGTGAATGGTGCTGGTGCTGTGTGTGTCCATGTCAAGTGTTGTGAATGGTCCTGTGTCCATGTCCAGTGTTGTCCAGTGTTGTGAATGGTGCTGTGTGTGTCCATGCCCAATGTTGTGAATGGTGCTGTGTGTGTCCATGTCCAGTGTTGTGAATGGTGCTGTGTGTCCATGTGCAGTGTTGTCCAGTGTTGTGAATGGTGCTGTGTGACCATGTCCAGTCTTGTCCAGTGTTGTGAATGGTACTGTTTGTGTCCATGTCCAGTGTTGCCCAGTATTGTGAATGGTGCTGTCCATGTCCAGTGTTGTGAATGCTGCTGTGTATCCATGCCCACTGTTGTGAATGGTGCTATTTGTGTCCATGTCCAGTGTAGTGAATGTTGTTGTGTGTTTTCCAGTGTTGTGAATGGTGCTGTGTGTGTCCATGCCCAGTGTTGTGAATGGTGCTGTGTGTCCATGTCCAGTGTTGTGAATAGTGCTGTGTGTCCATGTCCAGTGTTTTCCAGTGTTGTGAATGGTGCTGTGTGTCCATGTCGAGTGTTGTGAATGGTGCTGTGTGTGTCCATGTCCAGTGTTGTCCAGTGTTGTGAATGGTGCTGTGTGTCCATGCCCAGTGTTGTGAATGGTGCTGGTGCTGTGTCTGTCCATGTCAAGTGTTGTGAATGGTCCTGTGTCCATGTCCAGTGTTGTCCAGTGTTGTGAATGGTGCTGTGTGTCCATGTCCAGTGTTGTCCAGTGTTGTGAGTGGTGCTGTGTGTGTCCATGCCCAATGTTGTGAATGGTGCTGTGTGTGTCCATGTCCAGTGTTGTGAATGATACTGTGTGTGTCCATGCCCAGTGTTGTGAATGGTGCTGTGTGTCCATGTCCAGTGTTGTGAATGGTGCTGTGTGTCCATGTGCAGTGTTGTCCAGTGTTGTGAATGGTGCTGTGTGTCCATGTCCAGTCTTGTCCAGTGTTGTGAATGGTACTGTTTGTGTCCATGTCCAGTGTTGCCCAGTATTGTGAATGGTGCTGTCCATGTCCAGTGTTGTGAATGCTGCTGTGTATCCATGCCCACTGTTGTGAATGGTGCTATTTGTGTCCATGTCCAGTGTAGTGAATGTTGTTGTGTGTTTTCCAGTGTTGTGAATGGTGCTGTGTGTGTCCATGCCCAGTGTTGTGAATGGTGCTGTGTGTCCATGTCCAGTGTTGTGAATAGTGCTGTGTGTCCATGTCCAGTGTTTTCCAGTGTTGTGAATGGTGCTGTGTGTCCATGTCGAGTGTTGTGAATGGTGCTGTGTGTGTCCATGTCCAGTGTTGTCCAGTGTTGTGAATGGTGATGTGTGTCCATGCCCAGTGTTGTGAATGGTGCTGGTGCTGTGTCTGTCCATGTCAAGTGTTGTGAATGGTCCTGTGTCCATGTCCAGTGTTGTCCAGTGTTGTGAATGGTGCTGTGTGTGTCCATGTCCAGTGTTGTGAATGGCGCTGTGTGTCCATGTCCAGTGTTGTCCAGTGTTGTGAGTGGTGCTGTGTGTGTCCATGCCTAGTGATGTCCAGTATTGTGAATGGTGCTGTGTATGTGTCCATGTCCAGTGTTGTCCATTGTTGTGAATGGTGCAGTGTGTGTCCATGCCCAGTGTTGTGAATGGTGCTGTGTGTCCATGTCCAGTGTTGTGAATGGTGCTGTGTGTCCATGTGCAGTGTTGTCCAGTGTTGTGAATGGTACTGTGTGTCCATGTCCAGTGTTGCCCAGTATTGTGATGGTGCTGTCCATGTCCAGTGTTGTGAATGGTGCTGTGTATCCATGCCCACTGTTGTGAATGGTGCTGTTTGTGTCCATGTCCAGTGTTGTGAATGTTGTTGTGTGTCCATGTCCAGTGTTTTCCAGTGTTGTGAATGGTGCTGTGTGTGTCCATGCCCAGTGTTGTGAATGGTGCTGTGTGTCCATGTCCAGTGTTGTGAATGGTGCTATGTGTCCATGTCCAGTGTTGTCCAGTGTTGTGAATGGTGCTGTGTGTCCATGTCCAGTGTTGTCCAGTGTTGTGAATGACTCTGTGTGTGTCCATATCCAGTGTTGTCCAGTGTTGTGATTGGTGCTGTGTGTGTCCATGCCCAGTGTTGTGAATAGTGCTGTGTGTGTCCATGTCGAGTCTTGTGAATGGCACTGTGTCCATGTCCAGTGTTGTGAATGGTGCTGTGTTTCCATTCCCAGTGTTGTGAATGGTTCTGTGTGTGTCCATGTGTGTCCATTCCCAGTGTTGTGAATGGTTCTGTGTGTGTCCATGTCCAGTGTTGTGAATGGTGCTGTGTGTCCATGTCCAGTGTTGTCCAGTATTGTGAATGGTGCTGTGTGTGTCCATGCCTAGTGATGTCCAGTGTTGTGAATGGTGCTGTGTGTCCATGCCTAGTGATGTCTAGTGTTGTGAATGATGCTGTGTGTGTCCATGCCCAGTGTTGTGAATGGTTCTGTGTGTGTCCATGCCCAGTGTTGTCCAGTGTTGTGAATGGTTCTGTGTGTGTCCATGCCTAGTGATGTCCAGTGTTGTGAATGGTGCTGTGTGTGTCCATGTCCAGTGTTGCCCAGTGTTGTGAATGGTGCTGTGTGTCCATGTCCAGTGTTGTGAATAGTGCTCAGTGATAACCGTGTCCATGTGAACTCAGTAACTTCTGGCGACACTGATAAAGCGGTTATGTAACCTGGATGTCATTTCTGTTTGGTTTCGTTCTTGTCTGGAGGTCGTGTAGCCCAGGCCCCAGAGGTACAGTACAGACCCTGACCAGAGTGTTTCTGGTGACTCACTTGAGGATCATGGTCATGGTCTCTTTGCGGTCCTTCCCCTGGAATGGCAGGGTTCCAGTCAGCATCTCGAACTGGGGGAGGAAGAGCAGCTTGGTCAGACCACTAAGGCCTTCAGTACCTTTCCACACAGAGGGCTAGGGTTAGGGTTAGGACATATGAATGGCTGTCTGAGGTAGGAAAACAATTATGAAAAAGTGGCGCACGCACATCCACAGACCTTCAAGGCAGGTGCTGGAAACAAGAATGACAAGAATGACAGAAAAGTACAAGAATGACAGAAAAGTACAGAGTCTGACATTGCAGCTACCTGAGCAGGGTCTGACATTGCAGCTACCTGAGCAGGGTCTGACATTGCAGCTACCTTCTGCTTATTTGCTGATTATTACTTCTGCTTATTTGTGTCCGATGGGTTAGGGTTATGTCTGATATCAGTGTGAGCTACAGCCTGCAGAATCTATTCTTTTCTCTGAGGTGGGAAAGCAAGTACCATGTGACTGAATTACATCAAAGGCCTGAACAAACTAAACAACCGTCACCATGGTGACTCATACAAACAGAAGTACCCAGCATAGCAACAAGCCCCACCCGGCATAGCAACATGCCCTTTCCCACTGCTGCACACAAAACCCACTGTACCTTTTCCACTGCTGAAACCCAACATTTCCCCCATGGGGATTATTAAAGTATATCTTATCTTATGCCCCCCTCACCATGAGAACGCCGTACGACCACCAGTCAGCGCTGTGGGTATGTCCTCTGCGGTTCACCACCTCTGGCGCCATATACTCCACCGTCCCACAGAACGAGTACGCCTTGTTTTCATGGTCGATAGACTCCTTACTGAGGCCGAAGTCTGCAGCGCACACACACACACGCACACACAGACACTAGTAAGCCTTTTTCCACACATGCAAATGTACACACACACACACACACACACACGCACACACACACACCTCCAAACAAAGGGTCTAAAATGACCCACCTGTAAGTTTTATATGGCCCTCCTCATCTAGTAGAATGCTGAAACAACAAAAATGCCTTTAGAGAGAGATACGACATTCATACACACTATAACACACCTGCTGTGTGTGTGTGTGTGTGTGTGTGTGTGTGTGTGTGTGTGTGTGTGTGTGTGTGTGTGTGTGTGTGTGTGTGTCTATGGTACTTCTCAGGTTTCAGGTCTCTGTAGATGATGAGGTGTGTGTGTGTGTGTGTGTGTGTGTGTGTGTGTGTGTGTGTGTGTGTGTGTGTGTGTGTGAGAGAGAGAGAGAGAGAGAGAGAGAGAGAGTACTTCTCAGGTTTCAGGTCTCTATAGATGATGTGTGTATGTATAGATCTTACTTCTCACGTTTCAGTTCTCTGTACATGATGATGATGATGTGTATGGTGTGTATGTGTGTGTATATGTACTTCTCAGGTTTCAGGTCTCTATAGATGATCCCCAGGCTGTGGAGGTGGTCTAGGGCCAGAGCCAGCTCTGCCAGGTAGAACTTCACATCCTCCTCCGTGAACATCACCTGGAGGGAGACCAGTTATATAGAGAGACCAGTTATAGCATAACATCACCTGCAGAGATACCAGTTATAGTATAACATCACCTTCAGAGAGACCAGTTATAGTATAACATCACCTGCAGAGAGATGTTTGTGTGTGTGACTACTATAATTGGTCTCTCTGCAGGTGATGTTCGTGTGTGTGTGTGACTACTGTATAACTGGTCTCTCTGCAGGTGATGTTGTACTATAACTGGTCTCTCTGCAGGTGATACTAGGTTATACTATAACACAACACACGTGCGCGCACACACACACACACACACACACACACACACACACACTCCTACCTCTTTAGAGAGCCGTGTGAAGAGGTCTCCCCCTCTGAGGAAGTCCAGGATTAGGTAGAGCTTCCCTTCTGTCTGGAATGCTGAGGAGAGAGACAAGAAAGAGATCAGAGACACCAGAAAGAGATCAGAGAGAGACCAAAGAGATTCGAGAGAGACCAAAGAGATCAGAGAGATATCAGAGAGGAGGGGTGAGATCAGTGAGATCAGAGAGAGATCATACAAGGAGTAGAGGAGAGAGAGTGGCCTTTTTATTTTAGGCCTTACCGAAAGGAATCGGTGAGTGAGCAGTGAAGAGGCTGATATGACACCATAGTGAGCTGTGATAGGTTGATAGGGAGTGATATGGCCACAGTGAGCTGTAATAGGTTAATAGTGAATGATATCACACCATAGTGAGCTGTGATAGGTTGATAGGGAGTGATATCACAACATAGTGCGCTGTGATAAGTTGATAGGGAGTGATATCACACCATAGTGAGCTGTGATAGGTTGACTCACCATAGTGCAGTTTGACAATGAAGGGATGGTTGACCTCCACCAGAATATCCCGCTCCATCTTGGTCCTGACACGGTCACGCACTGCACGCACACGCACGCACGCACGCACGTACGCACACACACCAAATAAAAACGATTATAGATACTGTGCACACATAAAGCAAAACTAACAACTGTTCCATTATCCTGTCCCCCTCAATCTCTTTTGTTTTTCAGTCTCTCCCTCACACACACACACTCTCTCTCTCTCCATCTCTCCCTCTCTCCCTCACTCACTCTCTCTCTCTCCCTCCCTCCCTCCCAGAGTGGGTGAGTAGTTGAATAAAGGAGTGAAAGAACAACCAGAGTAGGAGAGAAGGAGGAGTAGCTATTACTACAGAGAAAGGGAGAGAGAAAGAGGGAACACAGGAGAGAAAGAACACCTCCTCAGATGTGTGTGGATGCCTGATGTGTATTCTCTACTGCCACCAGGGAGTGTATGTCCTCTGCGTTCTGCTGCTTCAAGTAAGAGTTTTCTCAAGAACAGATATGGGATTCTAGATTCTAGGATTAGCCTCCTCAAATCCTAGTCTCACCCACTGAACTCCTAATCTCAATCCTAAATTAGAGGTGGGAGTCCTAATCTCAATCCTGAGTCAGAGGTGGGACTCCTAATCTCAATCCTGAGTCAGAGGTGGGACTCATAATCTCAATCCTGAGTCAGAGGTGGGATTCCTAATCTCAATCCTGAGTCAGAATCAGAGTTTAACTGACCCCTCCTCTCCTTCATGTGTGTTGTTGTTGTTACCTTTCAGTGTGGCTTTCTTCAGCACCTTCATGGCGTAGAGCTGGCCAGCGTCAGGCCCTGTGGTCTTCTTCACCAGAAACACCTGAGTCAAGTACACACACACCTGAGTCAAGTACACAAACACCTGAGTCAAGTACACACACACCTGGGTCAAGTACAAAAACACCTGAGTCAAGTACATACACACCTGGGTCAAGAACACACACCTGGGTCAAATTTTATTGTCGTTATTGTCGCCTTGATAGCTGGAGGTTTTTTTGTTTTTGTTTTTCTCCCCCGAGTCGCACATGCGCAGTAGCGTTTAGAGTTCAAAGGTCACTTAGTGGGATAAAATGTCCGTCTAGTTCTGGAGTTCCGTCTGGAGTTTGGCTCCAACACGCAGCAAAACATCAAAGGTTTGGGTTCGGTAGGTTCGGTTTACTTGAGCGGGGAATATATGCTCTCAGAAAAGAGCAAGCCTGAGCCCAAACCATGTGGAGATGTTGACGTTCCTCAATATCAACAACTCAACTGCTAATGTGCAATGGACAAAGATTTATTTATAGTTTATACACACTTTTTTTTAATAGTTTTATACTTGTACTATCAGCAGAAGGGTAATAATTAAGAGACATTTTTGAATTAAGTTTGTTCTTTCTTGTCTTGCTAGATTTAAAAGCTGATGGCTAAATATACCATAAAAGCCATTTTATATTCATGCAATATTTGGACCTTTACAAACATGTCTGGTGCTAATTCTCCAATTAGATTTACTAAAAGTAAGCTGAATCGTCCAAACAGTCTACTCAGAAAGATAATATATTGACATTATTACCTTTTAAAACTCGCGCCCCCGGGACTCAGCATTCAGTCGAAGTGCGCATGCGCAATGTTGTGCTTAAACAACACAGTAGTAGCTATTATTCCGGCGTCAATGGATATCATGTTTTTTTTTTTAGCTCAATGATATCATGGCGGAGGTGAGAAAACCGAAGCGAAACATCATAGAGGAAGCCAGAAAAGGAAAACTTCCTTCCTTCGTACTTCCCGTTTCACCAGTAGGTGGCGCTGTAAGTGTGACTCAATACCGATGCATAGATGTGTTCAGAATGCGACCTTCATGAAGCGTCAGCAATTTGGTGCAAATCGGAAAATTTATGTAGGAGTTTTGAGGACTTCCTGTTTCACCAATAGGTGGCGCTATAAGTATGACGCAATACTGACACATAGATGTGTTCAGGACAGAACCTTCATGAAGCGTGAGAAATATCGGTCAAATTGGATAATGTATGGAGGAGTTATGAGGACTTCCTGTTTTATGGCGAAATGCCTTTTTGGCTGCCTAAACATCCATGAAAATGCTTGAAACTTGGCAGATATGTCAGTCCCGGTAAAAGTCCCTCTGGAAAGTTTAAAATGGCGAGCCCCACCTTCCAGTTTTTCGTTGGCAAACGAACGTTAATAGACATAGCTAATTTATCCACACACAAAAAAAGTCTCTTGGAGCCATACCCTAAATCCAACAATTTGCTAGTTTTTCCATCCCTTGTACTTTAACAAACTCCTCCGACAGATTTAATCCGATCGACTTCACGCTCGGTCTGCTTCATCTGAAGATCTTTCTGATTAAAAGTTACAAATGTTATGTTTACTAAACACCCTTGCCGTGCACCGTGACAAATTTTGACGTTTCGCCATAAAACAGGAAGTCCTCATAACTCCTCCATACATTATCCAATTTGTCCGATATTTCTCCCGCTTCATGAAGGTTCTGTCCTGAAAACATCTATGCATCGGTATTGAGTCATGCTTAGAGAGCCACCTACTGGTGACAGGAAGTTTCTCTCAGTACAGGACACCAGTAGGGTGGTGCGAGGGCCCGCTCACTGCTGCTCGCAGCCCTAGTTATATACTGTATTTCCATACTGTAAAAACTCCATCTTTGCACAAACTAAACATTATCAAATAATGGCTAACATAGTCACGTTCAACATTTTTAGCTGTGACTAGCAGCTCTATAGTTCGTTCTGTCGGTTGGTTAGTTGGTCGGTCGGTCGGTTAGTTGGTCGGTTGGGTCTGGCTGCACATGAGCGTATGTGGTCGCAGCTAATGTGAATATGCGCTTGTGTTCATGTTTGATGGGGCAGCACAGGCATGTCTTCACCTGCTGATGTTTACCAGGTGGCAGACCGACGGTGTCATAGAGGTGTGACTGTGAGTGTGTTTTCACTTGATGTAAAGATGGAAAGAAAGAAAATACCACACAGACACACGCACGCGCGCACGCACACACACGCACAGGGTTAGGGTCAGGTGATTGATCACACCCTACAGAAGTGTGAAGGGCCCTTACCCTGTGGTTTCTATAGCAACTGTTTGTCAAACACTGTCACAGGAATACATGATGGGAACTGGAGTGGAGACTATTAAACACACACACACACACACACACACACACACACACACACACACACACACACACACACACACACACACACACACACACACACACACACAACCTTGCCGAAGGAGCCTTGTCCCAGAACCTTGCGGAGTTCGAACTGTCGAGGGTCGCCCTTCTCAGAGCCTTCCTTCACGTGGTGGGTGATACTGATCTCCTTCAACACCACTTCCTCCTGAAACACACACACACAATCACACACACAAACACACACACTAAGAAAAATCTTACAAGGAAACAATTGCAACCAAATATAAAGTAGAATATAATTGGGCAAAGTGGCAGTTGATTGTGTTAAACAGCTCTTATTCTCAGGGTTCCCAGCAATGAGCGACCTCTGCCTGCATCTCTTACTAAGCTGATTAACCGCTCTTCAGGGAAGTCATGGACAGACCACAGAGCTGCAACAGCACTCTGTTACTCTAATCAGACACAAGACTCTAAGCAGCAGCACAAAGAGCTCTCAACTGGTCTCCTCTGCGCTGTACTCAACACAGTCTGACAGCCCATAGCTACAGATGTGGGAACATAAGAATGTAACTTGACCCGCGGTATTCTAACAGGCGCTTTACGGCATTCCGCACCACCGCTCGCCTGCCCATAGGGGCGCAGTAATACCACTCATTGACCCATTGCTGTAGCTCATCTCGCACATTAGATGAGCCTACCGTTCTCAAACTCCTTGTTCTCTGTCTGGTTGTAATTTAATTATTACGAACAAAGCCTATCTATTTATAGTTTCTATCTCTGTAACTGTCGCCGGGTCTATATCTGTTAACTCATGTGTCGGGACAAGTAGAAGTTTAATACAGTAGGCTAACTGAGTGTTCTCATATGGAACATGGCATCAGGACGAGTAAGATGGCTAACAGAGCTGACCAGAGATGTGTTTGAAATGGTTCACTCACTCACTATTCCCTATTACCATGGATGTATTGAGTGCGACTCATAGTGAACTACATGGGGAATGATTTAACAGTTTTGGGACACTACATGGAATATAACTGCGTAAGATATTCATGACTCAAACAAGCAGACGCTCCGATCACTGATGGCAGCAGGTTGAAATATCAGGTAGTATTCAGGTTCCATGTTTAGTTGAACGATAAATCCCATATAAATGGTTGGAATTCTAATGATGTGCAAGTGTGATTTTGTCAACTTTAGTGCTGTCTGCTAATAGCAGCCTGTGAAGCTGCACGATAAGACCGTGATAGCAAGTTAGCTCACGACAGCAGCTTCCATAATATTAACGGTAGCTGTCGGTGGCTAAAAAGCAGATAGCTAACTTTACAACGTTGATTCCTGTAGCTATTTTGATTTTGATGCTATTAGTTCAACTTCTGTTTCTCGGGCAGGAACGGAGACGAACTCGCATTAGCAGCAAAGCAGCTAGAGGAATGATCTTAACATTATAACTGCTTTAGCTACTGCTAGCTACCGTCTTCTTCAACTTCTCCTTCGGTAAAACATGACACCGTTGTGTTGTGGTATCGTGGAGGGCTTAGGCAGAAGCAGGAAGAGAAACCACTTTTGCCCCATATAAGTAAAATAATGGTCTCATAAGCATTTTCGATTGTAAAATTGTGTTCACTTGTTTTAGTTTGCAAACATATGCAATTTTCTTAGCATTCCCAGCTTTGTATGTAGTTTCATATTGAAATTCTCTTGATGGTCTGGGGATGCGAGACGTGTTAAGGGAGTGCATCAGTCGTGAGCCTTGACAGTAGGCTACCAGCCTGCGCTGCGCTCAGAACAAAGTTGGATGAATGGATGGACTTTTTGGAATCCTGGAAAATGTTTATTGCGCTCTAAAATCATGAAAGCATAAATGTAAAAATGCAGCAACAGAAGTAGTCTAGATGAGATGGTGGTTTAAATTAATGGCAACACATAAATTGAGACATAAATTGAGAATGGTGATAATGCTGATAATCTACAGTAGGGCCTACCTCTGGCTGAGTTCATGGTTACAGCCATTCATCTCTTACACATGGGCCTATACAATACTTGCACAATCTACTTTGGACGTTAATCCATCCATCTATCAATCAAACTAGCGAATTCAATGGCCGGTCATGGCAAAGCACCCGCTAACGCAGGCTACCCCCCTCCCACGATCCAGGGCTAGGAAACCGGTTCATCCAGTTTATTTGAATATAAAAGAATTTGGGGGGAGGGGGGGTTACAATAGTCTAGTCCAGGTTCGCTGGAGGACCTGTATTTTCAGTGTTTGCTGGTAGCGGACTGCATCGATCAATGCAATGACTCTCCATGTTTTTCCGTTTTACCCTTTTCATCAATAAAACATCATTTTTACAACCATGTCTCATTGATTGGGAAGGCATTTAGAGCTGCCGGTCTATTAGCCTACATTCGGACTCAGAGGATGACATAACTGTTTATTGAGAAACAATTGGCTATATAAAGAAATACCACAATGCATGTAGTCTAGATATATTACATTATGGTTATACACTTTATGGTAGACTGCCCTCTCGCTCGCTAAGCAGGCTACATTGTGGCTGTTTTGTTCATCGCCTACAGGCTACACATTAGAAAAATGTTTTTTTTTATATAGACCTAGAAGGAATCAGAATATGTGGAAATTTAATTTTAGCCTATTTTAATACAATTCAAATTCTGCTTAGAGGGAATTATTTTCAACGGACATTATGACCTGAGCATAATTAATAATTATCTAAGTTAATATAGGCCTATGAGAACGCAACGCTTTTTACGATAGGCTAGGCCTATGCGTCTTGTGATTGTACTGTAGCCTAGGCTACAACTTAAGGCTTGCACTATTGAATTCATTTTATAGCCTACTAGGCTACTCATTATTATCGAATTATCTAGTTGATATATGAATAAAACAATAAGCCGTTTTAATGGCTATGGGCTACTAGTTGTAGCTATATGATGCGCTCTGCTCTTATACGCACGGTTGAGGCAGCAGCTCAAATACACTTCGCACATATCCTCTGCTATAGCCTCTCACAGACAGCTAGGTGCACTTCATGCATTGGTAGACAGTTCTGTTCTTGCTGCAGCTTGTCTTCACCATGCAAATATTTTTTGGGGGGTATTCTTCTGTGGACACTGCGAGGGGCGCCGCAGGTGGTGTTTGGACGCCAGAGCGCGCAGCTCTTCAGCCAACTGGAGGATGTCGCGTCTGGGGAGGCTCTGTGTCTCTCCACCAGTCCCAGCGAGTCCAAGCTCCCTCAATGAATAATACTTATTTATAATAGCCTACATAGCGCGAAACTGTGCATATAATAGGCTGTAGCCAGCGCGAAACTGCGCATTCCCTATAGCCGTTCATTGAACAGCTGGCGGCCGGTATAAATAAATAAAAACATACACGATATTTTGTTATTTGAATGATCTTGAATATATATATATATTCAAGATCATTCAAATAACAAAATATTGTGTATGTGTTTTTCATTTATAATTTAACAATAGGGGGTGCAACAGAACACAATTTTAGGGAAAGTCATTGACAGGCGGACTTCAATGTTTTATTAAAATATAGTTATGTGCAAATGAAAACCCACAATCGTCCTATGGACCTTACCCCGATTTTGGAAATCAGATAAAGGCGTTCACAAGACCATTTCAATAATCGCATTATTACAATTATCGGTTGATGTCTCACTGTCAAACCTGCCGCTATGCACAAGATAGTTAATGTCCGGATATGATTGGCAACTGTACAGTACTGAACCCTGCCTCCCTGGGACTGACAACCCTAACACTAACCCCACCCCTGACCCTAACCCCACACCTGACAGTCTCCTGTCTTACGTGCACGCTCCCACGTCTGACTCAGCCCTCTAAACAGGGACACAGTCAGTAGCTCAAATACAACCAGGTTGTGAGTCATTGCTCAGAAGAACTCCAGTTCCAACCTACATACTGTAGTTGGCCAGGACCAGGCAGTAACCCACAGTAAACCACACGGTTGTCATGACGCCTCCTCCAGTCCTCCTGCTGTCTGCCAGTGACTAAGGACACCAAGCTGAGAGCTCTCTCTCTTTCTCATCCCTCCTTCACCTGGGAGTATTTATCTTCCTCATCCCTCCTTCACCTGGGAATAACTCATCTCTCCTTCACCTGGGAGTATCTCTCTCATCCCTCCTTCACCTGGGAGTATCTCTCTCATCCCTCCTTCACCCCTCCTTCACCTGGGAGTAACTCTCATCCTTCCTTCACCTGGGAGTATCTCTCTCATCCCTCCTTCACCTGGGAGTATCTCTCTCATCCCTCCTCCACCTGGGAGTAACTCTCTCTTCCTCATCCCTCCTTCAACTGGGAGTAACTCTCTCATCCCTCCTTCACCTGGGAGCATCTCTTTCATCCCTCCTTCACCAGGGAGTAACTCTCTCTCTTCCTCATCCCTCCTTCACCTGGGAGTAACTCTCTCTCTCTTCCTCATCCCTCACAAGGCGAGGCAGATACCTTTTAGTGGTGCCCCCCTGTCAGTAGCTGCGATTAACCACCGTAAGCAAAGCAAAGTCTGCCAACTGAGGGCCACCACCCGGGCTGGTGTTCGGCTGCCACAGGTGGGGAGGGCAGCTGGCAGAGCTTGCTCTTCCGGCTCCCAACCCAGAATTCTGCAGCTGAACACCGAAAGTCTCACCCACAGTAAGATCGACGTCATTGAGCATCTGGCCTGCACCACCAAGGCCCTCGTCATCCTCCTCCAGGAGACCCACTGTGTAACAGCAGATAAGCTAGTTCTCCCAACTTTCGCTCTAGCTGGGTCTATCGTAAGCAGGAAGCATGGCCTTGCTATCCATCAAAGGTTGAACTGGACTCTTGTTGACCAATCCCCGACTGGCTCGGAGATTGAGTGGTTGTGCGTGGACGTTGCCGGCTTCAAAATTGTCAACGTCTACAAGCCTCCGCCCTCGCGAATCACACCAGCGTATCTCCCAGTCTTCCCCCACCCCTGCCTCTATGCTGGTGACTTCAATTGCCAGCACGAGGATTGAGGGTACAGCACCAATACATCCGACGGAGAAAACGTGGCTGCCTGGGCAGCTAACAACAGCCTGGCCCTGTTGTATGATCCCAAGGGCGCAGCCAGCTTAGGTCGCTGGAAAACTGGGAAGAATGCTGACTTGGCATTCGCAAGCATCTGCGTTGATAACCGGCTCCCTGATAGACGCGTGCTAGGAAAGTTCCTGTGGTCCCAACATCGACCATCGCTGATAACCATGCCTAAACTTGTGGACCTTGTCCCAAGCGAGCCGGTGAAGCAATGGAACTTCTGAAAGGCCAACTGGAAATGCTACCGCCTCCTTACCCATAGATCCACAAGGTGCCTCCCACCACCTAACACCAACAACGTGGACGAGGCGTACCAGAAAGTCTGCGGCATACTGGTGAAAGCGGGCAAAAAATCAATCCCACACAGACTACAAACCGTGCTGGGATGAGGAGTGCGACAGTCTCTACTGTGTCTTCCTCCGCTCCCCCCCAGGAGCTGAGTCAGACAGACTTGCTTCAGCCCTGCTGTTTGGACTCAGCCGAAGGAGACAAGAGTGCTGGGAGGAGGCCATAAACTCCATCGACTTCTCACACTCCAGCCACAAGGCATGGAGCATCCTTAACAACCTCACTGGTAGGTCTAGACACTCCCTGCTCACTGCCCCATCTCTGCAAACAAAATCGCATCACAATTTGTGAAAAGTGGGACATACGAGGGCAAAAGCCAGGGAAAGCTCCGGGGCCTGATTCTATCTGCCCGGAGCTTAGACTCCATGCCGCACCTGCCTTGAAGTCCTGGTTAGGAGCGTTCCTCTCTTCCTGCTTGTGCCAACTCAAGATCCCAAAAATCTGGAGAAGAGCCTTAGTTGTCGTGATCCCTAAGCCGAACAAGCCTGAAGGGGACCCCAAGAGTTACCGCCCCATCTCTCTGTTATGTATCCCCCTCAAGATCTTCGAGCCTCTCATCTACGCCCGCGTCGAACCAATCATCAACCCGCTGCTCCCACAGGAGCAGGCCGGGTTCCGACGTGGGAGATCGACCGTAGATCAAGTCACTTTGATGGCTCAAGACATCTAGGACAGCTTTTCGGCTAAAAAGAAGGCCGGAGCCGTCTTTATAGACCTGACGGCTGCCTACGACACGGTGGCTCAGTGGTTAGCACTGTCGCCTCACAGCAAGAAGGTCCTGGGTTCGAATCCCGGTCGTTCCAGGTCCTTTCTGTGTGAGTTTGCATGTTCTCCCCGTGCCTGCGTTGGTTCCCTCCTGGTACTCCGGCTTCCCCCACCATCATAAAGACATGCAACGTATGAATGTGAATGAATGTTGGTGTTGGTCGGAGGGGCCGTAGGCGCTGATTGGCAGCCACGCTTCTGTCAGTCTGCCCCAGGGCAGGGTAAGCTACAGATGTAGCTTACCACCACCGGTATGACTGTGTCTGAATGAATACTGGACTCTGTAAAGCGCTCTGGGTATCATGAAGGGCGCTATATATATATCCAACTTGATTGATTGATTGATTGACACCGTATGGCACCACGGCCTCACCTGCAAGCTGCTCCGATGGTAAGCATGATCATAGAGCTTGTCTGAAACCGCAGCTTCACCCTCACCACCGGTAGCAGTCAGCGAAGCAGGTTGGAACACCTTAAGAACGGCGTCCCCCAGGGATCTGTCCTGGCCCCCCTCCTTTATAACATCTACACCTACGACCTGTCAATCACAGTCTCCAGGAAGTATGCCTACGCAGACGACCTTGCGCTGGTGTACTCCGCTAGAGACTGGCAGGCTGTGGAGGAGACCTTGAGCCAGGACATGCAGACACTAGCGGCATACCTCCGGAAATGGAGATTGAAGCTTAGTGAGGCAAAGACAGTGTCGGCGGCCTTCCACCTTAACAACAAGGAAGCCAAACGTGAGCTCCCAGTGCACATCGATGGAACACTCCTGCCAGGCTGCACCAAACCAATCCATCTCGGCGTGATACTGGACAGGTTGCTCACGTTCTGCCGACACCTCGAGTCACTGCGCAAGAATTTAACAGCTTGTATGGCATTGATGAGGCGACTAGTCTGATCAGGCTTGGGCGCCGGCGCAAAAACACTGCATATGGCAGCCCTAGCCCTGGTCTACTTGACCAATGAATATTGTGCACCGGTGTGGTGTCGCAGCGCTCACACTCGCCTGATCAATCCGCCTATCAACTAAGCCTTGTACATCGTGACAGGATGCCTGCGTCCCACTCCTGTGGACAACCTTCCCATCCTTGCAGGCATCCAGCCCGCTGGCCTCCCGCACAGGAACCACAGCACATCTCGCCTGCCGGGCCATGGAGCCTAGCCACCTGCTCCACAACAGGCTCACTGCAACAGTGGAGCCTCCTCTGCATCTCAAGTCGAGACACCCTTTTCTGCCTGCCGCACGGGATATCCTGCAGCAATGCAGAGATCTTAACATCAGCGAGGCAGGATGGGCGGACCACACCTGGCATGCGGAGTGGGAGGCAAACACCGCAGACCACGTCATCCAGGACTGTCCGATATATCAGGCACCCAACGGAATACGTGGCCTGATGGTTGTGGATGACGATGCGGTGACATGGCTCCTGGAGGTGTGCCCGGATATATAGGATATATATTGGGGTGGTAAAAGGATAGCCCCTCGGCCCCAAGCCTGGGGGGGAGAGGAGAAACAACTGACCCAAACGATGAAGAATCCCTCCTTCACCTGGGAGTATCTTTCTCATCCCTCCTTCACCTAGGAGTATCTCTTCCTCATCACTCCTTCACCTGGGAGTAACTCTCATCCCTCCTTAACCTGAGATTAACTCTCTCATCCCTCCTTCACCTGGGAGTATCTCTCTGGCCCAATCCCAGTCTCCATCCATTCATTTAAAAAAAAGTTGGCTTGCGGCTCTTCCATCCTTTCATTAAAAAAATAAATTCATTCATTCCATAAGAACGTTTCTCTCTCTCTCTCTCGCTGTGCATTTCTTCCCGCCCACTTTAGATTATTGCAGATTTGTCATAAAATCTCTATATATGATTAGTTTCGCTAGGTCGTGAGGAAGTCGGGTGAGAACCACTCCAAACCAATCATATAGGTAGCAAATCACCTTGGTAACAAAATAAGTGTAAACAAAATAATTTGCTTTGCGTGGGTCTTTTACGACAAAAGCTAACGTAGCCTATGCCACTGTACACAACCAAAGAATGGCTGGAAAGAAATTTGCCGCGAAAATAAAATATGAAGACGTCACAGGACATTTTTTACCCGAGTGAGAGTCATTTTTTCTTCATAAAACGTAATGGTAAGCCATTCTGTCTGATATGCCAGACATCATTGGGGCATTTCAAAGCATCAAATCTCCAGCCCAACCCAGCCCAACCCAGCCCAGTCCAGTCTAACCATACCCAGTCCAACCTAACCCAGCCCAGTCCAGCCCAGCCTAACCCAGCCCAGTCCAGCCTAACCCAGCACAGTCCAGCCTAACCCAGCCCAGTCCAGCCTAACCCAGCCCAGCCTAACCCAGCCCAGTCCAGCCTAACCAAGCCCAGTCCAGTCCAGCCTAACCCAGCCCAGCCTAACCCAGCCCAGCCCAGCATAACCCAGCCCAGCCCAGTCCAGCCTAACCCAGACCAGTCCAGCCTAACCCAGCCTAGTCCAGTCAAGCCTAACCCAGCCCAGTCCAGCCTAACCCAGCCCAGTCCAGTCCAGCCTAAACCAGCCCAGCCCAGCCCAGCCCAGCCTAACCCAGCCCAGCCCAGCCCAGCCCAGTCCAGTCCAGTCCAGCCCAGCCTAACCCATCCCAGTCCAGTCCAGTCCAGTCCAGTCCAGTCCAGTCCAGTCCAGCCTAACCCAGGCCAGTCCAGCCCAGCCCAGCCTAACCCAACCCAGTCCAAAATATATTATGTCAGAAAATATGTTGTTGTATGTATTCATTTTAAATAAATTAACTTTAAATGTATATTTAATGGACAATAACGTTTTTCTTCTTATTTTAGACTGGGGTGCCTTGGGATTTTAAGTACTTATGAAGGGTGCGGTGACTGAAAAAAAGGTTGAGAAACACTGGTATATATGGTGTGGCTCTGGGTGGTACCACAGTAATGTTTGTGGCTCTTAGTCTCTGACTGGTTGGCCACCCCTGCTCTAAATCATATGATTTCCCAGTTAAAAGCAGTATGACATTAATCACCCATTTCGGTGCAGTGTTCTTTGAATTGAGATTTCTAACATGAATATGGAAAGAGTTGTGAGGTGCAGGAATGTGTATACATTATATATTATCATTCTTAAGTAAATACTTTTGGATCACAAACAAGAATCACAGGCAGTAATGTAGTTCGCATATCACCACAAAATGAAATGATTTCAACAAGTTGAACAGACATGTTTTGAGGGTAACACAGAGTTCGGATAATGTAAAGGGGATTTGACTCAGCCCAAAATTAATTTACATGAAGGCCTACAAGAAAAACATGTAAAATTGAAAATTTTATAAAAAGCCCCACACCCACAATAGTAAGAAATGTGTTTTCACGTCAATGTAATGTGATGTCGCAAGTGCTGTCCCATTCCTTTTTATACCAATTCAAGCCCTTGCAGCCTCTCGCACTCAACCACTTTACCAGGTGACGTCAATAAGTCTGTGAGGGCTCAGGGCTTGAGGGTTTAGGGAGGACATTGGGACTGGGCCTCTCTCTCTTGCTCGTCCCTCCTTCACCTGGGAGTAAGTCTCTCATCCCTCCTTCACCTGGGAGTAACTCTCTCATCCCTCCTTCACCTGGGAATAATAATAATAATAATAATAATAACTTTCATTTATATAGCGCCTTTCATAAAACCCAAGGTCGCTTTACATAGGGGCAGAACAGACAAGAGACAAACATGGTAGACAGAGACACACCATTAAGAAACGGAAGCTAGAGGTCAAAGGCCATGTTAAAGAGGGGAGTTTTAAGAAGTTTCTTGAAGCTGTCCAGAGTTGGGGCATTGCGGAGTTCTACAGGGAGGGAGTTCCAGAGGGTGGGAGCTGCCAAGCTGAAAGCTCTGTCCCCAAAGGTCCGCAGTCTGGTTCGGGGGATGGAGAGCTGACCGGCGTCTGAGGATCGCAGGGACCGTGACTGAGTGTAGGGGTAGAGGAGGTCGGTGAGGTACTGAGGTGCGAGAGCATGGAGGGACTTGTAAGTGATGAGGAGGGTTTTGTAGGTGATGCGTGATTTGATGGGGAGCCAGTGAAGGTGGATGAGGGTGGGGGTGATGTGCTGCCAGCGTTTGGTGTGGGTGAGAACCCTGGCAGCTAAGTTTTGCACGTACTGGAGCCTGTCCAGGGTTTTGCTTGGAACCCTGGACAGGACTGTCCAGGAATTTACATCCAAACACCTTAAGCCTTTGTCTTTGTAATTTATCACCTCCCCCCAAGTCCCCCGCAAACCCCAGTTTTCAGTCTAATGTAAAACACCAACTCTCCCCCCTTTTGTAATTGTAAACACACTCTGCATAGCTCTGCCTCGCTCTTTTGTCCAAGTCAGAAAGGCCACACCTTGTCCTTCCTACCCTGACTCAGACCTTTGTCTCTATTCAAAGCCATATTCAAAGTGAGTTTCATCCCACATTCCTTCCTTTCACTGTGTGATATCCGTCCCCTCACGATGACGCATAGACAACTCAGCCAATGAAATCCTAGAAAGACTTACCTGTGTTCTGACTGAATATAAGCCAGGCCAGAAGTGACTGACTTCACTTCTCTGACTGAACCACCTTTGCTGCGTTTGTCAGGAAGTCCTTGCGCTCGTAATGTGTTTCACAATAAATCAGACTTAACCTTTTGAACGAATCTTGGTAAATCCTTTAAAATCCACTACAGTTTGGCGACGCGGATGATCTGGGAGGACTACCTGCGTGTTGCCGGGATTCCAGTGGATGAACTGATCGACAGACGTGTCGGTCCATATGGGCTTGGAAAATCAATTTTCTCTCTTGCGCCAGAGCGCTAGCCGAGATTATTTCCTCAGTTCTGCCACTGGATTCCTGAGGCTCACAGGTACGTTTAAACGAACCCTCTTGTGGTTCTGAGTTGTATTTGCCTTGATTTGGTTCAGTTGTGTTGGTCTGGATTGGTTGAAAACAGGAAACCCCAGCGTGGGTATTAAGTAAGTAACTATCCAAGGAGATGTGAACAGCAATATACATATTTATATCGTATTGTCGTTTTGACTTCGTCCTTGTTTAGGCTACCGGGGGTTCTCTTCAGAAGAGGTGTAATTTTGGGTTTGGGACTCGCTCCCTTACAGTTGATGTAGACTACAGTTTAGATTGTTTGTCGGCTCGGCTGTAGTTAAGAAGTGAGAGTGCACTTCTAGGATAACGTTTTGGGTTGCTTTAGTTCGATGTTCCAGAATTAGCACAGAAGGGAACCTGTTGAAGTTCGCAGATAGTGCGATTTCCACAGGGTTGAAGTTCGCAGTGAGTGCGATTTCCACAGGGTTGAAGTTCGCAGTGAGTGCGATTTCCACAGGGTTGAAGTTCGCTGATAGTGCGATTTCCACAGGGTTGAAGTTCGCAGTGAGTGCGATTTCCAAATGGGTTGAAGTTCGCAGTGAGTGCGATTACCAGCTAATCTCCGGAGTGTCTGTTTTTTGTCCCCGAACGGGGTTGTGTTGTCTTTATGTTTGTCTAAGCGCTATTTTTCGCCGGCTCAGTGGGATTTTTGATTGCATTTTTGAGCCTCGGCTCTTGATTGTATGTTTGTTACGCGCGCCATGGATCCAGGTAAAGTATTTTAAAGTATTTTTTGTACACTGTTAAATCGTAACTGCTAGATTTCCAGTAGGCTAGCTGGTTGTCTGGGAGACAAAGGAAACAACAACTACTACTCCGCTCTCCTGGTGATCCCGCCCGAGCCAGAGGGACAACAAAGGACCAGTTGCTGGGTGAGTTAATTAGAATTTTAATGTGTCTTTGTTTCTTTCGAAATTGTATTCTTTCCCGCCGTGAGTTAACCATAAGGTTTCCTTTCATTGCTGTTTTGGGGTTTTGGGCTGCGTCGTGGTTATTTAGGGATTTGTTTCTTTAAGTTTCCCCGCGCTGCCAAAGACAACTTCCGGGTCATACATGCAACATTTTGGGATCACCACTAGGTGTCCCTGTAACCCCGGCTACTAAAATATGCTAGAGGAGGTCACAGAATTCTACTGCTAAACGTGTCTAGCCTGAGGAGATTGTTGCGCTCAAGCATTATTCTGCGAGCGTTTGTTGGCAGTTTTTCGTTATGTGCTAAAGCATTTTCGATTTCTTACATCCATATCTGACATTTAGTGTTAAATTTTTAGCTAAGATTCGGGCTCAGCTAGAGGTGGTTGAGATGTCTAGGTTAAGGGAAAAGCCTGTTAATTCTGTAGACTGGTCTGTTTTCAAGATTTGGGAGAGAGTAGCACGAGAGCGGGTTTTTAGGTCAGGAAGGAAAGATAAGGAGATTCAGCAAACAGTCTCTCCGCCATTTTCCCCAGCAGAATAACTCTGATTTAGAATTAGATTCCCCCCCCCCCCTCGACTCGTTGCTCCGTGCTCACACCCAACCAGGCTGTTCTTTCCCCTTTTCATGCTCCCGCCATTAGCCACGCCCCTTCTCTCATTTCGCCCCTTTCTACGAGGTATAAGGAAGATTTGGCTAGAGCTATATCTGAGGCTAAGGTTAATTTGGAACAACTGCAAATGGCTAGAGATAGTCTGGAGGGACCGCAAATACACGCGCCTCTGATACGCTGCCCAAACCCTGTTCCTCGCCCTTCACAAATAAATTATGCAGCTGGTTATGCGGCCTGGACCCCAGAGATTACGGTTTATAGACCCTGGCGCTCTGATGAACTACGTGAAATAGCTAAAACCTTGCCCGATCCAACCAAAGACATTGACGAGTTTGAAAATCTTTTTAACAGTTTAGTTCGTATGTATGAGCCTCACGCAGAGGAAATCGCCATGATCATGAGACAGTGCCTTGGGCTAAAATGGGTGGATGTGAAACATCCGTTTGACATTACATTGCCTTTTAATCATGCCGATTTTTCTGACCAAAACACTGCGCTGTTGAACAGAATCAAAACTCGATTCCCTAAAAAGATGGATTGGGACCGTATAACATATTGCAAACAAAATTCCGATCAACAGTTCGAGAAATTTTGGGAACGACTAGAATCAGTTTTCGCCGCACACAGTGGCATGGACAAAGCGAACGCCGATTATAAAAAGATTTTGAAACAACAATTGATGAATAACTCTCTCTCCTCTTTGTCCGACCAAGTTAGGTTGATGTGCCACACCTGGGAATCGACTTCTCTCGAAGAAGTTGTTGATCATTTCCGCTATGCGGAGCGTCTTCATGATCACATTGAAAAAAGGGAGTTGAAAGAAATGAAGCTAGGTGCAGCCAGATTACAAGCTGCTCAGTTACAACAGCTGGACAATCAAACTGCTGGTGCGAGGTGGAACCAACAACGACCACAGTGGCGACAGAGAAACGATATGAAGCGTTCTGGTAGGGTTAGGCGAGGAAAAAGGTATAATCGAAGTGAAGATAGAGATGATTCATGCTTCCATTGTGGTCAGTATGGCCACTGGATTGAACGGTGTCACAGTTACCGCAAGCTGAATGAAAAGGAAGAGCCTCAAATTTGGGGTCGAGCGCCACCTGCTGGAGTTCCCTTGAACAACCCATAAGGGAGATTTTAACTAGCCAAGATTGAGAGATTTTTTTTTTTTTTAAGATAATGGTGGCAGGATGAAATAGATGTAGAGCTTTTGAGTCTTAAGTTGCTGTTAATGTTTCTGAGCAGATCTTTTAGGTAATAGTGGAGAACTCAAAAGTCTGACAGGGTTTTGAATGTGTGTTTGATTCAGGAGTTGTTTCAATAGTCAATGAATGGCCATAAGCTGTTCGTGTTATGCATTCTACTGTATGAATTTTCATTCATATAATGATAATGTGTTTTGAGGAGTTGGCTCTAGGCCTTCTCCTCTGCTATTGAACCCAGTCTGTGTTTTGAGTCTTAATTTTCAGGTGCTATGGACCCTGGGCGGCAGGTCTTTGAGGAGCCTGGATCATGCCTTCCTGGGGACATTGGAACCTGCTGTTGACAACTGTCGTTCCGGGAGTGATGGGTGAATGCCGAACCAGGAGACGGGCACGTACACCGGAGGTTACTGGCCTGTTTCCCTACAGATGGGCGATCTGGGGTTCGTGAGATGCAGACCAACGCCATGTCACCAACTCACTGTGAGCGACAGATAAGTATGAAACAGGAGCAGTGCCCAAATACTCTGTCCTCAAATGCAGAAGAGGGAGGGTTTAGATATACAAATTTTAGCTATACAAATGAAGCGTTGATGGAGTTTTTTGATTAGTTAATTGTAAATGAAGCCAGTTCATTTTAGTGTCATTTTCTTTGCCCCATCTCTATTTTTATCCTGACTTCAGGAAATTTTTGCTTTCGCCCTTAGGGGGTGTTGTTTTGTTGAGACGAGAATATGGTTATTTTATTTTCATAAAATCGTGAGAGAAATGCTAGAGCCAAACCCAATTTGCCTTGATCATGACTGGGGACTGGGCGTGTTGAAGTCATTCTAACGCTGCCCCTGATGTCACTGTAGGCTACTGCAGACTGGCTCTAAAATGACACTTGAACAGACACCCTGTTTAAGTTTCCTGACTGAATAACAACATTTTTCCCCAAAGCAGGAGCTTGCGCTTAACCATATTTCTGAGAATCTCCAACAGATTTTGAATAACCGTTCCTGACCAAAGAGGGGAACAGGGAGACCAGACCAGAGGACTCTCTTTTTGCTCTTCTGTTTTGTCTCTGTTTGTCTCTCTCATCTGTGAATCCACAGATGGAGCACTTCATCAGCCTGTACTGGGGGAGCGCCGAGGTGAGCCCTCCGGCAGCACGACCCGGGCCGGCCCTACGTGGAGCAGTACAGGGATGGACCGGGTTCAGTTCAAGAGCCTACATTTCTGACCTACAAGCATCTGCTCCACCTGCGGAGAAAAGAAATGAAGGACTAAGTGCACATTTCCACCACCAAACTAACCTGTATCTAGGGCCTAATGACAAACCTGTACTACCTCGTTCATGTTTTCATTATGCTTTCAAACTAGCCCACGGGCCAGATCATGTTTCAAAAACAGGGGTGGCGGAGGATGTTAACAGAAGTCTCCAACAGAGTGAGGACCGCCATTTCCTGAGGCTAAGGAGGGGTTCCTGCATCACATCTCTCCTGGGGATTGGGTCCTGGTCCACGACCACAGACGAAGGAGCTGGAACTCGCCGAGGTGGCTCGGGCCGTACCAGGTTCTACTCATCACGCAGACAGCGATCTGAGAGGACTTCGTGGACCCGTGCAAGCCATTGCCGACGGGTCCAAGCAGCAGAGGACGGTCCACCAGGGGATCGCAAACACCAGGAGATCAGAATGCAGCTGAACCAGAGGGCTCAAAGGCCAAAACCATGGGCCATCACACTGTCCTCTCCTCTGACGAGGAATCGGAGGAAAAATGACCTTGCTGGTCACCTCCTCACAAGATGCACCACACACGCACACACACCTGCACACACTAACATTGAACACAACTGATTTCAAGCAACGCAACATTGAAGTTGCGATCTAGAAGAGAAGACGCCTTGCATTCCCCAGATGACATTCTCCTCTGATGAGCAATCGGACTGCACCTCTGATCGCACACACTGGAACCTACATTAAACATTCAGAGACGCACACATGGAATCAATGTTCCATAGGACATCACATGCAATTATTCACAAGAGTGAATGAACTTTGAAATAATCTGAAAAATATCATATTTGTTTACAAGAATTGCAATGGTTGAAACATGAGTTGATAAATAAGTTTGGGTTTTTTTCCTCTAAATTGACCAAGAGGTTTTTTGCCCCTCTTACACTGGTAACCATTTTATCTTTTTTTTGCCTTGTTAAATCAAGTTTGTTTTTTGGTGAATGGTTGTCCGCTCTTAGACTATAAATAGTATATAATCATGTCATTTTTTTATCTTGTTTCCTGTCAAATTTCTGAAGCAAGGGGTTTTGGTGTGTGATTTTGCACGTTGAGAGGAAATAATTAAAGTTTCCACCTAGTGGAGAGATTATTTCCTTTCCACATGTATAGCATAGCTGACTGTTTACACTGTGTTTGGATTTTATTTTTGTGTGCCTGTTCAGGCACAAATGAGGGATTGTCCAGGAATTTACATCCAAACACCTTAAGCCTTTGTCTTTGTAATTTATCACCTCCCCCCAAGTCCCCCGCAAACCCCAGTTTTCAGTCTAATGTAAAACACCAACTCTCCCCCCTTTTGTAATTGTAAACACACTCTGCATAGCTCTGCCTCGCTCTTTTGTCCAAGTCAGAAAGGCCACACCTTGTCCTTCCTACCCTGACTCAGACCTTTGTCTCTATTCAAAGCCATATTCAAAGTGAGTTTCATCCCACATTCCTTCCTTTCACTGTGTGATATCCGTCCCCTCACGATGACGCATAGACAACTCAGCCAATGAAATCCTAGAAAGACTTACCTGTGTTCTGACTGAATATAAGCCAGGCCAGAAGTGACTGACTTCACTTCTCTGACTGAACCACCTTTGCTGCGTTTGTCAGGAAGTCCTTGCGCTCGTAATGTGTTTCACAATAAATCAGACTTAACCTTTTGAACGAATCTTGGTAAATCCTTTAAAATCCACTACAGGACCGCATTACAGTAATCCAGACGGGAGTTGACGAAGGCATGGAGGAGGGTCTCTGCTGTGGGAGAGTGATGGTCGGAGTCTGGAGATATTTCTGAGGTGATAGAAGGCGGATTTGGTGACAGAACTGACGTGGGCTTGGTAGGAAAGGGTGGAGTCCAGGATGACACCCAGGTTGCGGACCTTTGGGGAAGGGCAGATGGAGCAGCCGTCAATGTCCAGAGTGAGATCTCCAACCTTCTGGAGCAGGGCCTTGGGTGCCACAACCATGAGCTCAGTTTTATTGCAGTTTAGTTTGAGGAGGTTAGATGACATCCAGGTTTTTATGTCGCGGAGGCAGTTGACAAGGGAGCATGGGGGGAGCTGGGTGGATGTTTTGGTGGAGAGGTAAAGTTGTGTGTCGTCGGCGTAGGAGTGGAAACTGAGGCCGTGGCGGCGGATGATCTGACCGAGGTGGAGCATGTAAATGGTGAATAGGATTGGGCCAAGTACAGAACCTTGGGGAACACCTTGGTTGACTGGGGCCGGGGTGGAACTGGAATCACCAATGGTGATGAATAACTCTCTCTTCCTCATCCCTCCACCTGGGAGTAACTCTCTCTCTTCCTCATCCTTCCTTCACCTGGGAGCAACTCTATCTTCCTCATCCCTCCACCTCTCTCTCTCTCTTCCGTGTCTTTGAAGCTGGTTGGTTATATGACAGTTTCCCATGTCTTTACACATTCCTTTGCATTTTTATTGAACACTGCGAGGTCCTTTGAGCTGCACTGGTTGGGTAGTAGAGGGCAGACGAGGCAGTGCTGCATTGTCTGCTCCTCTTGTCCACATTCACAGATGGTTTGGCCAGTTTCATAGCCCCATCTGGCCATGGCAGCTTTGGATCGCCCTGTTCCTGTTCTCAGGCGGTTTAGCGTCTTCCACTGGACCCTCCACCTGGGAGTAATTATCTCTCTTCCTCATCCCTCCTTCATCTGGGAGTAACTCTCTCTCATCCCTCCTTCACCTGGGAGTAAGTCTCTCATCCCTCCTTCACCTGGGAGTATCTCTCTCATCCCTCCTTCACCTGGGAATAACTCTCTCTTCCTCATCCCTCCACCTGGGAGTAACTCTCTCTCTTCCTCATCCCTCCTTCATCTGGAAGTAACTCTCTCTCATCCCTCCTTCACCTGGGAGTAGCTCTCTCTCATCCCTCCTTCACCTGGGAGTAACTTTCATCCATCCTTCACCTGGGAGTAACTCTCTCTCATCCCTCCTTCACCTGGGGTCAGAGTAGTCCCAGTACTCCCCCTTGGCCCTACCCCTACATTTTGCGTGTTCCTGCATAGGGTAGTGTGTCCCATTCCTTTTAGCTTCTAGGGCTAGGGGGCATATTGAGGGCTAGTGGATGTTCAAACAGCCCTCCAAATTGAGGGTTTTCAGATGCTGACTTGAAACCGAGGGGTACTGTAGATGAAAACTCACACATTGCTTTGCTAACTTTGTGAACTAAGGCAGTCAGTGATATGAAACATGGCTGCCGGTGTGGTGAAATAACATGGAAAAAAGCCCTGAATCTCCTCAAATAATCATTTAAAATTGTAAAATCTGTTGAATAACTTAAATTAGATGCAAAGGATCATGTCACTGGATCATTATGACACACATTTCAGGAAAAACGCTATTCATGATGTCAACTATATTTTCGAGTAACCGCATTTTGTCGTCCCAGACTACTGTGCATGTTGAATCTAATCTAGTCAATAGAACTTTGTGCAAACAACGCTTCGTGGGTGAAACTGCAGTTGATTCCATGTCCTGTGTATGAAGTCAGAAAAATAATCCAGTAGCAATTTTTCTGCCCTTCCCCGCTCATCTGATGTCAGTGCATTTCTATGGGCAGGATTAACATTAATAGCAGATATGTAAACATGCTTCCTGGCTGTTCTATATATCAGATTGTCCAAATACAGATATGTTATTTGGAAAAGCACAGATACTGCCTTGGAAACAGATTCTTTCTATCCCAAGTTACTCGTTATTATTTGGGGGGGGGGCAGGCGTGTCATCCGCATTAGCATATTGTTGGTGAGTGAATCACAGGAGACCCATGCTAATCCGATAAGAGACCACTGGCAATGGCTACAGCGAGGCGGTTAGAGAAGGACACATTTTTACTCAGCCATTGTCAGATAAAGTTGAAAGGTCAAGCAGCAAGTTTCTTAATTCAGCTAATATTAGCTGGTCATTCTGTTTTGGTAGGTATGGATTTGAAAGCGCGTTCAACCATCACACTTTATATCCATTGCAGTGACATTATGGGGAAAAAACTTGAATAGAGCCATAACGTAACATTATTGTCAACTAGACAATAACTTCAAAAAATAGGCTACACACAGTCTGAGACGAAATGTGGCTTGTGGATGTTTACTACGTATATGGTACTGCTGCCTGACCATCAACCAGCTGACAGGCAGAAAAACAACACTCCCCAGGTGCCTGGTTACAGCAGACACCATCGCATCCCAGCTCCTGAAGAACGGACGCTTCCTGGGTGCAGATAGGAACTTTACATGCCTGACATTGTGTGAGGTACAGTATCTTCTCTGTCCAGGGTGGCTAGCGCCGATGCCAATCTATCGGGAGACAATAGCTGAACTCAATGCAGCCATCAGAAAGTTTAAGCAAGGCAAGTCTCCTGGCCATGACTAGGGCTGTAGGATTGTATCGATACAACGATGCATCGCGGTACGTAGTCTCGCGATACTGTATCGATCTTTCAGCCCGGAGTATCGATACAGCCGGGCGCTGTAAAATTGAAAAAAAAAAAATGTATTTTTTATTTTTTTGATTTACATTTTTAAATCCAGTTTAAAAAGCATATTCTACAATATTAAGTTAAAAAAGCATACATATAAATAATTTTGAAAAACCATAAATACTACAATGTTGACAGTTTAAAAAGCATGGATATCAAATGTAAAATATTTTTTAGCTAGCTCTCTGTCCAGTCATTGAGTTTGAGTTATCTATATAGTGCATTTGAGCCATTCAGTTTTCAGTCTTGAACACTTAAAATCTTTCAGTAAATGATGTGTGTATCGCAATACGTATCGTATCGTATTGTATCGTGACCTCTGTATCGTGATACGTATCGAATCGTGACCTGTGTATCGTGATGCGTATCGGATCGCGAAATCCAAGATGATATACAGCCCTAGCCATGACAACATCCAGCTGGAGTTCATAACCCACCAGAGCAACGAGGGCGTGGCTACACAGCACTGAGTTGGACATCTGAATGCGATACACGAGAGAAGACTGCTGCCTGCATTGTCGAAGCAGCCAACTGCATTGCACATTTTGCAGCGTACTTCATTCATGTCCATTCATGCTCGCTCCATGTTGTTATCGGACTTGGACTGTGAGACCATGGATCTGTCCCAATTCAAGGGTTGCATCGGTCTACGTAGGTCGCATCCATCAGGCCAGGTAGGCCGGATATAAAAGTTTTGTGAAATGGGACGGTCTAGCCTACGGAGGATTCCCAACTCGTTATTTTGTTGCCTAGGCAGCCCCAAGCGCGTGCCAAGCGCGCCCCATGCCGGTAGCGCGACCTGTCCTGAGGTAACTTAGCGCGACCTGTCCTGTTGTTATGGAAACACCACAGAAAATGCCTATCTAAATCGTCTATCTAAACTCGTAGATACAGACGTAATTTGGATGAAGTTTCCACATATTGGGATTCTATGGTGGTACTATCAGGCATGAAATTTTATTAAAACGTAATAATATTAACATCAAAGCGGTTTAAAAACATTTTAAAATCCGAGCAATGGCGGCTGGTACAGGAATTCATCCAGACCGAAACTAATTCTGGGAGGGAGGCCGCGAAGGCAGACCGCGAAGGATCCATCATTTGTATCCTTCAAATTCGTCAAAAGTACTTGTGGGCTGCATTCGGAGGACTCTTCGTAGGCTGAATGAATTGGGACAGCACTTGTCGCCCCGCTGTGACGTAGCAGCCTTCAAATCCGGCCTAGGTAGGATGCAACCCTTGAATTGGGACAGACCCCATGTTGCTAGTCATGTGACAGCTGGTATCTGAAATGGTAGCACAGCGCCCTCTACTGTTGGATTTGAGAGTTGTTTTCCCCCACATTCCAGTTGAGTGAGCCTGATATCAGACAGAATTGTCAACTTGTTACACTCTATTGAGAACTTCAATTTAGAATCAACAAACTTTTAGTGGGCGGATTTGAACGTCTGGACCTGGGCTACAGTTGATGGGCTATGCACGTAAATTTAAAAATTGACTAAAGCGATAACTTGGAACTTTGGCAGCCCCTCTGGTCGTGATAAAATCGACTCTGCGTTTTAAGAACCACACTTCCCACAATCCCCCACTCTCTCACAGTAATGATGGGGAAAAAAATGCTAACAAACGTTCATGGCGCAGACTGGATTGGAAGATTGTAGCTACTTTCTGGAAGGATGGCTTCAATGCAGGTAAATACCGGTCTTCTTTCTTTTATGTGCATGTAGATTTTGTTTCGCGGGGCAAAGTGTTTGTTGTCTTCCTGATATTGTGACACGCAAAACGTGTCACTTCCGTTTCCACCACAAGATTTCCTGCCAGTGTACTATTCAGTACACCGAAATTCTAAAATAATACATTCACAGGGTCTCATGCAGTTTCATGTCACGAAAATGCCAAGGCCAAACTAATAGCAAGTAAAGGTGAATATTGAACCATAAAAAGTTATCTCATTGAGCTTTAATGGGTTAGAATGATTATCTGGTAATTGTAGGGCTGCACAATTAATCGTGAATTAATCAAAATCGCGATTATGACCTCTGCGATTAACTAATTGCAAAAGGCCGCAATTAATGTGATTAATAATTTTGCTTTGAATTGAGTGTGCTAGGACTACACGGACGAATCACAGGCGCTTATGCTGTCTGACCAATCACATGCGTTCCCGCTGAGTGCGCTGTGCGCAGTAATTTCACTGAGAAGACAGATAGCAGTAGGTCAAGACAAGTGTCACAAGAGTACCCGCAGCCGTGAGAAGTGAAAAAATGAGAGAAAACGAGGTCAGTGAGTTAGTAGCAAGAAAGGGATCAACGTCCGTGATTTGGGAGCATTTTGGTTATGAAAAAGATGATGTCCCTCAAGCCCAGCAGGTCATATGCAAACTTAACGTTATCGGTTAAATTGTTAACTGTTAACATCCCTACAGGACTGCAGAATCAATATTTAGAGAGGGGAGATGAGAGAGGGAGAGAGACAGAACGACAGACAGGTGAGAACTCATGTCTCGTCTCTGGAGTCACAGTTAGAATCTCTAGTTATTAATTACAGTTTGTATTTCCAATGCAAAACATGTTTTATTAATAGGTTTATTTATAGGGTTCAGACAGTTCATGAAATGTGTTTAATTAAAAATTAAGTATGGGAATGTAGAAATATATTTCAGGACTAATTATATGCCAATATTAAATCAATTTGATGCTTTGAAGGCTCAAAAATTGCATTGCCAATGTTATAAAATATGAATTAACACAACTTCCGGTATAAACCATGCATACTTCCGGTTTCTATCTGAATACAGATAGAGATACAAATAATTTTCTTGGTTGAACATAATGACGTCTCAGTGCATCCTTGGTAGTTTATGATGGCAGTAACAGGCTTTAATACTATACTGTTACAATGATACTACAACATCCCAGGGACTCCACAGCAAATCAGGCAACTAACAACATTCAGAGCAGAAAAGGTGCGACGTAGCGAGTGGTGTCCCATTTCCTAGGTAAAGATTTCAAACCCGAGCCCCTGTGGCTCCATTCTGAAGGGTTTAGGGTTAGGGTTGAGAGACTGATAGTCGAGCGCACTCCAACACTAGTGGTAGGCCGAAGGGAAGGGAATTAGGATTGGGTCTACATCTCTCTCTAATCCTCACATCACTTTCATAGTCATGTGGAAACAATGCAACATACCCAACACAAATGAATGAATTAATGAATGAATGGCTCTCCCTCTCTTCTCCCCTACTCTACTCCCCTCTCCCCTCCTCCACCACAGCTGTAGGTGCCAGATGACGTTCATGCCTGTGCTGTGGCAATGTGCCCCAGTGCATTGTGGCTCCTGTAGTTTATCTGCGTGGTGCCAGCATGCATGTCCAACAGTTTCTGAGCCTCGCCCTCCCAACACAAACTCTCACAGATATATCTCTCTGTCCCCCCAACCCTCCCCCACTTGCCCCCTCCTCTCTCTAACCTCCCCTTCCCTGCCCCTCTCTCTTTCTCTCCCTCCCTTCCTGTCATCTTTATTCATCTTTCTCACCTCTCTCTCTAACTCTTGCTCTCTTTCTCACATCTCTATTTTTCTGATAGGCAAAAAAAGACACAGAACCCTAACACACACAGAACCCTAATCCTCACACACAGAACCCAAACCTTCACACACAGAATCCGAATCCTCACCCACAGAAGAGTGTGAAACAGATGCAGCATCATTCTGGAGTTTTTGAGTGCAAAAACCCTGCTCCTCTCTCAGCTCCCTCTCTCTCCGCTGCTCTCTCTCTCCTCTCTCTCTCTCTCTCTCTGTTCCTCTCTCTCCCTGCGGCCCCTCTCTCTTGCTGCATGTTATCAATACCCAGTGTGGAGTTTCACACCTTTAAATCCAAATGCTTTCCTTAACAGAGTGGGGCCCTTAATAAGGAGCTTCATAATACGACCCTAACCCTTAATAAGTAGCTTATAATACTATCCTAACCCCTCATATGTAGCTTAATAATACTACCATAACCCTTAATACGTAGCTTCATAATACTCATATGAATGTATTTTAGCCATGGACAGGATGTTTCAGCCTACCTAACCTCAACCCTCTCCCTCCTAAGGGAGGGCCCTAACCCTCATCCTAACCCTCATCCTAATCCTAACCATGCCTGGTAGATTTATTTACACTTTAAACACAACAGAATAGAGTCTGCTGAAGTATCGGGTGTGTTTGTGTTTCAAATTTGGAGACTGTGTGTGTGTGCATTGGCGATTTTATAGGGGGGGCAGGGGGGGCAAGTGCCCCCCCTGATTGGACAGCCCAATTCTGCTCAGATTCTTAAAAAAAAAAAAAAAAACTTTTTTTTTTTTTTTTTAATAATTAACACAATTATTAAATACATAATTGTGGTCTGTACCAGTTTGCGTTAGATCATCATTCAATTTAAAAGTGTATTTATTACTTAAACTAGGCTACCTTTAAAAATATATATATATTCATAATCCACTAATGGCACAACTCGTCCGTCGAAAAAAATGAGATCTGACTGTACTGCTCAGTGCTCAACAAGCTAGAACTAGCCAACCTGCTCACAATGGCAAAAAGAGCTATAAAAACAATTTACCACTTCTTCATAAAATAAAATAAAATCAAGCAATGCTAATGAAGAAGCTACCACTCGAAATGACAGCGCAGCAGGTGCAATCGAATGCAGAAGTGCTACAGAGGCTATCGGAGCTTGCACTAGCACTAGCAACATCACCATCGGCGAGGAAGCTAGCACCAGCAGGCAGTTGCAGTTTGATGTTGTGATGTTGGGTATGGCCTAGTGCTCGGTCATAAAGTCATATTGACATGCTCGTGGTGTCTAGATGAAGTTTGATGTGTTGTACATATTGAATTGTCATACGGATTTCTTATTAGCATACTGTTCACAACTGGAGACGAGACGGCAGAACTGTTGTTTTTTTTTCTCACGTCAAAATGTTGCCCCCCCTACTCTCAGAGGGTAAAATCGCCTATGTGTGTGTGTGTGTGTGTGTGTGTGTGTATGTGTGTGTGTGTGTGTGTGTGTGTGTGTGTGTGTCTGAGTCAGAGCACAGATGGAGGATCAGAGAGAGTTGACAGGATGCTCATATAGCACCTCTTAATCACAGGATTAAAACTGCAGAGCTCAACACCTGCCCGCCCTCCAGATAGATATACACTACACACACACACACACACATTATATATATATACACACACGTGTTGTCTGCCTATTCTGCTCCCTCACTTTAAATTAGGCCTACAGCCCAAACTATTTTATATAGCCAACCTATCAAATTGCAAGAACAACTCAAATATTGGCGAGAGATGACATCTTCAAGTCATTGGTTTCTTGTGCGTTTTGTCTGCTTATTCTGCCATTAAATTACAGCCCAAAATATTTTATGTAGCCACCCTATCGAGACTGCAAGAACAACCTAAATATTGGCGAGAGATGAGGTTTACGAGTCATCGGTTTCTTGCACGTCTGCCTTTTATCCCATCTACAAATGTGCAGGAACAAGCTCTGCCAGACTGCGTCTGCACTGGTCAGTAGCCTGCACAGCCTGCGAGGCGTCAGAACGTCTCCCTTCGTTTTCAGGTAACTTCCCCGAGCTAGAGTAAGACCACGAATCAATTGGCAGCCTAATAGAGATAAAAGATGTTGCTTTCCAGAGACCTGTTTTTACAGTGTTTGAAGACAAGATTCAAGGTGATAGATTGTAGTCCCCCTTCAGGTAGCCTAAACCTTCAGGCAGCTTACAGCTCCAGGTGTGCTGCAACATCAACCATCAATCAGTATGCAGTCACTTCACTGTGACAGATTACATTAAAATAGGCTACACAATTGCTGGCTGCTCCTAAAGGATGTTTTTGTACAAATGAACTAATCGCGACCTGGATCACAGAGCATATCATTAGTAGGCACACACACACACACACACACACACACATATATATGTATATATATATATATAGATATATATATACATATATATACATATATATGTGTGTGTGTGTGTGTGTGTGTGCGTGTACGCCTACTGATGATGTGCTCTGTAAACAGGGGTGAAAATTAACTTTTTGGCTCACGGTGATTCACCTGCCAAGGGGACTGTAGATTAAAAAATCTACCGGCCAAGTATATTTTTCAGATAGCCTTCAGAAATCGAGTGGCCAATTGGAAATTTGACCTGCATTTAGCCGGTGGCAGGTGTTAATTTTCAGCCCTGTCTGTGATCCAGGTCTCGATTAGTTCATTTGTACGGTAACCTATATATACAACAATTCAGTGACGGACTTTCAATATCAGGAGTGTGCCTCATCAGACTGATGAGGTGCAACATCTTGTTGAGTGGAAGGCGAGACTTCTTTCTTTTACCTGGGAGCACCCCTATAAAAGTTATAAAAGTTGTATTGTAGCTTTCTAGATCTCGCTCTCAAAGTGCACCAGATTGACGCCTTTAAATTAACACTGTTCAAAATTTTCTTCCAGGGGCGCATACCCCCGGACCCCCCTAGACGTTGTATGCCCCCTTGCAATTCATGACTGCCCCCTCAGTTGTTTCATCCTGGGGCCAGGCCTGACACACACACACACATATACGCACGCACACATGCACGTACGCACGCACACACACACACACAGGATCAATACCAGACTACACAGAGCACACACCTGTACCTGTCTGTCTCTCTCTCTCGCACAAAACTCAAACATACAGACCCTAGTAAAATTCATACAGATAGTCTCTCTCTCCCTCTCTCTATCTCTCTTTCTCCTTCTCTCTCTCCTCTCTCTGTCTATCTGTCTGTCTCAGGAGAGAGCGAAAGCCAGTCCTCCCAGCTTTCTGTAATTCAATAATTCCTCTTCAACAGCATGGGCTATTATAATAATATAATTAAAGTATTAAGGCTTCGCTATCTAATCAAACCTAACTAATCACACACACATTCCACAAATGAGATCAGGACACCTCTTTCCACTCAGCCTCACATCTCTGACAGAGCCAATTCCAGCAGAGAGTACTGAAGCATGACTGGCCTATCACAGCAGAGACACTGAAGCATGACTGGCCTATCACAGCAGAGATTGCTGAAGCATGACTGGCCAATCACAGCAGAGATACTGAAGCATGACTGGACTATCACAGCAGAGAGTACAGTAGCATGACTGGCCTTTCACAGCAGAGCTACTGAAGCATGACTGGCCTATCACAACAGAGAGTACTGAAGCATGTCTGGCCAATCACAGCAGAGATACTGAAGCATGACTGGCCAATCACAGCAGAGATACTGAAGCTGGACTGGCCAGTCACAGCAGAGATACTGAAACATGACTGGCCAATCACAGCAGAGAGTACTGACGCATGACTGGCCAATCACAGAAGAGATAATGAAGCATGACTGGCCTATCACAGCAGAAAGTACTGAAGCATGACTGGCCTATCTCTAGACAACCACTGGAGCAAAAAGTCACCTATGTGCTCCAGGGCTCCCTATGGCTCAAAATAGCCATAAACTCTATCTGACAAACTCCAATAAAAATGCTGTTTTCTTCTTATCACACAAACACACACACACACACACACACACACAGGGCCATGGCCAGTCTTAGTCCAGTCACCGTTGGGCTCTTCCAGTCAGTAGTTGCAACCCACAGCAGTACTCACAGCCCTGCAGGGGTACGGCTGGGACCGGCAGACCCTCCCAGTACACGACTCCGACTCTCGGTTATGCCGGCTCCCGATAACAGTCCCGGTAAAGAGACGTCGGAGGGCCTTCAGGTTGGCCCTCAGCCCCCGAACCAGACATCCCAGAAACAGAGACGTCGCCTTGAGCTCTGACATCTCAACCAGCCGAAGAAACACACTATGCGTGTGTGTGAGTGTGTGTGTGCGTGCGTGTGTGTGTGTGAGAGAGAGAGAGAGGTAGAGATGAAGAGGGTAGGCAAAGCTAATGTGTGTAGTGAAGCGAGCTCGCTAGACTGATGAAGAATGAGTATGAGAATGTGAGAGTGTCCAGTATGAGGGTGTGTGTGTGTGTGTGTGTGTGTGTGTGTGTGTGTGTGTGTGTCACCGTGGGGGAAGCCTGGAGGCGGGGTTGAGTGTCCCGAACTGGGATTCCCCTTAAGTCCCCACTCTAACCTCCCACCTCTATTTCCATCATGAGACCTGGAGACCCCCCCCACACACACGCTCACACACACATACGCAGACACACACAGGCCAATTCTTGACCACCATATACATGAAGCACACACACACACACACACACTACACGTGGCAGCAGGGTATGTGAGCGTAGATAGGATTACAGACACCTGTTGTGAAAGGCCTATCACCTTCCCTATGTGCGCAACACCACTAGATGTCCCTGTGAAACAAGAACAAGGTGTCTGGAGGTTCCAATAGTGCAGCACCTTGATGCACCCTGAGAGTAAGAGCTGTGTGACTCAGTAAACACTAGTAAACCAGGTGTGCTGCTATGGCTTCCTGGTGCCAGGATAGTGTAGGGTTAAGGTTAGAGGATTAGGGAAGGGGTAAGCTAGAGGGGGGTAGGGTTAGGGTAGGGGGGGGGAGGTTAGGGTAGTATAGATGTGACCACAGGGAGAGGTGCAGACTGTTCTTAGCAATCTTGTTAAATGTCACCCTGATAAGAATGGTAGTGCATTAATAGCACTGTAGTAATGCCCTGTCTGTCTTATACCTCTCTCTATGTCAGTGAATGTGTATGTGTGTGTGTGTGTGTGTGTGTGTGTGTGGGAGAGAGAGAGAGAGAGAGAGAGAGAGAGAGAGAGAGAGAGAGAGAGAAAGAGAGAGAGAGAGAGAGAGAGAGAGAGAGTAGGGGGGGGTGTTAAGCCTGTGTGTCAGGAGCCACCATGGGCGGAAAGTGGAATTCCAGGCAATCTGCACCCCTAAGCCGCTTACGCAACACAATTATCAGGCCTGCCAGCCACACACACACACACACACACACACACACACAGCGCTGAGGGGCTTTACTAGGTTAGATGCACTAAGACACATCCGCTACACCTGTGGACACTGGATAAAGTATCTCACACACACCCGTGCACGCACGCACGCACGCACACGCACACACACACACGCACGGATGGATAGGCAGAGACAGACAGATCGAGAGGCAAAGAAAGAAAAGAGAAGGGAAAGACAGAAGGCAACAACACAACTAGATCAAACCAAATTATTGGTGCTGGAAATGGTGGTATTGGAAATGGTGCTCGGGGAGCACAGACCTCCGCCCATGTATGCATTTTGTAGCTCTGTGCACATGCATGTTTGGTATTGCTGCACTCGTTAGGTCGATACGGTGGCCGACGCGTGCAAATCACAACGGCAAATCCGGAACACAACGGCAAGTTCAAAAAACACAACCGCAAAGTTCAAACACAACAACAAAGTTAAAAAACACAACAGCAAGTCAGAAAACACAACTGCAAGTCGGAAACACAAATGCAATACAGAATACACAACAGCAAGAGAGAAAACACAATCGCAAATTGGAAACCACGATTGCAACTCCCAAAAACACAACAACAATAACCAGAAATCACATTAGAAATGTGTCAACCGGAAAGGGATTTACTACTTGTTGAATCTGATTGGGCAGCTATAGTGTCAATAACAGTGGGACATGTGCGGGAACCGAATACTCGAATTAATTTGAAATGATAAGTTTAATGACTGGGTTTAAGAATGGAACTATTTTTCTCCCACATGCAGGAGCCTATCTTGCCTCCTGCCAGGCTGTTATCTTTCCTCCTGCCAGGCTGTTGTTATAAATAAGACGTTCTTAACTACTTGCCTGGATAAATAAAGGTTATTGATTGCTGATGAGGTAGCTAGCTAGCTCATTGATGTCATATCAAATATTGGACATTTTTATCTATAGCTAGTGACCTGCTTTAGGAGGCTAGTGGCCTCTAAGTAGTTTGCACAAAACAGCTGATCAGACGTTGCGATATAGCCAGGCTCTTGGCTAGTCTATGTGACACCTAGATGGCAATAATAGCGAAAATAATGAAGATATGTTTTGAGTATATCTGTGGTGGTGATAGGATAACATTCATATACAGAGAGAGGACGAGTAGTTGTTTTGTTATATATTATTTCAATATACAACAGAGATCATCTACAAAATAGATTACATCCTAATTCGTAGCATCATCCATGTCTAAATCCCGAGCAGCCTCCCAACACTTGGCCAACTCAACATCTGTCCTCTGTAAGGAAATCAGGTTACTGCGTGTCATAGGTACCAAAAAGGCATTTGTTTGGGGAGAAGAAGGAGAAGAAGGAGAATAATAATCCTTCGAGTTTCAATAGGGCCTCGCACCGCCAGTGCTCGGGCCCTAACTAGGGCTGCGAGCAGCAGTGAGCGGGCCCTCGCACCCCATGCGTGTCGGGGTGTGGCACCGTTAAAGGGTGCGCTATTTCGGTGTGCAGTACTGAGAGAAAGTTTCTGTCGCCAGTAGGTGGCGCTCTAAGCGTGACTCAATACCGAAGCATAGATGTGTTCAGGACGGTACCTTGATGAAGCGTGAGAAATGTTGAGTAAATTGGATAACGTATGTAAGAGTTATGAGGACTTCCTGTTTCACCAGTAGGTGGCGCTGTAAGTGTGACTCAATACCGACACATAGATGGGTTCAGAAGGCGACCTTCATGGTGCGTCAGCAATTTGGTGCAAATCGGATGATGTATGCAGGAGTTATGAGGACTTCCTGTTTCACCAATAGGTGGCGCTATACGTATGACGCAATACTGACACATAGATGTGTTCAGGACAGAACCGTCATGAAGCGTGAGATATATCGGACAAATTGGATAATGTATGTAGGAGTTATGATGACTTCCTGCTTGACCTGTAGGCGGCGCTATAAGTATGACTCACTGCTGACGCACAGATGTGTTAAGGATGCGACCTTCATCAAGCTTGAGCAATTTGGAGTAAATCGGATAACGTATGTAGGATTTATGAGGACGTACTGTTTCACCAATAGGTGGCGCTATAAGTATGACGCAATACTGACACATAGATGTGTTCAGGACAGAACCGTCATGAAGCGTGGGATATATCGGACAAATTGGATAATGTATGGAGGAGTTATGAGGACGTACTGTTTCACCAATAGGTGGCGCTATAAGTATGACGCAATACTGACACATAGATGTGTTCAGGACAGAACTGTCATGAAGCGTGAGACATATCGGACAAATCGGATAATGTATGGAGGAGTTATGAGGACGTACTGTTTCACCAATAGGTGGCGCTATAAGTATGACGCAATACTGACACAAAGATGTGTTCAGGACAGAACCGTCATGAAGCGTGACATATATCGGACAAATCGGATAATGTATGGAGGAGTTATGAGGACTTCGTGTTTTATGGCGAAATGTCAAACTTTGGCGGGGCGCCACGGCAAGGGTGTTTGGTGAAAACTCAATTTTTTTGATAACTTTTGATCACAAAGGTCTTAAGATGAAGCTGACCCGATATGAAGTTGATCGGATGAAATCTGTAGGAGGAGTTCGTCGAAGTACGAGGCATGGAAATGGTCAAAACAAGGACAAAATGGCACATTAAGAGCAAAATGGCGGACTTCCTGTTGCATGTTGGGTATAGCTCAAAGATACATTTTAGTGTGTCTCGATGAACTACATATGCCCACCGAATTTGGTTCGCCTACATCAAACTGGAAGGTGGGGCTCGCCATTTTAAATTTTCCAGGGGGCGCTCTTGAGCCGTTTTGCCACGCCCATTTCCGTCACCCATGAATTATCAAATTTTTCACCGGGACTGACGTATCTGCAAAGTTTCATCCGTTTTCATCGATGTTTAGGCCGCCAAAAAGGCATTTGTTTTGGAAGAAGGAGAAGGAGAAGGTAGAATAATAACTAGTGCTGCGAGCAGCAGTGAGCGGGCCCTCGCACCCCACGCGGGTCGGGGTGTGGCGCCGTTAAAGGGTGTGCTATTTCGGTGTCCAGTACTGACAGAAACTTCCTGTCACCAGTAGGTGGCGCTCTAAGCGTGACTCAATACCGACGCATAGATGTGTTCAGGACAGTACCTTGATGAAGTGTGAGAAATGTTGTGTAAATCGGACAAAGTATGTAGGAGTTATGAGGACTTCCTGTAAGCAGTAGGTGGCGCTGTAAGTATGACGCAATACTGACCTACAGATGTGTTCAAGATGCGACCTTCATCAAGCATGAGCAATTTGGAGTAAATCGGATAATGTATGTAGGAGTTATGAGTACTTCCTGTTTCACCAGTAGGTGGCGCTGTAAGTGTTACTCAATACCGACGCATAGATGTGTTCAGAAGGTGACCTTCATGAAGCGTCAGCAATTTGGTGCAAATCGGATGATGTATGCAGGAGTTATGAGGACTTCCTGTTTCACCAATAGGTGGCGCTATAAGTATGACGCAATACTGACACAGAGATGTGTTCAGGACAGAACCGTCATGAAGCGTGAGATAAATCGGACAAATCGGATAATGTATGGAGGAGTTATGAGGACTTCCTGTTTCACCAATAGGTGGCGCTATAAGTATGATGCAATACTGACACATAGATGTGTTCAGGACAGAACCGTCATGAAGCGTGAGATATATCGGACAAATCCGATAATGTATGGAGGAGTTATGGGGACTTCCTGTTTCACCAATAGGTGGCGCTATACGTATGACGCAATACTGACACATAGATGTGTTCAGGACAGAACCGTCATGAAGCGTGAGCTATATCGGACAAATTGGATAATGTATGGAGGAGTTATGAGGACTTCCTGTTTCACCAATAGGTGGCGCTATAAGTATGACGCAATACTGACACATAGATGTGTTCAGGACAGAACCGTCATGAAGCGTGAGATATATCGGACAAATCGGATAAGGTATGGAGAAGTTATGAGGACATCGTGTTTTATGGCGAAATGTCAAACTTTGGCGGGGCGCCACGGCAAGGGTGTTTGGTGAAAACTCAATTTTCTTGATAACTTTTGATCACAAAGGGCTTAAGATGAAGCTGACCGAGTATGAAGTTGATCGGATGAAATCTGTAGGAGGAGTTCGTTGAAGTACGAGGCATGGAAATGGTCAAAACAAGGACAAAATGGCACATTAAAAGCAAGATGGCGGACTTCCTGTTGCATGTTGGGTATAGCTCCAAGAGACATTTTAGTGTGTCTCGATGAACTACATATGCCCACCGAATTTCGTTCGACTACATCAAACTGAAAGGTGGGGCTCGCCATTTTAAATTTTCCAGGGGGCGCACTTGAGCCGTTTTGCCACGCCCATTTCCGTCACCCATGAATTATCAAATTTTTTACCGGGACTGACGTATGTGCAAAGTTTCATCCGTTTTCATCGATGTTAAGGCCGCCAAAAAGGCATTTGTTTGGGGAGAAGAAGAAGGAGAAGGAGAAGAATAATAATAACTAGTGCTGCGAGCAGCAGTGAGCGGGCCCTCGCACCCCACGCGGGTCGGGGTGTGGCGCCGTTAAAGGGTGTGCTATTTCGGTGTCCAGTACTGACAGAAACTTCCTGTCACCAGTAGGTGGCGCTCTAAGCGTGACTCAATACCGACACATAGATGTGTTCAGGACAGTACCTTGATGAAGCGTGAGAAATGTTGTGTAAATCGGACAAAGTATGTAGGAGTTATGAGGACTTCCTGTAAGCAGTAGGTGGCGCTGTAGGTATAACGCAATACTGACCTACAGATGTGTTCAAGATGCGACCTTCATCAAGCATGAGCAATTTGGAGTAAATCGGATAATGTATGTAGGAGTTATGAGTACTTCCTGTTTCACCAGTAGGTGGCGCTGTAAGTGTAACTCAATACCGACGCATAGATGTGTTCAGAAGGTGACCTTCATGAAGCGTCAGCAATTTGGTGCAAATCGGATGATGAATGCAGGAGTTATGAGGACTTCCTGTTTCACCAATAGGTGGCGCTATAAGTATGACGCAATACTGACACATAGATGTGTTCAGGACAGAACCGTCATGAAGCGTGAGATATATCGGACAAATTGGATAATGTATGGAGGAGTTATGAGGACTTCCTGTTTCACCAATAGGTGGCGCTATAAGTATAACGCAATACTGACACATAGATGTGTTCAGGACAGAACCGTCATGAAGCGTGAGATATATCGGACAAATCCGATAATGTATGTAGGAGTTATGGGGACTTCCTGTTTCCCCAATAGGTGGCGCTATAAGTATGATGCAATACTGACACAAAGATGTGTTCAGGACAGAACCGTCATGAAGCGTGAGATATATCGGACAAATTGGATAATGTATGTAGGAGTTATGAGGACTTCATGTTTCACCAATAGGTGGCGCTATAAGTATGACGCAATACTGACACATAGATGTGTTCAGGACAGAACCGTCATGAAGCGTGAGATATATCGGACAAATCGGATAATATATGGAGGAGTTATGAGGACATCGTGTTTTATGGCGAAATGTCAAACTTTGGCGGGGCGCCACGGCAAGCGTGTTTGGTGAAAACTCAATTTTTTTGATAACTTTTGATCACAAAGGTCTTAAGATGAAGCTGACCGGATATGAAGTTGATCGGATGAAATCTCTAGGAGGAGTTCGTTGAAGTACGAGGCATGGAAATGGTCAAAACAAGGACAAAATGGCACATTAAAAGCAAAATGGCGGACTTCCTGTTGCATGTTGGGTATAGCTCCAAGAGACATTTTAGTTTGTCTCGATGAACTACATAAGCCCACCGAATTTCGTTCGCCTACATCAAACTGAAAGGTGGGGCTCGCCATTTGAAACTTTCCAGGGGGCGCTCTTGAGCCGTTTTGCCACGCCCATTTCCGTCACCAATGAAATATCCGATTTTCACCGGGACTGATGTATCTGCAAAGTTTCATCCGTTTTCATCGATGTTTAGGCCGCCAAAAAGGCATTTGTTTGGGGAGAAGAAGAAGGTAGGAGAATAATAATCCTTCGAAATACAATAGGGCCTCGCACCGCCAGTGCTCGGGCCCTAACTAGTGCTGCGAGCAGCAGTGAGCGGGCCCTCGCACCCCATGCGGGTCGGGGTGTGGCGCCATCAAAGGGTGTGCTTTTTCGGTGTCCAGTACTGAGAGAAACTTCCTGTCACCAGTAGGTGGCGCTCTAAGCGTGACTCAATACCGAAGCATAGATGTGTTCAGGATGGTACCTTGATGAAGCGTGAGAAATGTTGAGCAAATTGGATCACGTATGTAGGAGTTATGAGGACTTCCTGTTTCACCAATAGGTGGCGCTATAAGTATGACGCAATACTGACACAAAGATGTGTTCAGGACAGAACCGTCATGAAGCGTGAGATATATCGGACAAATTGGATAATGTATGTAGGAGTTATGAGGACTTCCTGTTTCACCAATAGGTGGCGCTATAAGTATGACGCAATACTGACACATAGATGTGTTCAGGACAGAACCTTCATGAAGCGTGAGATATATCGGACAAATCGGATAATGTATGGAGGAGTTATGAGGACTTCCTGTTTCACCAATAGGTGGCGCTATAAGTATGACGCAATACTGACACATAGATGTGTTCAGGACAGAACCGTCATGAAGCGTGAGATATATCAGACAAATTGGATAATGTATGTAGTAGTTATGAGGACTTCCTGTTTCACCAATAGGTGGCACTATAAGTATGATGCAATACTGACACATAGATGTGTTCAGGACAGAACCGTCATGAAGCGTGAGATAAATCGGACAAATTGGATAATGTATGGAGGAGTTATGAGGACTTCCTGTTTCACCAATAGGTGGCGCTATAAGTATGACGCAATACTGACACATAGATGTGTTCAGGACAGAACCTTCATGAAGCGTGAGATATATCGGACGAATTTGATAATGTATGTAGGAGTTATGAGGACTTCCTGTTTCACCAATAGGTGGCGCTATAAGTATGATGCAATACTGAAACATAGATGTGTACAGGACAGAACCGTCATGAAGCGTGAGATATATCGGACAAATTGGATAATGTATGGAGGAGTTATGAGGACTTTGTGTTTTATGGCGAAATGTCAAACTTTGGCGGGGCGCCACGGCAAGGGTGTTTGGTGAAAACTCAATTTTTTTGATAACTTTTGATCACAAAGGTCTTAAGATGAAGCTGACCCGATATGAAGTTGATCGGATGAAATCTGTAGGAGGAGTTCGTCGAAGTACGAGGCATGGAAATGGTCAAAACAAGGACAAAATGGCACATTAAGAGCAAAATGGCGGACTTCCTGTTGCATGTTGGGTATAGCTCCAAGAGACATTTTAGTGTGTCTCGATGAAATACATGTGCCCTCCGAATTTCGTTCCCCTACATCAAACTGAAAGGTGGGGCTCGCCATTTTAAATTTTCCAGGGGGCGCTCTTGAGCCGTTTTGCCACGCCCATTTCCGTCACCCATGAATTATCAAATTTTTCACCGGGACTGACGTATCTGCAAAGTTTCATCCGTTTTCATCGATGTTTAGGCCGCCAAAAATGCATTTGTTTTGGAAGAAGGAGAAGGAGAAGAATAATAATAATCCTTCGAAATTCAATAGGGCCTCGCACCGCCAGTGCTCGGGCCCTAATAATCCTTCGAGTTTCAATAGGGCCTCGCACCGCCAGTGCTCGGGCCCTAACTAGGGCTGCGAGCAGCAGTGAGCGGGCCCTCGCACCCCATGCGTGTCGGGGTGCTGCGCCGTTAAAGGCTGTGCTATATCGGTGTGCAGTACTGAGAGAAACTTCCTGTCACCAGTAGGTGGCGCTCTAGGCGTGACTCAATACCGAAGCATAGATGTGTTCAGGACGGTACCTTGATGAAGCGTGAGAAATGTTGAGTAAATCGGATAACGTATGTAGGAGTTATGAGGACTTCCTGTTTCACCAGTAGGTGGCGCTGTAAGTGTGACTCAATACCGACACATAGATGGGTTCAGAAGGCCACCTTCATGAAGCGTCAGCAATTTGGTGCAAATCGGATGATGTATGCAGGAGTTATGAGGACTTCCTGTTTCACCAATAGGTGGCGCTATAAGTATAACGCAATACTGACACATAGATGTGTTCAGGACAGAACCGTCATGAAGCGTGAGATATATCGGACAAATTGGATAATGTATGGAGGAGTTATGAGGACTTCCTGTTTCACCAATAGGTGGCGCTATAAGTATGACGCAATACTGACACATAGATGTGTTCAGGACAGAACCGTCATGAAGCGTGAGATATATCGGACAAATCGGATAATGTATGGAGGAGTTATGAGGACTTCCTGTTTTACCAATAGGTGGCGCTATAAGTATGACGCAATACTGACACATAGATGTGTTCAGGACAGAACCTTCATGAAGCGTGAGATATATCGGACGAATTGGATAATGTATGGAGGAGTTATGAGGACTTCCTGTTTCACCAATAGGTGGCGCTATAAGTATGATGCAATACTGACACATAGATGTGTTCAGGACAGAACCGTCATGAAGCGTGAGATATATCGGACAAATTGGATAATGTATGGAGGAGTTATGAGGACTTCGTGTTTTATGGCGAAATGTCAAACTTTGGCGGGGCGCCACGGCAAGGGTGTTTAGTGAAAACTCAATTTTTTTGATAACTTTTGATCACAAAGGTCTTAAGATGAAGCTGACCCGATATGAAGTTGATCGGATGAAATCTGTAAGAGGAGTTCGTCGAAGTACGAGGCATGGAAATGGTCAAAACAAGGACAAAATGGCACATTAAAATCAAGATGGCGGCCTTCCTGTTGCATGTTGGGTATAGCTCCAAGAGACATTTTAGTGCGTCTCGATGAACTACATATGCCCTCCGAATTTCGTTCGCCTACATCAAACTGAAAGGTGGGGCTCGCCATTTGAAACTTTCCAGGGGGCGCTCTTGAGCCGTTTTGCCACGCCCATTTCCGTCACCCATGAATTATCAAATTTTTCACCGGGACTGACGTATCTGCAAAGTTTCATCCGTTTTCATCGATGTTTAGGCCGCCAAAAAGGCATTTGTTTGGGGAGAAGAACAAGAAGAATAATAATCCTTCGAGTTTCAATAGGGCCTCGCACCGCCAGTGCTCGGGCCCTAATTAATGCTATATGGGGATATAGCAGCAAGCATTATGATACAAACCAATATAAGACTGAACACCATTAACAGTTTAGAACATTTTATTACACAAAGTACATTACAAACTAGTGCTGCGAGCAGCAGTGAGCGGGCCCTCGCACCCCACGCGGGTCGGGGTGTGGCGCCGTTAAAGGGTGTGCTATTTCGGTGTCCAGTACTGACAGAAACTTCCTGTCACCAGTAGGTGGCGCTCTAAGCGTGACTCAATACCGACGCATAGATGTGTTCAGGACAGTACCTTGATGAAGCGTGGGAAATGTTGTGTAAATCGGACAAAGTATGTAGGAGTTATGAGGACTTCCTGTTTCACCAGTAGGTGGCGCTGTAAGTGTGACTCAATACCGACACATAGATGGGTTCAGAAGGCCACCTTCATGAAGCATCAGCAATTTGGTGCAAATCGGATGATGTATGCAGGAGTTATGAGGACTTCCTGTTTCACCAGTAGGTGGCGCTGTAAGTGTGACTCAATACCGACACATAGATGGGTTCAGAAGGCCACCTTCATGAAGCATCAGCAATTTGGTGCAAATCGGATGATGTATGCAGGAGTTATGAGGACTTCCTGTTTCACCAATAGGTGGCGCTATACGTATGACGCAATACTGACACATAGATGTGTTCAGGACAGAACCGTCATGAAGCGTGAGCTATATCGGACAAATTGGATAATGTATGGAGGAGTTATGAGGACTTCCTGTTTCACCAATAGGTGGCGCTATAAGTATGATGCAATACTGACACATAGATGTGTTCAGGACAGAACCGTCATGAAGCGTGAGATATATCGGACAAATTGGATAATGTATGTAGGAGTTATGAGGACTTCGTGTTTTATGGCGAAATGTCAAACTTTGGCGGGGCGCCACGGCAAGGGTGTTTGGTGAAAACTCAATTTTTTTGATAACTTTTGATCACAAAGGTCTTAAGATGAAGCTGACCCGATATGAAGTTGATCGGATGAAATCTGTAGGAGGAGTTCATCGAAGTACGAGGCATGGAAATGGTCAAAACAAGGACAAAATGGCACATTAAGAGCAAAATGGCGGACTTCCTGTTGCATGTTGGGTATAGCTCCAAGAGACATTTAAGTGTGGCTCGATGAAATACATATGCCCACCGAATTTCGTTCGCCTACATCAAACTGAAAGGTGGGGCTCGCCATTTTAAACTTTCCAGGGGGCGCTCTTGAGCCGTTTTGCCACACCCATTTCCGTCACCCATGAATTATCGAATTTTTCACCGGGACTGACGTATCTGCAAAGTTTCATCCGTTTTCATCGATGTTCAGGCCGCCTAAAAGGCATTTGTTTGGAGTAAAGAAGGAGAAGGAGAAGGAGAAGGAGAAGGAGAAGGAGAAGAATAATAATAATCCTTCGAGTTTCAATAGGGCCTCGCACAGCCAGTGCTCGGGCCCTAATAATCCTTCGAATTTCAATAGGGCCTCGCACCGCCAGTGCTCGGGCCCTAATAATAATCCTTCGAAATTCAATAGGGCCTCGCACCGCCAGTGCTCGGGCCCTAATAATAATAATAATAACTAGTGCTGCGAGCAGCAGTGAGCGGGCCCTCGCACCCCACGCGGGTCGGGGTGTGGCGCCGTTAAAGGGTGTGCTATTTCGGTGTCCAGTACTGACAGAAACTTCCTGTCACCAGTAGGTGGCGCTCTAAGCGTGACTCAATACCGACGCATAGATGTGTTCAGGACAGTACTTAGATGAAGCGTGAGAAATGTTGTGTAAATCGGACAAAGTATGTAGGAGTTATGAGGACTTCCTGTAAGCAGTAGGTGGCGCTGTAGGTATGACGCAATACTGACCAACAGATGTGTTCAAGATGCGACCTTCATCAAGCATGAGCAATTTGGAGTAAATCGGATAATGTATGTAGGAGTTATGAGTACTTCCTGTTTCACCAGTAGGTGGCGCTGTAAGTGTAACTCAATACCGATGCATAGATGTGTTCAGAAGGTGACCTTCATGAAGCGTCAGCAATTTGGTGCAAATCGGATGATGTATGCAGGAGTTATGAGGACTTCCTGTTTCACCAATAGGTGGCGCTATAAGTATGACGCAATACTGACACATAGATGTGTTCAGGACAGAACCGTCATGAAGCGTGAGATAAATCGGACAAATCGGATAATGTATGGAGGAGTTATGAGGACTTCCTGTTTCACCAATAGGTGGCGCTATAAGTATGACGCAATACTGACACATAGATGTGTTCAGGACAGAACCGTCATGAAGCGTGAGATATATCGGACAAATCGGATAATGTATGGAGGAGTTATGAGGACTTCCTGTTTGACCAATAGGTGGCGCTATAAGTATGACGCAATACTGACACATAGATGTCTTCAGGACAGAACCGTCATGAAGCGTGAGACATATCGGACAAATCGGATAATGTATGGAGGAGTTATGAGGACGTACTGTTTCACCAATAGGTGGCGCTATAAGTATGACGCAATACTGACACATAGATGTGTTCATGACAGAACCGTCATGAAGCGTGAGATATATGGGACAAATCGGATAATGTATGGAGGAGTTATGAAGACTTCGTGTTTTATGGCGAAATGTCAAACTTTGGCGGGGCGCCACGGCAAGGGTGTTTGGTAAAAACTCAATTTTTTTGATAACTTTTGATCACAAAAGTCTTAAGATGAAGCTGACCGGATATGAAGTTGATCGGATGAAATCTCTAGGAGGAGTTCGTTGAAGTACGAGGCATGGAAATGGTCAAAACAAGGACAAAATGGCACATAAAAAGCAAAATGGCGGACTTCCTGTTGCATGTTGGGTATAGTTTCAAGAGACATTTTAGTGTGGCTCGATGAAATACATATGCCCACCGAATTTCGTTCGCCTACATCCAACTGAAAGGTGGGGCTCGCCATTTTAAACTTTCCAGGGGGCGCTCTTGAGCCGTTTTGCCACGCCCATTTCCGTCACCAATGAAATATCCGATTTTCACCAGGACTGATGTATCTGCAAAGTTTCATCCGTTTTCATCGATGTTTAGGCCGCCAAAAAGGCATTTGTTTGGGGAGAAGAAGAAGGTAGGAGAATAATAATAATAATCCTTCGAGTTTCAATAGGGCCTCGCACCGCCAGTGCTCGGGCCCTAATAATCCTTCGAAATTCAATAGGGCCTCGCACCGCCAGTGCTCGGGCCCTAACTAGTGCTGCGAGCAGCAGTGAGCGGGCCCTCGCACCCCATGCGGGTCGGGGTGTGGCGCCGTTAAAGGGTGTGCTATTTCGGTGTCCAGTACTGACAGAAACTTCCTGTCACCAGTAGGTGGCGCTCTAAGCGTGACTCAATACCGACGCATAGATGTGTTCAGGACAGTACCTTGATGAAGCGTGAGAAATGTTGTGTAAATCGGACAAAGTATGTAGGAGTTATGAGGACTTCCTGTAAGCAGTAGGTGGCGCTGTAGGTATGACGCAATACTGACCTACAGATGTGTTCAAGATGCGACCTTCATCAAGCATGAGCAATTTGGAGTAAATCGGATAATGTATGTAGGAGTTATGAGTACTTCCTGTTTCACCAGTAGGTGGCGCTGTAAGTGTAACTCAATACCGACGCATAGATGTGTTCAGAAGGTGACCTTCATGAAGCGTCAGCAATTTGGTGCAAATCGGATGATGTATGCAGGAGTTATGAGGACTTCCTGTTTCACCAATAGGTGGCGCTATAAGTATGACGCAATACTGACACATAGATGTGTTCAGGACAGAACCGTCATGAAGCGTGAGATAAATCGGACGAATTGGATAATGTATGTAGGAGTTATGAGGACTTCCTGTTTCACCAATAGGTGGCGCTATAAGTATGACGCAATACTGACACATAGTTGTGTTCAGGACAGAACCGTCATGTAGCGTGAGATATATCGGACAAATTGGATAATGTATGGAGGAGTTATGAGGACTTCGTGTTTTTTGGCGAAATGTCAAACTTTGGCGGGGCGCCACGGCAAGGGTGTGTGGTGAAAACTCAATTTTTTTGATAACTTTTGATCACAAAGGTCTTAAGATGAAGCTGACCCGATATGAAGTTGATCAGATGAAATCTGTAGGAGGAGTTCGTCGAAGTAAGAGGCATGGAAATGGTCAAAACAAGGACAAAATGGCACATTAAGAGCAAAATGGCGTACTTCCTGTTGCATGTTGGGTATAGCTCCAAGAGACATTTTAGTGTGGCTCGATGAAATACATATGCCCACCGAATTTCGTTCGCCTACATCAAACTGAAAGGTGGGGCTCGCCATTTTAAACTTTCCAGGGGGCGCTCTTGAGCCGTTTTGCCACGCCCATTTCCGTCACCAATGAATTATCAAATTTTTCACCGGGACTGATGTATCTGCAAAGTTTCATCCGTTTTCATCGATGTTTAGGCCGCCAAAAAGGCATTTGTTTGGGGAGAAGAAGAAGGTAGGAGAATAATAATCCTTCGAAATACAATAGGGCCTCGCACCGCCAGTGCTCGGGCCCTAATAATAATCCTTCGAAATTCAATAGGGCCTCGCACCGCCAGTGCTCGGGCCCTAACTAGTGCTGCGAGCAGCAGTGAGCGGGCCCTCGCACCCCACGCGTGTCGGGGTGCTGCGCCGTTAAAGGCTGTGCTATTTCGGTGTGCAGTACTGAGAGAAACTTCCTGTCACCAGTAGGTGGCGCTCTAGGCGTGAATCAATACCGAAGCATAGATGTGTTCAGGACGGTACCTTGATGAAGCGTGAGAAATGTTGAGTTAATCGGATAACGTATGTAGGAGTTATGAGGACTTCCTGTTTCACCAGTAGGTGGCGCTGTAAGTGTGACTCAATACCGACACATAGATGGGTTCAGAAGACCACCTTCATGAAGCGTCAGCAATTTGTTGCAAGTCGGATGATGTATGCAGGAGTTATGAGGACTTCCTGTTTCACCAATAGGTGGCGCTATACGTATGACGCAATACTGACACATAGATGTGTTCAGGACAGAACCGTCATGAAGCGTGAGCTATATCGGACAAATTGGATAATGTATGGAGGAGTTATGAGGACTTCCTGTTTCACCAATAGGTGGCGCTATAAGTATGACGCAATACTGAAACATAGATGTGTTCAGGACAGAACCGTCATGAAGCGTGAGATATATCGGACAAATTGGATAATGTATGGAGGAGTAATGAGGACTTCCTGTTTCACCAATAGGTGGCGCTATAAGTATGACGCAATACTGACACATAGATGTGTTCAGGACAGAACCGTCATGAAGCGTGAGATATATCGGACAAATTGGATAATGTATGGAGGAGTTATGAGGACTTCCTGTTTCACCAATAGGTGGCGCTATAAGTATGACGCAATACTGACACATAGATGTGTTCAGGACAGAACCGTCATGAAGCGTGAGATATATCGGACAAATTGGATAATGTATGGAGGAGTTATGAGGACTTCCTGTTTCACCAATAGGTGGCGCTATAAGTATGACGCAATACTGACACATAGATGTGTTCAGGACAGAACCGTCATGAAGCGTGAGATATATCGGACGAATTGGATAATGTATGGAGGAGTTATGAGGACTTCCTGTTTCACCAATAGGTGGCGCTATAAGTATGACGCAATACTGACACATAGATGTGTTCAGGACAGAACCGTCATGAAGCGTGAGATATATCGGACAAATTGGATAATGTATGGAGGAGTTATGAGGACTTCCTGTTTCACCAATAGGTGGCGCTATAAGTATGACGCAATACTGACACATAGATGTGTTCAGGACAGAACCGTCATGAAGCGTGAGACATATCGGACAAATCGGATAATGTATGGATGAGTTATGAGGACGTACTGTTTCACCAATAGGTGGCGCTATAAGTATGATGCAATACTGACACATAGATGTGTTCAGGACAGAACCGTCATGAAGCGTGACATATATCAGACAAATTGAATAATGTATGGAGGAGTTATGAGGACTTCGTGTTTTATGGCGAAATGTCAAACTTTGGCGGGGCGCCACGGCAAGGGTGTTTGGTGAAAACTCAATTTTTTTGATAACTTTTGATCACAAAGGTCTTAAGATGAAGCTGACCCGATATGAAGTTGATCGGATGAAATCTGTAGGAGGAGTTCGTCGAAGTACGAGGCATGGAAATGGTCAAAACAAGGACAAAATGGCACATTAAGAGCAAAATGGCGGACTTCCTGTTGCATGTTGGGTATAGCTCCAAGAGACATTTAAGTGTGGCTTGATGAAATACATATGCCCTCCGAATTTCGTTCGCCTACATCAAACTGAAAGGTGGGGCTCGCCATTTGAAACTTTCCAGGGGGCGCTCTTGAGCCGTTTTGCCACGCCCATTTCCGTCACCCATGAATTATCAAATTTTTCACCGGGACTGACGTATCTGCAAAGTTTCATCCGTTTTCATCGATGTTCAGGCCGCCTAAAAGGCATTTGTTTGGAGTAAAGGAGAAGAAGGAGAAGAAGGAGAAGAAGGAGAAAAAGAATAATAATCCTTCGAGTTTCAATAGGGCCTCGCACCGCCAGTGCTCGGGCCCTAATAATAACTAGTGCTGCGAGCAGCAGTGAGCGGGCCCTCGCACCCCACGCGGGTCGGGGTGTGGCGCCGTTAAAGGGTGTGCTATTTCGGTGTCCAGTACTGACAGAAACTTCCTGTCACCAGTAGGTGGCGCTCTAAGCGTGACTCAATACCGACGCATAGATGTGTTCAGGACAGTACCTTGATGAAGCGTGAGAAATGTTGTGTAAATCGGACAAAGTATGTAGGAGTTATGAGGACTTCCTGTAAGCAGTAGGTGGCGCTGTAGGTATGACGCAATACTGACCTACAGATGTGTTCAAGATGCGACCTTCATCAAGCATGAGCAATTTGGAGTAAATCGGATAATGTATGTAGGAGTTATGAGTACTTCCTGTTTCACCAGTAGGTGGCGCTGTAAGTGTAACTCAATACCGACGCATAGATGTGTTCAGAAGGTGACCTTCATGAAGCGTCAGCAATTTGGTGCAAATCGTATGATGTATGCAGGAGTTATGAGGACTTCCTGTTTCACCAATAGGTGGCGCTATAAGTATGACGCAATACTGACACATAGATGTGTTCAGGACAGAACCATCATGAAGCGTGAGATAAATCAGACAAATCGGATAATGTATGGAGGAGTTATGAGGACTTCCTGTTTCACCAATAGGTGGCGCTATAAGTATGACGCAATACTGACACATAGATGTGTTCAGGACAGAACTGTCATGAAGCGTGAGACATATCGGACAAATCGGATAATGTATGGAGGAGTTATGAGGACGTACTGTTTCACCAAAAGGTGGCGCTATAAGTATGACGCAATACTGACACATAGATGTGTTCAGGACAGAACAGTCATGAAGCGTGAGACATATCGGACAAATCGGATAATGTATGGAGGAGTTATGAGGACGTACTGTTTCACCAATAGGTGGCGCTAAAAGTATGATGCAATACTGACACATAGATGTGTTCAGGACAGAACCGTCATGAAGCGTGAGACATATCGGACAAATCGGATAATGTATGGAGGAGTTATGAGGACTTCCTGTTTCACCAATAGGTGGCGCTATAAGTATGACGCAATACTGACACATAGATGTGTTCAGGACAGAACCGTCATGAAGCGTGAGATATATCGGACAAATTGGATAATGTATGGAGGAGTTATGAGGACTTCCTGTTTCACCAATAGGTGGCGCTATAAGTATGACGCAATACTGACACATAGATGTGTTCAGGACAGAACCGTCATGAAGCGTGAGATATATCGGACAAATTGGATAATGTATGGAGGAGTTATGAGGACTTCCTGTTTCACCAATAGGTGGCGCTATAAGTATGACGCAATACTGACACATAGATGTGTTCAGGATAGAACCGTCATGAAGCGTGAGATATATTGGACAAATTGGATAATGTATGGAGGAGTTATGAGTACTTCCTGTTTCACCAATAGGTGGCGCTATAAGTATGACGCAATACTGACACATAGATGTGTTCAGGACAGAACCCTCATGAAGCGTGAGATATATCGGACAAATTGGATAATGTATGGAGGAGTTATGAGGACTTCCTGTTTCACCAATAGGTGGCGCTATAAGTATGACGCAATACTGACACATAGATGTGTTCAGGACAGAACCGTCATGAAGCGTGAGATATATCGGACAAATTGGATAATGTATGGAGGAGTTATGAGGACTTCCTGTTTCACCAATAGGTGGCGCTATAAGTATGACGCAATACTGACACATAGATGTGTTCAGGACAGAACCGTCATGAAGCGTGAGATATATCGGACAAATTGGATAATGTATGGAGGAGTTATGAGGACGTCGTGTTTTATGGCGAAATGTCAAACTTTGGCAGGGCGCCACGGCAAGGGTGTTTGGTGAAAACTCAATTTTTTTGATAACTTTTGATCACAAAGGTCTTAAGATGAAGCTGACTCGATATGAAGTTGATCGGATGAAATCTGTAGGAGGAGTTCGTCGAAGTACGAGGCATGGAAATGGTCAAAACAAGGACAAAATGGCACATTAAGAGCAAAATGGCGGACTTCCTGTTGCATGTTGGGTATAGCTCCAAGAGACATTTAAGTGTGGCTCGATGAAATACATATGCCCACCGAATTTCGTTCGCCTACATCAAACTGAAAGGTGGGGCTCGCCATTTGAAACTTTCCAGGGGGCGCTCTTGAGCCGTTTTGCCACGCCCATTTCCGTCACCCATGAATTATCAAATTTTTCACCGGGACTGACGTATCTGCAAAGTTTCATCTGTTTTCATCGATGTTCAGGCCGCCTAAAAGGCATTTGTTTGGAGTAAAGGAGAAGGAGAAGGAGAAGGAGAAGGAGAAGAATAATAATCCTTCGAGTTTCAATAGGGCCTCGCACCGCCAGTGCTCGGGCCCTAATAATCCTTCGAAATACAATAGGGCCTCGCACCGCCAGTGCTCGGGCCCTAATAATCCTTCGAAATACAATAGGGCCTCGCACCGCCAGTGCTCGGGCCCTAACTAGTGCTGCGAGCAGCAGTGAGCGGGCCCTCGCACCCCACGCGGGTCGGGGTGTGGCGCCGTTAAAGGGTGTGCTATTTCGGTGTCCAGTACTGACAGAAACTTCCTGTCACCAGTAGGTGGCGCTCTAAGCGTGACTCAATACCGACGCATAGATGTGTTCAGGACAGTACCTTGATGAAGTGTGAGAAATGTTGTGTAAATCGGACAAAGTATGTAGGAGTTATGAGGACTTCCTGTAAGCAGTAGGTGGCGCTGTAAGTATGACGCAATACTGACCTACAGATGTGTTCAAGATGCGACCTTCATCAAGCATGAGCAATTTGGAGTAAATCGGATAATGTATGTAGGAGTTATGAGTACTTCCTGTTTCACCAGTAGGTGGTGCTGTAAGTGTTACTCAATACCGACGCATAGATGTGTTCAGAAGGTGACCTTCATGAAGCGTCAGCAATTTGGTGCAAATCGGATGATGTATGCAGGAGTTATGAGGACTTCCTGTTTCACCAATAGGTGGCGCTATAAGTATGACGCAATACTGACACATAGATGTGTTCAGGACAGAACCGTCATGAAGCGTGAGATAAATCGGACAAATCGGATAATGTATGGAGGAGTTATGAGGACTTCCTGTTTCACCAATAGGTGGCGCTATAAGTATGATGCAATACTGACACATAGATGTGTTCAGGACAGAACCGTCATGAAGCGTGAGATATATCGGACAAATCCGATAATGTATGGAGGAGTTATGGGGACTTCCTGTTTCACCAATAGGTGGCGCTATACGTATGACGCAATACTGACACATAGATGTGTTCAGGACAGAACCGTCATGAAGCGTGAGCTATATCGGACAAATTGGATAATGTATGGAGGAGTTATGAGGACTTCCTGTTTCACCAATAGGTGGCGCTATAAGTATGACGCAATACTGACACATAGATGTGTTCAGGACAGAACCGTCATGAAGCGTGAGATATATCGGACAAATCGGATAATGTATGGAGAAGTTATGAGGACATCGTGTTTTATGGCGAAATGTCAAACTTTGGCGGGGCGCCACGGCAAGGGTGTTTAGTGAAAACTCAATTTTCTTGATAACTTTTGATCACAAAGGGCTTAAGATGAAGCTGACCGAGTATGAAGTTGATCGGATGAAATCTGTAGGAGGAGTTCGTTGAAATACGAGGCATGGAAATGGTCAAAACAAGGACAAAATGGCACATTAAAAGCAAAATGGCGGCCTTCCTGTTGCATGTTGGGTACAGCTCTAAGAGACATTTTAGTGTGGCTCGATGAAATACATATGCCCTCCGAATTTCGTTCGCCTACATCAAACTGAAAGGTGGGGCTCGCCATTTGAAACTTTCCAGGGGGCGCTCTTGAGCCGTTTTGCCACGCCCATTTCCGTCACCCATGAATTATCAAATTTTTCACCGGGACTGACGTATCTGCAAAGTTTCATACGTTTTCATCGATGTTTAGGCCGCCAAAAAGGCATTTGTTTTGGAAGAAGAAGGAGAAGGAGAAGGAGAAGGAGGAGAATAATCCTTCGAAATACAATAGGGCCTCGCACCGCCAGTGTGCTCGGGCCCTAATAATCCTTCGAAATACAATAGGGCCTCGCACCGCCAGTGCTCGGGCCCTAATAATCCTTCGAGTTTCAATAGGGCCTCGCACCGCCAGTGCTCGGGCCCTAATAATCCTTCGAAATTCAATAGGGCCTCGCACCGCCAGTGCTCGGGCCCTAATAATCCTTCGAGTTTCAATAGGGACTCGCACCGCCAGTGCTCGGGCCCTAATAATCCTTCGAAATACAATAGGGCCTCGCACCGCCAGTGCTCGGGCCCTAATAATAATCCTTCGAGTTTCAATAGGGCCTCGCACCGCCAGTGCTCGGGCCCTAATAATCCTTCGAAATACAATAGGGCCTCGCACCGCCAGTGCTCGGGCCCTAACTAGGGCTGCGAGCAGCAGTGAGCGGGCCCTCGCACCCCACGCGTGTCGGGGTGCGCGCCGTTAAAGGGTGTGCTATTTCGGTGTCCAGTACTGAGAGAAACTTCCTGTCACCAGTAGGTGGCGCTCTAAGCGTGACTCAATACCGACACATAGATGTGTTCAGGACGGTACCTTGATGAAGCGTGAGAAATGTTGTGTAAATCGGACAATGTATGTAGGACTTATGATGACTTCCTGCTTGACCTGTAGGCGGCGCTATAAGCATGACTCAATACTGACCTACAGATGAGTTCAGGACGCAACCTTCATCAAGCGTGAGCAATGTGGTGTAAATCGGATAACGTTTGTAGGAGTTATGAGGACTTCCTGTTTCACCAGTAGGTGGCGCTGTAGGTATGACGCAATACTGACTTACAGATGTGTTCAAGATGCGACCTTCATCAAGCATGAGCAATTTGGAATAAATCGGATGACGTATGTAGGAGTTATGAGTACTTCCTGTTTCACCAGTAGGTGGCGCTGTAAGTGTGACAATACCGACGCATAGATGCGTTCAGAAGGTGACCTTCATGAAGCGTCAGCAATTTGGTGCAAATCGGATGATGTATGCTGGAGCTATGAGGACTTCCTGTTTCACCAATAGGTGGCGCTATAAGTGTGACACAATACTGACACATAGATGTGTTCAGGACAGAACCCTCATGAAGCGTGAGATATATCGGACAAATCGGATAATGTATGGAGGAGTTATGAGGACATTGTGTTTTATGGCGAAATGTCAAACTTTGGCGGGGCGCCACGGCAAGGGTGTTTGGTGAAAACTCAATTTTTTTGATAACTTTTGATCACAAAGGTCTTAAGATGAAGCTGACCCAATATGAAGTTGATCGGATGAAAACTGTAGGAGGAGTTTGTCGAAGTACGAGGCATGGAAATGGTCAAAACAAGGACAAAATGGCACATTAAAAGCAAAATGGCGGCCTTCCTGTTGCATGTTGGGTATAGCTCCAAGAGACATTTTAGTGTGTCTCGATGAAATACATATGCCCTCTGAATTTCGTTCGCCTACATCAAACTGAAAGGTGGGGCTCGCCGTTTTCAACTTTCCAGGGGGCGCTCTTGAGCCGTTTTGCCACGCCCATTTCCGTCACCCATGAATTATCAAATTTTTCACCGGGACTGACGTATCTGCAAAGTTTCATCCGTTTTCATTGATGTTTAGGCCGCCAAAAAGGCATTTGTTTGGGGAGAAGAAGAAGGTAGGAGAATAACTAGTGCTGCGAGCAGCAGTGAGCGGGCCCTCGCACCCCACGCGGGTCGGGGTGTGGCGCCATCAAAGGGTGTGCTATTTCAGTGTCCAGTACTGAGAGAAACTTCCTGTCACCAGTAGGTGGCGCTCTAAGCGTGACTCAATACCAACACATAGATGTGTTCAGGACAGTACCTTGATGAAGCGTGAGAAATGTTGTGTAAATCAGACAATGTATGTAGGAGTTATGATGACTTCCTGTAAGCAGTAGGTGGCGCTATTAGTATGACCCAATGCTCACGCACAGATGTGTTCAGGATGCGACCTTCAACAACCCTGAGCAATTTGGAGTAAATGGGATAACGTATGTAGAAGTTATGAGGACTTCCTGCTTGACCTGTAGGCGGCGCTATAAGTATGACTCAATACTGACCTACAGATGTGTTCAGGATGTGACCTTCATCAACCCTGAGCAATTAGGAGTAAATGGGATAACATATGTAGGAGTTATGAGGACTTCCTGTTTCACCAATAGGTGGCGCTATAAGTATGACGCAATACTGACACATAGATGTGTTCAGGACAAAACCGTCATGAAGCGTGAGATATATGGGACAAATTGGATAACGTATGGAGGAGTTATGAGGACTTCCTGTTTCACCAATAGGTGGCGCCATAAGTATGACGCAATACTGACACATAGATGTGTTCAGGACAGAACCGTCATGAAGCGTGAGATAAATCGGACAAATCGGATAATGTATGGAGGAGTTATGAGGACTTCCTGTTTCACCAATAGGTGGCGCTATAAGTATGACGCAATACTGACACATAGATGTGTTCACGACAGAACCGTCATGAAGCGTGAGATATATCGGACAAATCGGATAATGTATGGAGGAGTTATGAGGACTTCCTGTTTTACCAATAGGTGGCGCTATACGTATGACGCAATACTGACACATAGATGTGTTCAGGACAGAACCGTCATGAAGCGTGAGATATATCGGACAAATCCGATAATGTATGGAGGAGTTATGGGGACTTCCTGTTTCACCAATAGGTGGCGCTATAAGTATGATGCAATACTGACACATAGATGTGTTCAGGACAGAACCTTCATGAAGCGTGAGATATATCGGACGAATTGGATAATGTATGGAGGAGTTATGAGGACTTCCTGTTTCACCAATAGGTGGCGCTATAAGTATGATGCAATACTGACCCATAGATGTGTTCAGGACAGAACCGTCATGAAGCGTGAGATATATCGGACAAATCGGATAATGTATGGAGGAGTTTTGAAGACATCGTGTTTTATGGCGAAATGTCAAATTTTGGCGGGGCGCCACGGCAAGGGTGTTTGGTGAAAACTCAATTTTTTTGATAACTTTTGATCACAAAGGCCTTAAGATGAAGCTGACCCGATATGAAGTTGATCGGATGAAATCTGTAGGAGGAGTTCGTTGAAGTACGAGGCATGGAAATGGTAAAAACAAGGGAAAATGGCACATTAAAAGCAAAATGGCGGACTTCCTGTTGCATGTTGGGTATAGTTCCAAGAGGCATTTTAGTGTGGCTCGATAAAATACATATGCCCACCGAATTTTGTTCGCCTACATCAAACTGAAAGGTGGGGCTCGCCATTTTAAACTTTCCAGGGGGCGCTCTTGAGCCGTTTTGCCACGCCCATTTCCGTCACCCATGAATTATCAAATTTTTCGCCGGGACTGACATATGTGCAAAGTTTCATCCGTTTTCATCGATGTTTAGGCCGCCAAAAAGGCATTTGTTTGGGGAGAAGAAGAAGAAGAACAAGAAGGTAGAATAACTAGGGCTGCGAGCAGCAGTGAGCGGGCCCTCGCACCCCACGCGTGTCGGGGTGCGCGCCGTAAAAGGGTGTGCTATTTCGATGTCCAGTACTGAGAGAAACTTCCTGTCACCAGTAGGTGGCGCTCTAAGCGTGACTCAATACCGACACAGATGTGTTCAGGACGGTACCTTGATGAAGCGTGAGAAATGTTGTGTAAATCGGACAATGTATGTAGGACTTATGATGACTTCCTGCTTGACCTGTAGGCGGCGCTATAAGCATGACTCAATACTGACCTACAGATGAGTTCAGGACGCGACCTTCATCAAGCGTGAGCAATGTGGTGTAAATCGGATAACGTATGTAGGAGTTATGAGGACTTCCTGTAAGCAGTAGGTGGCGCTATAATTATGACTCAATGCTGACGCACAGATGTGTTCAGGATGCAACCTTCATCAACCCTGAGCAATTTGGAGTAAATCGGATAACGTATGTAGGAGTTATGAGGACTTCCTGTTTCACCAGTAGGTGGCGCTGTAAGTGTGACAATACCGACGCATAGATGTGTTCAGAAGGTGACCTTCATGAAGCGTCAGCAATTTGGTGCAAATCGGATGATGTATGCTGGAGTTATGAGGACTTCCTGTTTCACCAATAGGTGGCGCTATAAGTATGACGCAATACTGACACATAGATGTGTTCAGGACAGAACCCTCATGAAGCGTGAGATATATCGGACAAATCGGATAAGGTATGGAGGAGTTATGAGGACATCGTGTTTTATGGCGAAATGTCAAACTTTGGCGGGGCGCCACAGCAAGGGTGTTTGGTGAAAACTCAATTTTTTTGATAACTTTTGATCACAAAGGTCTTAAGGTGAAGCTGACCCGATATGAAGTTGATCGGATGAAATCTGTAGGAGGAGTTCGTCGAAGTACGAGGCATGGAAATGGTCAAAACAAGGACAAAATGGCACATTAAAAGCAAAATGGCGGCCTTCCTGTTGCATGTTGGGTATAGCTCCAAGAGACATTTAAGTGTGGCTCGATGAAATACATATGCCCACCGAATTTCGTTCGCCTACATCAAACTGAACGGTGGGGCTCGCCATTTTAGATTTTCCAGGGGGCGCTCTTGAGCCGTTTTGCCACGCCCATTTCCGTCACCCATGAATTATCAAATTTTTCACCGGGACTGACGTATCTGCAAAGTTTCATCCGTTTTCATCGATGTTCAGGCCACCTGAAAGGCATTTGTTTGGAGTAAAGGAGAAGGAGAAGGAGAAGGAGAAGGAGAAGAATAATAATAATAATCCTTCGAGTTTCAATAGGGCCTCGCACCGCCAGTGCTCGGGCCCTAATAATCCTTCGAAATACAATAGGGCCTCGCACCGCCAGTGCTCGGGCCCTAATAATCCTTCGAAATACAATAGGGCCTCGCACCGCCAGTGCTCGGGCCCTAATAATAATCCTTCGAGTTTCAATAGGGCCTCGCACCGCCAGTGCTCGGGCCCTAATAAGGAGAATAAGGAGAATAATAATCCTTCGAAATTCAATAGGGCCTCGCACCGCCAGTGCTCGGGCCCTAATAATCCTTCGAGTTTCAATAGGGCCTCGCACCGCCAGTGCTCGGGCCCTAATGATGTTGCATTTGATGTCAATGTGAGGATGGTCCTCTTAGCGCACGAGTTAGGGTTGGGGTATGCAGCTGTCCAAAAGATTAGTAAAGTGTTGGATCCCAGGGCTTCATCTGAAAACGTATCAGAAACATGACAAGAGGGTGACAGGTAGGCTATTGAAACGTGTTCCCTCTCTCTCTCTCTCTCTCTCTCTCTCTCTCTCTCTCTCTCTCTAGCCTATATCAGAAGCCTATACATATGCACAGTAGTCTCCCTCACTCTACCTGTGGCATTTCTACATGCATCCATAAACTGACCAAATAAACAGTTTTAATTTCAGTTGCTGAAATAGAGAGAGGTCTGGAGTCCTTGCACAGAAGCAGAGAGCAGATTAGGCAGGCATATGCAGATGTGGACCCAGAGGTAGGTAAGCTGACTGCCAATAAATGCAAAATGTTACAAAATTATTACAGTTATTGAGAATTATTACAATAATTCTCAATAACCAGCGTTCAGTGGACAACATGAAGGCGGCAATATGGGGTAGTCTGCTTCACTGATGACAACCCGATGCGCACCAGGAACATATTGTTGTTTTAGGACAGTTTTGTGGACTGCAGCTGAGTGGGTTCTACAGACCAGCTGCTTAGAACAGTTTTGTGAACTGCAGCTGAGTGGGTTCTACAAACCAGCTGCCTAGAACAGTTATGTGGATAGCTAGTGTGGTGCCATCTGAGGAGTGACTCTGTAGACCTATGACGGCGTAGCTTGATGTCTCCTATGGTGTTGCTTTTGACGATGGTTATATCACTTGTTTGTTTGGCAATCTATATTTAGCTTCTATTGGTGTTTACCCTGCATTGTTTACCACATCTTGTCCTGTGTATTTATGAATCAGCTTACTCTTCATGTTCATTCATTCATTCATTCATTCATTCATTCATGTTTTCTCCATGTAAAACGCTTAAAAAAAACACAAAAAGTTAGAAAATCTGTTTTCTCATGCATGTCCTCGTCAAATGTGTCTATCTTTGTCCATGATCTGTTTAACAAAATAATACAAGCTTTCTAAAAGGGAATGTTCTCTTCCCTACTAACATTGTCTCGTCTCTAGTCTCGTCTTACTAACGTGGGCTGTACCTTGACGTGGTGAGTGGGCTTCCAACTAAACAGGTCTTGCTTCTCTATACAAAATGTCTACTCCTGGACTATTTTGAATCCACAACATGCTGTGTTATTCAGTTTTCAGTTTCTATGTGTTTTCAGATGTTGTGTAATGTTGTTACTAATGATGTGATTGGATATTGTGTTTGTAAATATTGGTTTACAATGCAAATGTATGGTTTTTTACAATACAAATTTTCAAAGCCCGTTTTCTCAAAATGAGTTATTTCTCATCTTAGGGACATCAAAACCACCACTTGAGTAGCACCTACATACACCTAACTTTCCAGTTTTGTTCCAATCCATATTCTGAAGGGTTTGGCCAAGGGGGATTTTTTAAATTTAATTCATAGCCTGATTTATATAACAGTTTATCCCTAAAACATGGCGAAAATTGGTCTTTTTATGACTGTTTTATGATTTCTGAAGTGAAGAAAAGAGATATCAAAAATCCCCCTGGCCAAAGTTTTGAATAGGGATATGTGAACAAAATGAAACAAGAATTTTGAATCTGGCTTGAACCAATTTAAAAAATGTATGTCCCGAAATTATGCAAATTAGCGCATATTTAAATGGTAAATGGTAAATGGACTGCACTTATATAGCGCTTTTCCACCTTAGCGGCACTCAAAGCGCTTTACAATGGCCTCTCATTCACCCATTCACACACACATTCACACACCAATGGCGGTAGCTGCCATGCAAGGTGCTAACCTGCTCATTGGGAGCAATTTGGGGTTAGGCGTCTTGCTCAAGGACACTTCGACATGTGGACAGTCGGAGCGGGGATTCGAACCACTGACCCTTCGATCACTGAACGACCCGCTCTACCAACTGAGCTACAGCCGCCCTGTATTTAGCGCATATAATGCCTAATTTGCATATTAATCCATAAGATTTCAGAAAACTTGTAATATAAAAAAGATGCTCCTTAATATACCTAACAAACTGGGGGAGTTTGATGGTGATACCTATTAAAGCTTTTTTTTTTTCCTATTCACCTGGGGTGTCTCCCCTTAAGGAAGAGGCCACAGTAAAATTTCAAATAAATTAGTTTAATTCGATGCCTAGCAATACATTGCAATTCATAGAAATTCAATTATTCATTTCCATTCACTTCCACAGTGTAGAATTATCCATAACTACCTAACCCTACAACAAATATGAGATATACATGATCCAAGCCTTAACCTCATGGTCTTTATGTGTTTATGAACAAAATATATATACTGTAGGCTAAGATATTCACAGCCTGTCATCATGTAAAGTTAAACCTGAGCTGGATGACCAGTGAAGTCAGTCAAGGAGGAACCAGTACCGTCTTCAGAGCTTATAAGCTACATGACAAGCGATCAAAGACATCCCTTCTGAGAAACAGTGGCTTGGTATGCTATGGAAGCCCAGAGACAGGATGGTACACATCTACTGTAGGTGTCGACTGTAGTAGCGCGCGTCCTCTGAGGTAGGCCCAAATGGGAACGATTTTCTGTGCGCGAGTAACCTCACGTCACCAGTCTCTCCTAGTGCGCGAGGCTCCGCAACAGTCATGTGACTGAAAACTTTGTTTGGTGCAGCGGGGGAGCTATTTAAGTGCAACAAACAGAACGCATGGATGTGGCGACATACATCCATGCATCGCACGCATAATTTATTACATGACTCTATTGGTACAAACATTTACCTGCCAGCGTGGCGGATAGCCTCCGAAATGTTGTCGCCAAATGGAAATTTTACCCGCCATTTGCGGGTGGCGGGTGTTAATTTTCAGCCCTGAGCATATACCCAAAGGAAAATTCAAGATGAGATCTCCTTTATATACATTTAGATTGCCGAAACAAAAATGAGCACTAGTCAAGACCAAAGAGATTTTGTGCATTTTCTCATTGATGTTTCATAACATAGGCTACATATAAAAACATGAACAAGATATCAATGTTTAGTCAAATGCATAAATCAAAACTGGAAAGCACAGTGACGGGATGTGTGTGTGTACTCACGTGACGGGATGTGCGTGTGTGTGTGTGTGTGTGTGTGTGTACTCACGGGGATATGTGTGTGTGTACTCATATATACTGTATGCTACTGGCAATGTGCTACATACTTTCCTGTACACATACTGTCCTATATACGTGTCAAGAAGCTAGATGCTCTCTGCTTCACTCTGCTCTCCACACACCTCCACTACCTCTGCCTGTCTAGTCTGATATGGTTACATTTAAGAATGAGTAACGTTAGATTATTGATCAAGCAACCAGTAAGAGCATAAAATATTGTAGTAATGTTAGCCATCAACATCAAGCAACATATTTTACAACGAGATGGTATTTATATCTCTAGCTAAATCCTCAGCTGTTACCTATCTTCCTCATCCACCTTTCTCTTCTTTGAGAAATATCTCAACAAACTCATCTGAAAAGGCAACCAGGGATATTTTAATAGCTTCTAAACATCGTTGGCAATTATTCTACCGATGTTTATTGAAGTAACGTCTGTATGATTCACTTAGTTCGCTAACGTTAGCTAGCTAGCTTACCAAGCTAATTTGGCTAACGGGTGACGTTTGCTAGTTGGAACATTAGCTACTGATAACATAGCTAATGACAATTAATTGCCATTGCACATCAATTCGCCTTATTCACCTCAGCTACCATATTGGTCAGTCTGACGTAATGAGGGGTGCGGATGCGGAAGTGCCCGTTGCCTTCAATGTTAAAAGTTTGCTGTAAAAAAACCACTTCAAGAACCAAAATAGTCAAAATAACAAGCTGAATACACTATCGGGGTTACAAACTCATCATTACCAGACTCCAATTGTTTTTCACTGCCGTTGTTTTCGCGTTTGGAAATACATGACGCGAAAACAACGGCAGTTGCACGAGTCTGGTAATGATGAGTTTGTAACCCTGATAATGTATTCAGCCTGTTATTTTGACTATTTCGGTTCTTGAAGTGGTGTTTTTACAGCGAACTTTTAACATTGAAGGCAACGGGCACTTCTGCATCCGCACCCCAGACTGACCAATATGTAATGAATAAGGTGAATAGAGAATATGATGCTAATTTAAACGGTAACGTTAGCTACAATATATCTAACTTCACGTTTGTATATACCTTTGTATTTGCTCTGCCTGCCGCTCTGTAGCTAACGCTGGAGTCGGGCTCTGAGGAGAAAATGCTCTCAGTGCTTGTTTATTTTGTTGTCATGACTTCACGAGTGATTGACATCCTGTCAGTGTTCCATTTGCTCGTCCTCCTCAAAGTGGAGAGAGAGAGCGGAGCGACGACCATTCGTTCCGTGGAGCTTACAACCGTATCTACCGCTGCACTGTAAAAAAAATTTTTTTTTTAAGTAAAAAAAAGAACCATTCTGAAGTAGCGGCGCCAGTAATTTATCGCTGAATGTATATAGCGGAAACCCTGGGGACAAACATCTAATTGAGACCCTGCAAGCAGAATTCTGTAAAAACATACTAAGAGTCCAATGCAAAACCCCAAACAATGCCTGCAGAGCAATTCAATTCTACCAACACCTATGCAAAAGTGATGAAAATACCATCCACCACAAAGCCCTACTATGCCAAGAGACAAGACTGATCAGTCCTGTCATCCAGCTAGTCCTGAGGCTCTGCTCATCAAACCCCACAGATCAGAGTCCTGTCATTACCTATTAGATGAAATGCCAAAATGTTTATTAATTGCTGCTTAATTAGTGTAGGTGCTAGGGATGTCACGATACCATAAACTTAGTAGTCCATACCAACCAATATTTTAATAATATTGACATGGAAATGTAATTAAAACAGTTTAAAATCTGAACAATATGAGTATGTGAAGACTGTAAATTATTTTATTTTATTTTTATAATAGTTGACATTTCAATATCGCCAAATAAACCTGCACATACAGTATTGAACCATGTCTTGGGTCATGCTAGTGTGTTTACCGCATTGTTAACAATGAGGTCTCATCAGATCCCTCTGGTGGCCAAAACTGTTGTAGGTTGAGGGGTTAGAAATTACGAAACTTGGGAAATGTTTAAATGGTCATGTTTCTTACAGTACTAAAAATGGTGCTCAGACCTCTGCCCATGAATTAATTTTGTGGTTCTTTTTTGAGCGCTTGAGAGCATCATTCTGAACCCTTAGTTCCTGTGACCTTCCCATCTCAAGATATGCCGGTATGGCCATGGGACGTGCCGTCATCGGGGCGGAGGTAAAAATTAATATTAAAGATGTGAGGACAGCCGCCCCCCAAAAAAAATGTCAGAGTCTCACTCCAAGCTTTTCTGAAAAGTTGGCAACCCTGCAAATAGCAGGTTGGTCTGCAGCTTGTGTGACAATTGGTAAACTAGCTACCATGGACAATACAGGATGCATTCAAAAATGTTTATTGCAAACCTGGCAAAGAATGCTGGCATCTAAGAAGCTGACTGGATAGAACAAGAGGGAGCGTGTCTATGTTTCCAAAGCCCTATGTTCCCACATTTCTAAGATTTTTTGGGGGGCTGTGTGCGTGTCTGGAAGCAGAATTACACAAAAACTACTGTCATATCAAAAACTACTGCTCCGATTTGCACCAAATTTGGTGGAGGCGAGAACCGTGCACAGATGGCTGCTCTTCATGGAAGCTTGATCCCTGGAAACCATGGAGGAAAGCTTTAAGTGCTTCAGAACTTCTGTTTCCACCAGCATGAAACGAGGGGCGAAAAGATTGGCGTTGCTGGCATAAGCACTGCCGAGCAAAGGTGCATACAAACATGCTGAATGATGAGGATGAGGATGTTACATACACTATTTGTTAAGTATGAAAACACAGCTTTACAATACATTATACACATTAGCCTATTTATGAAGAACATAACCTTTATAAATGTGTTTATTAATTGCCTACTAATGATTATGATTGTATGAATAATGCTTTTTAAATGATGAATTACTTAATAAATGCTTCATAGGCGAGAGTTATAAAGTGCTACCACAAAATTAGGTTGTGGGAACATAGGGCTGTGGGAACATTGGGTCTTTTTTTAAGTCTTAGAAATATGGGAACATAGGGCTGTGGGAACATAGAGCTGTGGGAACATAGGGATGACCCTGAACAGGATAGCTAGCTAACGTTAGCTAGCAACTGACCTCAACAAGATGTGGTGGTTATGGCTAGCGATAGCCAAGCAGTCTTTCCTTTTGAATGAGAGAAAAATAATTTGTGTTGTTTTGTGTCTCCTCAATCCAAGAACTAACATTAGCTAACATCTATGCTAGTGGTACACTAGTAGGAGTAATATTCACCCGTCAGGTCTGGAAGAATTGCATCCAAGGTACCAATGGTACTATAGAAAAAATGATTCAATGTGGCGAGAACCGTGCACAGATGGCTGCTCTTCATGGAAGCTTGATCCCTGGAAACCATGGAGGAAAGCTTTAAGTGGTTCAGAACTTCTGTTTCCACCAGCATGAAACGAGGGGCGAAAAGATTGGCGTTGCTGGCATAAGAACTGCCGAGCAAAGGTGCATACAAACCTGCTGAATGATGAGGATGAGGATGTTACATACACTATTTGTTAAGTATGAAAACACAGCTTTACAATACATTATACACATTAGCCTATTAATGAAGAATATAACCTTTATAAATGTGTTTATTAATTGCCTACTAATGATTATGATTGTATGAATAATGCTTTTTAAATGATGAATTACTTAATAAATGCTTCATAGGCGAGAGTTATAAAGTGCTACCACAAAATTAGGTTGATGGAACATAGGGCTGTGGGAACATTGGGTCTTTTTTTAAGTCTTAGAAATATGGGAACATAGGGCTGTGGGAACATAGAGCTGTGGGAACATAGGGATGACCCTGAACAGGATAGCTAGCTAACGTTAGCTAGCAACTGACCTCAACAAGATGTGGTGGTTATGGCTAGCGATAGCCAAGCAGTCTTTCCTTTTGAATGAGAGAAAAATCATTTGTGTTGTTTTGTGTCTCCTCAATCCAAGAACTAACATTAGCTAACATCTATGCTAGTGGTACACTAGTAGGAGTAATATTCACCCGTCAGGTCTGGAAGAATTGCATCCAAGGTACCAATGGTACTATAGAAAAAATGAGTACCGTCACATTTTCAGAATTTTGTCATCGAAGAAGAAGTATCAATTCTCGTGATATCCCCAATAGGTGCAAACTGCATATCTGTGTAATGTAGTTGGACGTGTGTATATGTTTACATGGATTACCTGTATGTGTAAATAGAATTACTTCAGTAACTCCACTGCTGCTTTGGCAATATGAACTTCTATCATGCTAATAAATCCCATTGCATTGAAAGAGAGAGAGGTGGGGAGAGGAGGGGGAGCGGGGGGAGAGGACGAGAGGGGGGGTGGGCTCCAGGGAGATCAGATGACCCATACTGGATCATGAACTACACACACACACACTGAGCAGATGGGGGAGCGGCCTGCAGACAGCAGATGTTACATCATCCCTGAGAGACATCAGACCTCATAACACACACACACACACACACACTGTTGAGCTGGGCAGATCAGTCAGGTGCTCTCTTTAACTCTGTAGTGAAATCTCCGTCATGTAGACCCTGACCAGCAGACCAGACCGGTGTGTTTGTGTGTGTTTGAATGAAAAAGAGGGTGCATGTGTGTGAGAATGAGAGTGTGTGTGTGTGCCTGTGTGTGTTTGAAAAAGAGTGTATGTGTATGTGTGTGTGTGTGTGTGTGTGTGTGTGTGTGAGAGAGAGAGAGAGAGGGAGAGAGAGAGAGTGTGTGTGTGTGCGTGTGTGTGTGTGTGTGTGTGTGTGTGAGAGAGAGAGAGAAAGAGAGAGAGAGAGAGGAACAAAGGTAGACTGTAGGGATGTAGGTAATGACTGCTCAGCTCTTCTCAGACAGCAGATCTATAAGCCATCTCCTCTACTCTCCTCTACATTTAAAAATCAATACCTCCAGCTGCTCCACAGAGCCACTCTAACACACACACACGCGCACACACAAAATGAGCACATCTCACTGGGGAACAGAGCAGGTGTAAAGTAACAGGTGTACAGTAGCTGAGCGCATGCTTACCCTAGCAAGGCCGCTACTGAACCCAGCTGGTTGCCAGATCCTCTACCTCTCTCAGGATTGCCAGTTTGGAGAGTCTCTGACTCAGAAGTATGTTTATGAGTACCCACTGGTACGGACACACAGCAACACAATACACAAGCTCCAACGGGAACAGGGATGTTTACGCTGAAGATCAGATCATCAAGCAGGATTTAAGAAATCAAAACACAAAGCAAGAGATAGAAAGAGAGAGGACTGAGAGAAAGAGAGAGAGAGAGAGGGAGGGAGAGAGAGTAAGAGAGAGAAAATGAGACTGAAAAAGTGAGAAAGGGAGAGTGAGTCAGAGAGAGAAAGAGAAAGGGAAGGAGAGGGAGTAAGAGATGACAAGAGAGACAGAAAGATAGAAAATGAGACAAGAAGTAAGAGAGAATGAGAGAGAGAGCGAGACAGAGGTGTAGACTTACACAGGACAGGGAGTCATCCTCCCCAACAGAATCCTCCAGGACATGAAGATGGGAATCCTGCACAGGAGGCAGAACAAAACATGTCAATACTCTCTCTCTCTTACACACACACACACACACACACACACACACACACACACACACACACACACACACACGCACACACAAACAGGCGCACACGCACACACACGCACACACACGCTCACAGCCAGGGTATTCATGTGGCCATCAGGGTCACCCTGGGCGTAGCAGTAGGCCATCTCTCTGCCCTCCCCTGGGACTCCTCCCCCGTCTCCCCCTCTTTGCCCTCCCCCGGGATCCTCCTCCTCTCTGCCCTCCCCTGGGACTCCTACCCCGTCTCCCCCTCTCTGCCCTCCCCTGGGACTCCTCCCCCGTCTCCCTGTGGCAGGAGAACCGTCTGGTTACTCTAGAGGTTGGTACCTGAGGTGGCTCTTTCAACCCTGACTCTACACAACACAGAGAAAACCGCCATGATAGGACCAGTACATAAATAAATGCACAACAGAACCAAATCCTGTTTCGTCCATGGTTGAGCCTGTGGTCACACTATTGATAATAGCTGCTAGTAGAGCATTCTGGCAGAGGTTATCGTTACATAGGGCAGGACTAAGCCTGGACATCGTGTTCCTGGATGATTGAGTGCTGAGCTGTGGAGGGGACAGAGAGACCAGGCCAGAGAGAGAGAAAGAGAGAGGAATGGTTGACAGAGAGAGAGAAAGAAAGAGAGGGATGGTTGACAGAGAGAGAGAGAGAAAGAGAGGGGGATGGTTGACAGAGAGAGAGAGAAAGAAAGACAGAGGACAGAAGGAGATGGATATAAAAATCAGATGAAGAGTTGTGCTGGTGACTGCGAGCACACACACCAGCATGCTTTCTCTCTCTCACACACACATTCACACACACACACGCACACACACCAGCATGTTCACACACACACACACATACACACACACACACACACATACACACAACCATGCTCACACACACACACAAACAAATACACAAATAAACACACACACACACCAGCACGCTCACAGACACACACACTTCTGTCAGTTTAATGTTTAGTTGTACTACTAACAGTTTACCAATGTACCACTAAGTGAGTGCTGTGCATGTGGGTTTGTGTTTGCTTACAATGTTAGCTGGCTTGATTTAGCTAATGTATATCTAGCTGGGTAGCATTAGCTAACTGGATAGCTTGCCAGCGATACCTGGCAGATTAAAATTTCTGTTGTTAGAGAAAACACTTAAAGGAGTAGTAAAGGGAAAAATCATGTTTATCCCTCTTTTAAGGCTACTTATGATCTTATACCATGGCCTGGGTTAATACTCTTTTCTGATTGGCCAGCAGACATGCGTTAAAACCGTGTATACGCGCACGTAGTTCGGCTGAAGTTTAATTACCGATCTAAATTAATACGCCGGCTTTGACAGCAACCCAAATGAGCTAATCCCATAGCCTGCTGTGCCATTGCTAGCTAGCCATGAACAAGTGTTGGATACTGCATATTTGCTGTGCAACGCATCCATTGTCCAGTTGTCAAATCTATTTGCCAACAAACTCTTTATGATAGCCAGACACCTCACTGTCCCTAAATCAAAAACTGTTTTTTCACTTCGTGTTATAACGTGGTGGTGCACGTTAGTGGTGTAGTAGCCAGATATGATTTTGTAACGTCAGTCTAAGAGTTGCAGTAAAAGAAGCCAGACGTATGGAAAAAGGCCTCCGCCTCGTTTATTCATTTACAGTATATACGGCATCCAAATATATCAGTGTGAAGAGGCAATTGCTGGATTCTAATACCCTGTTGCTTCACATAATGATATGACACAGCCCGTCCTCACAAATCAACTCGCAATGAACGTAAGATACGACTGACAGTGATATACCACAACATGAAAACAATACTTTTGGAGTTGAGGACAATCTGGCTATCATACATAGTTTGTTGGCAACTAGGTTTGAAAGCTGGATGATTTATATGGTGCACAGCAAATATGCAGTAGCCTACACTTCGCTCATTGCTATCTAGCAATATCAGGTAGCTAGTCATAGATATATGGGTACAGTAGGCTATGGAATTAGCTAGTTTGGGTTGCTAGGCTCATTGTTTGGTTGCTAGGTCGTATCCAGGGTTGAGAGACATTGCTGAAAGAAAAGGTAACAGACACTTTCCATTTCACTTTCACGGTTCCAAACCCATGTTATTGGATGTCATCGCTGTTCCTCCAAGTAATATGATATTCAATTTGTAATTCCATAGCAACGTGATTTAGCAGTGAGGGACTATAATGACACTCAGCAATAAGCAACACATAAATAACATTTCTTTATATTTTAATGTAGAAAATGTGAGTAAATGGCACATATTTATTTGTGGAGGCAACCACCCTCTGCTGCGTCGGGTGGTTCTTTGCCTTCACGCCGTGCATTAAAACCGTTTAACGCACACCTACTCGTTGATTATCCCTTGTCTTTGAAATTGAGAGTTTAACATGCTTTTGAATGATTTTTCAAGGTGCCCACCCACATCCATTGTATGACCTAAACGGTGGTAGAGCAATTATCAACTTTCTCAAAAGTGCTAGTTTTGTCAACGTTTTGATCTGAACCATTATATATGATCATAAGTAACCTTAAAACAGGGCTTAACATGATTTCCTCCTTTACTACTACTTTACTTATTTAACTAAAATGAATTGTGATTTATTTTAATGGTGAACGTGAGATGGCTGTATTCTTTTAACAATAAAGACAGAAAAAATGTAATAATAAATTAAATGTTGATGATAGATGTGCCAGCGTTGAGCTCCGGCTGATGACCTATGGGAACCTACCAATTTAACCACTGGTCATCGGTATGACAGCTTCTCTCACAGCAGATAAATTGTTCTGAGCACACACACATACACACACACACACATACACACACACACACCAAAGCAGGTGTGATGGTTGCAGAGTGTAGGTGATCTGTTCTCTTTATAGTCTGTTTTGTTCACAGAAAAATTAGAGAGAAAGAAAGAAAGAAAGAAAGAAAGAAAGAAAGAAAGAAAGAAAGAAAGAAAGAAAGAAAGAAAGAAAGAAAGAAAGAAAGAAAGAGAGAGGTGCAGTTGGTGGGTTACTATGAATCAAGTGTGATTCAGAGCATGCATTCAGACTTTCACACAGTCGACTGTCACTTCTCTGTTCACAGCTGAAACCGCATCAGGAAGCACGCGCACCCCAGCCTCGTCCTGTGGTCGTCAGTCAGCAGGCCCCGCCCCTCGCCCCGCCTATTTTGACTCTTCGCTACGGATTTGTTTATCTGTTTACACCTGGTCTTAGGTGCGCAGATAGCCTAGCAGGCTTTCGTTCCCAAATGCTGTTTGTTTGCCTATTTGAAAAGACAAATCATCGCTTGAATCAAGTGACTCAAAGCGCAACACAAAAATATAACAATATGCACCACGACCGAAAGCAATTCCCTGAAAAACTGCATGGCAATAAAAACGAATTCTGATTCGGAACTCACACTATAACCCCCGAGTAGGCTAGGTCTAGGCTAGGGGGTCGTTATTATCATTTGTCAACATTGTTGCCCCACTTACAGTAGCCTGTATCTATCGGTGTTTGAACAGCGACAAAGTGACAGTTATGCAGCTGGTGTAGCTACAGGCAAGACCTCTCCATCTCTCTCTCACACACACACGCGCGCGCGCACACACACACATACACACACACACACACACACACCTACCTCGCTCGCCCTCCCCAGTGCCATCTTCTGCCAGGGATCTGCCAGCTGTGCCAGGGGCATCTTCGCAGCAGAGTCGATCCTGTTTCACTCCGGTTCTAGGCTCGTATTTCAGACACCGCGGAAGCAGCAGCAGAGTTCTGCTCAGAGACCGCCCCTTCCTTCTCTGCCGAGATCAACATGAAACCGCGTAGACGGAACGAACGCCTTTTTCAGAAATTCTCCACTTTGTGTGTGACTATCCTGACCGGGTCGTCCCTCCTCTCTCGTCGTGCGACTCTCGGCTCGCTCTCTCTCGACCAGCCTCACTCCTCCCTCACTTCCGTTACTTCCCAATATGGCGCCGGCGGGTGTCGGGTCGGATCGGATTACCTGTCAGACCGGAGAGTCACGCCTGCGTAGAGACATAATCTTTGGCAGAATTCTACTCTCCAAAATGGAAAGCCTCTCTCGTTTTATATATCCCGCTTACTCTCTTGCCATTCCTCCCAAGACTGGGCTACTAATGTCGTAGACCAACTAAATGTCAACTTTATTTGGAGAAATAAGATGCATTACATAAGAAAGAGTGATGTCTTGAAAGGTGGGCTTAATGTGATTGATTTTGACTATGAATGATGGCCTACTTTGAAGCTGAAATGGTATTTGTCTACATACATTTATTTCTTGTGGAGATTCATTTTGGTTTAGAATTCCTTTTGCTATTTTCAAATGTTTTGGAGGTAGCCTATTGACTTTATTTTGAGATGTGACTTTGAATTGTCTATGCTATCAGTTAAAGGAGTAGTAAAGGGAAAATGCATGTTTAGCCCTGTTTTAAGGTTACTTATGATCATATACAATGGTTCAGATCAAAACGTTGACAAAACTAGCACTTTTGAGAAAGTCTGATAATTGCTCTACCACCGTTTTGGTCACACAATGGATGTGGGTGGGCACCGTGAAAAATCATTCAAAAAACATGGTAACTCTCAATTTCAAAGACAACAAGACACTCACCGATGTGTTAGTTGGCGTTCTGACTTATAATTCGTCATTAAGTAAGATTCTAGTTCACCTGGAAAGGCTTTTTAAAATATTTAGCATATAACTATTTAGTCGCAGCACATACAGTACGTGTGTAAACTTCCGCAAGATAGGTAGCCTAGCAACATAAACAATAACAATAGCTACCATAAGTAGTTCTGCTTCCTGAATCCCCTCTGCGGATTGATCTACAAATCTACAACGATCGCATCAATACAATGGATTTCATAAAATGATCAATAAAACCCTACAGGATTCATACTTTGCGGCAAATTTGATGTCAGAACACCAACGGACACCAATTACCCCCTCGGTGAGCTTCTTGTCTTTGAAATCGAGAGTTTAACATGTTTTTGAATTATTTTTCAAGATGTCCATCCACATCCATTGTATGACCAAAACGGTGGTAGAGTAATTATCAGACTTTCTCAAAAGTGCTAGTTTTGTCAACGTTTTGATCTGAACCATTGTTCTGAACCACAACAAGTACTCCTTTACTGGAGATTACTATACAAACACAACTTTCCACCACATGGTGCGCCTATCTTGAATAACAGGTGCATTTTATTTAGACGTAAATCTATATTCTTAGAGGACTGGTTGGCTAAGGGTATTTGGTCTGTTGCCAACCTTATGGATGACAACGGGAATATTTTGAATCATGATCTCCTTTGCCAAAAATTCAACTTGGTTTGCTCAGTAAAAGAATATAATATGGTTATAAAGGCAATTCCTGTTCTGCTTATAAAGGGATCTATTGTGTATTCTAAGATGGTACCCAAGCTACTGTACATCCATTTATAATTGATGATTTTGAGTTTAAAGAAGGAAAGAAATGTAACAATAAATGGTCACTCTTGAAAAAAGGCTCATTAAAGTCGCACAGAAATGAAAAAAGTATTCTATCCCATTTTGGTTCACATAATTGGTCATAGTGTTCACCTATTCAACGATGTATGCCCCCCAAAATTACAAAATTCTACTTTTGTTGTAATCTTATGTAGCCAAGTGGAAAATAGATGTGAACCAAAGCCACTAGATGGCGCTGTGCTTTTCTGGGCCTCCCCAGCGGGAGACATGCACTAGCAGAAGCAGCACATGGGGTATCTGGAAGAGAGTCGTCTGTTTAACCAGGTCGCATGTGCTCTCGTGGAGAGATTGCCGCAGGTTTCGTGGAGTCTGGATAAAAGTGGTAAATATTCTATAGTGAAACTTTATATATTGTAAAATAATCTAAAGACGAATACTAGTAAACTTGTATAGAGTATTAAATTACATGTTTACTTAAGTTGGTGACGTAAGTAGGTCTGATGTTTGCAGATTGTATATACATGCAGTTCTTGCGGGAAATTGAGAACTGCATGCACTGCAGCTTGTGAAGACCCTGTGAGTGCATCATCCATATTAATGTATGCAAGTTCATGTACTGTATTTCTGTTATCAGTGAATGTTAGGTACAGATTTGTAATTGTAGAATAGAAGAACGACCCTACAGTTATTTATGCATCTTACATTACCTTAGTGTGATTTATGCATCTTACATTACCTTAGTGTTATTTATGCATCTTACATTACCTTAGTGTTATTTATGCATCTTACATTACCTTAGTGTTATTTATGCATCTTACATTACCTTAGTGTTAGTTATGCACTGTGGGAATCTTAGGTAATTTTGTTTATTGCAGTCAGCTCAGATCTAGGGAGTTTATAATTAGCCTTATCACTTTGGGAAGACCACACTTTAATTTAATGCCATTTTGTTTCTTTTTCAAAGTGGTCGAGAATAAAGAACCCATATTTTTTAGTTGTGTCCTGTGGTATTCAATTCACCAGGTTACACTTATATCAAAGTATATCATTTCTTACTTCCTGGAAAACGGTAGGTCATGTGCAATTACGACAACAGGTAGCCTACCTTAGATTTTAGGCAATAATCTCATGACATCCACCCGTCAACGCTATCCTTCTATCAAATCTGTGTAAAGTTCTTAAAACCCGTCCACTTGTCAATGTTCCAATCAAATTCCTCTAAACATTATGTCCCACCCTCATAGCTTGTTTGCGTCGGAAATATGTAAAACTACGGAAGTTAGATGATCTCAAACATCCGTTTCTGTGCGACTTTAAGGAGAGGGCACATTTTACATGATTATTCAAAGAATGATGCCTGTAAAATTCGAACTAGATGGATGTGGGTGATGGATGACATGTATTTGTGGGCATGGGATTCTGAATGCTTTATTGAAATAAAGTTGAAAGTTGAACTAAAAACAACAGACAGTAGGTGTATAATTTTGTTAACATGTTACATTTATGGAAGCTCCCCACTCAACTGAATGGACCATAACTACAGAGTCATGCAACATGGCACATACTAACATGTAGGGTAAATACAGACAAGAAATACAGATAAACCACATATGTGTTTGTACTACTAGTACTATATTATTACACTATGTAAATGTGGGCCAGTCAGAGGGGAGAGTGTGATTTCAGTAGTACCCCTACACAGGACAATGAAGCACTGGTTTCTGCCATTCCTATGACAACATAAGTATGTGTGTTTGTGTGTGTGTTTCGACTGAAAATTGATAAGATCATTCAGCTCAGTGTACAGGTCTCTCCAAAACATTATTTACATGTTATAAAAATCCAGTAGAAATTTGAGAATTTCCCTGGACAATGTCAACTATGACTGAATGTCAACCTAACTACCTGGGGTTACAGGTAAAATCCCCTGATGACAGAACAACCAAAAGGAGGAGAGACCCGGCCCGGGGCCCTCGTCTGGAGCCAGGCCCAGACAGAGGGCCCGCCTGCGAGCGCCTGGTTGCCGGGCTTACCATGGAGCCCGGCCGGGCCCAGCCCGAACAAGCAACGTGGAAGCACCATCTCCTCCTCCATCGTCCCGTGGACCCACCACCCGCGGGAGGAATTGTCGGGGTCGGGTGCGCTGCCAACTAGGTGGCGGTGAAGGCGGGGGGCACCGACGGACCGGACCCGGGCAGCAAAGGCTGGCTCTGGGGACATGGAACGTGACCTTGCTGGGGGGGAAGGAGCCGGAGCTTGTGAGGGAGGTGGAGCGATACCAATTACACCTGGTGGGGCTAACCTCCACGCACAGCATCGGCCCCGGAACCAAACTCCTGGATAGGGGTTGAACCCTGTTCTTCTCCGGAGTTGCTCACGGTATGAGGCGTAAGGCAGATGTGGCTATACTAGCTAGCCCCCAGCTGAGCGCCTCTGTGCTGGAGTTCACTCCAGTGGACGAGAGGGTCGCCTCCCTGCGCCTTAGGACTGTGGGGGGGAGACTCTGACTGTGGTTTGTGCTTATGCACAATAGGACTCCCTGAGTGGAGTCCTATTGGGGGCTCCTGCAGGGGGACTCCACTGTCCTACTGGGGGACTTCAATGCACACGTAGGCAATGATGGAGAAACTTGGAGGGGCGTGATTGGGAGGCATGGCCACCACGATCTGAACCCAAGTGGTGTTTTGTTGTTGGACTTCTGTGCTAGTCACGGTTTGTCCATAACAAACACCATGTTCGAACACAAGGATGCCCACAAGTACACCTGGCATCAGAACACCTTAGGCCGAAGGTCGATGATCGATTTCGTTATCGTATCATCTGATCTGAGGCCATGTGTTTTGGACACTCGGGTAAAGAGAGGGGCAGAGCTGTCCACTGATCACCATCTGGTGGTGAGCTGGTTTCGATGGCGGGGGAAGCTTCTGGACAGACCTGGAAAACCCAAGCGTGTAGTGAGGGTGAACTGGGAACGTCTGGAGGAAGAGCCTGTCCGGAGAGATTTCAATTGCCACCTCCGGCGGAGCTTCTCAGGCATCCCTGTGGAGGTTGGGGACATCGAGCATGAGTGGTTGGTGTTCAAAGCCTCCATTGCTGAAGCTGCGGCTGGGAGCTGTGGCCTGAGGGCCATAGGTACCTCAAGGGGCGGAAACCCTCGGACACCGTGGTGGACAGCGGTGGTCAGGGAAGCCGTCCGACTGAAGAAGGAGGCCTTCCGGGATATGTTAGCCCGGGAGACCCCAGAAGCAGTTGCAAGGTATCGACTGGGGCGTCTTCAGCCGTGACCAAGGCAAAGCAGCGGGTGTGGGAGGAGTTCGGAGAAACCATGGAGAAGGACTTTCGGTCGGCACCAAAGTGTTTCTGGAAGACCATCAGACACCTCAGGAAGGGAAAGCGGGGGACCATCTTAGCTGTATACAGCAAGGAGGGGACACTGCTGACCTCAACTGAGGAGGTTGTTGAGCGTTGGAAGGAGCACTTTGAGGAACTCCTGAACCCGACTAATCCACCCTCTACGATCGAGGCAGAGCCGGAAGATGATGGTGATTGTCAATTTCCTTGGAGGAGGTCACTGAGGTAGTCAAACAACTCCACAGTGGCAGAGCCCCAGTGACTGATGAGATCCATCCAGAAATGCTGAAGGCACTGGGTGTAGAGGGGCTGTCTTGGTTGACACGCCTCTTTAACATTGCGTGGAAGTCTGGGTCAGTGCCAAAGGAGTGGCAGACTGGGGTGGTGGTCCCAATATTCAAAAAAGGGGACCAGAGGGTGTGTGCGAATTATACAGATGTGGGAAGTTAGAAATGTCACATGCTGCAGCATTTCACCTCGCGGTATTTGGCAGGGAAATCCCGTTGGAAATCTCGTGGGATTTCAGACGGTGTTATTTCGTTTTAGTGATGCACCACCGCCAGGTGGCGTCTTTGAGTAGATTTAGCAGGCTGGGCTCAGTGTTTTTCTCCTATAGTCTACGAATGAAGCATCATTAAGTTTCACATTCTTTAATTTAAATGCTCTGTTGTAAAGCACTTTGAGCTGAATTTATCTGTATGAAAGGTGCTATACCTTGTTCTCAAACACATGTTTTCTCCATCTGGATGTAATTTAATTATTACGAACACCTATATCTAGGCCTACAGTAGCCTATCTATCTCGGTAACTGACGTCGGGTCAAGACGTGGTGGCTGTTTGGTCAAATGCGCAAAATAACAGTATTGTAAATATATTTGTTAGTAAAGATATGGTGAACGTGGGGGTTTTGCGTTTTGTTTCTGGAACGCATTCAACTGGTAGGCTACTCGTAAACCCCGGAAGTAAATTTGAAGACGGGGCATAATGTAGCCAAGTAGTGCAGTAGGCTATATGGCTTCAGCACGATACAAAGAAAAAATAAGCTTGATCGACTTGTGGATCCATACAAAATTGACATAGTCGCCATGAGTAAAGATCACTCATTGCCAATCATATCCGGACATTAACTATCTTGTTCATAGATAGCGGCAGGTTTGACAGTGAGTGCGTTCACATGCACAATATTCACAATATTTTGTTCTTTGAATGATCTTGAATATATATATATTCAAGATCATTCAAATAAGAAAATATTGTGTATGTTTTTATTTATTTATACCGGCCGCCAGCCGTTCCATGAACGGCTATAGGGAATGCGCAGTTTCGCGCTGGCTACAGCCTATTATATGCACAGTTTCGCGCTACGTAGGCTATTATAAATAAGTATTATTCATTGGGGGAGCTTGGACTCGCTGGGGACTGGTGGAGAGACGCAGAGCCTCCCCAGACGCGACATCTCCAGTTGGCTGAAGAGCTGCGCGCTCTGGCGTCAGCACTCCGCTGCAGCAAGAACAGAACTGTCTACCAATGCATGAAGTGCACCTAGCTGTCTGTGAGAGGCTATAGCAGAGGATATGTGTGACGTGTATTTGAGCTGCCGCCTCAACCGTGCGTAAGAGCAGAGCGCATCAACTCGTGTATAGCTACAACTAGTAGCCCATAGCCATTAAAACGGCTTATTGTTTTATTCATATATCAACTAGATAATTCGATAATAATGAGTAGCCTAGTAGGCTTAAATGAATTCAATAGGGCCAAATAAGCCTTAAGTTGTAGCCTAGGCTACAGTACAATCACAAGACGCATAGGCCTAGCCTATCGTAAAAAGCGTTGCGTTCTCATAGGCCTATATTAACTTAGATAATTATTAATTATGCTCAGGTCATAATGTCCGTTGAAAATAATTCCATCTAAGCAGAATTTGAATTGTATTAAAATAGGCTAAAATTAAATTTCCACATATTCTGATTCCTTCTAGGTCTATATAAAAAAAAACATTTTTTTAATGTGTAGCCTAGGCTATAGGCTTCTGCGATGAACAAAACAGCCACAATGTAGCCTGCTTAGCGAGCGAGAGGGCAGTCTACCATAAAGTGTAGGCTATAGCCTAAACATAATGTAATATATCTAGACTACATGCATTGTGGTATTTCTTTATATAGCCTAGCCTTCAATTGTTTCTCAATAAACAGTTATGTCATCCTCTGAGTCCGAATGTAGGCTAATAGACCGGCAGCTCTAAATGCCTTCCCAATCAATGAGACATGGTTGAGACAAAGGGCTGCGCTTTGTCAGCAATCCTGTTTGTGATTTTCATGGACAGTATATCGAGGCGTAGCCGTGGGGAGGTTTGCAGTTTGGTGAGCTGGGGATCAGCTGGTGCGGTTCTGCAGTCGCTTTACCACACTGTTGTGACGAAAAGAGAGCTGAGCCAAAAGGCAAAGCTCTCGATCTACCGGTCTATCTTCGTCCCCAACCTCACCTAACCTCACAGATGTGGGAACATAAGAATGTAACTTGACCCACGGTATTCTAACAGGCGCTTTACAGCATTCCGCACCACCGCTCGCCTGCCCATAGGGGCGCAGTACTACCACTCATTGACCCATTGCTGTAGCTCATCTCGCACATTAGATGAGCCTACCGTTCTCAAACTCCTTGTTCTCTGTCTGGTTGTAATTTAATTATTACGAACAAAGCCTAACTATTTATAGTTTCTATCTCTGTAACTGTCGCCGGGTCTATATCTATTAACTGTCGGGACAAGTAGAAGTTTAATACATTAGGCTGAGTGTTCTCATATGGAACATGGCATCAGGACGAGTAAGATGGCTAACGGAGATGACCAGAGATGTGTTTGAAATGGTTCACTCACTCCCTATTCCCTATTACCATGGATGTATTGAGTGCGACTCATAGTGAACTACATGGGGAATGATTTAACAGTTTTGGGACACTACATGGAATGTAACTGCGTAAGATATTCATGACTCAAACAAGCAGACGCACCGATCACTGATGGCAGCAGGTTGAAATATCAGGTAGTATTCAGGTTCCATGTTTAGTTGAATGATAAATCCCATATAAATGGTTGGAATTCTAATGATGTGCAAGTGTGATTTTGTCAACTTTAGTGCTGTCTGCTAATAGCAGGCTGTGAAGCTGCACGATAAGACCGTGATAGCAAGTTAGCTCACGACAGCAGCTTCTATAATATTAACGGTAGCTGTCGGTGGCTAAAAAGCAGATAGCTAACTTTACAACGATGATTCCTGTAGCTATTTTGATTTTGATGCTATTAGTTCAACTTCTGTTTCTCGGGCAGGAACGGAGACGAACTCGCATTAGCAGCAAAGCAGCTAGAGGAATGATCTTAACATTAGCTAACTGCTTTAGCTACTGCTAGCTACCGTCTTCTTCACTTCTCCTTCGGTAAAACATGACACCGTTGTGTTGTGATATTGTGGAGGGCTTAGGCAGAAGCAGGAAGAGAAACCACTTTTGCCCCATATAACTAAAATAATGGTCTCATAAGCATTTTTCGATTGTAAAATTGTGTTCACTTGTTTTAGTTTGCAAACATATGCAATTTTCTTAGCATATCTACTGGCTACATGATAACATAGGTTTCAAGTTTCGTGCGAGCAAGTCGTGCCTGCAAGCCAGGGAGAAATGACAGGAGACCGTGGCGGGGCTTAGAACCAGAGGGGTGCGCGAGTGACATTTGGGCAGAATGAACAGGTGAAATGAAAGCTCTCGAAGAGATCTTTCTAATGCTATTGGTCAGCTTTGTATGTAGTTTTAATGTGAAAGATACATCTTGAATGCAGTCAAGACAAATTATTTTGCCTCTTAACTTTTGTCAAACCCCCTGGTTCCAGTCAATTGGATTATAGGCTATAGGCTACTTTCGTTTACAATGACGTTACCTTATGAACACAAATAGCTTAACCTATAGGCCTACATAAAAACAATAGCCTAAAACCATGTTTATTTACAATGTATTTTCTTTCATTGATAGCATCCCAATAGTTAGGGTGAGGAAAACGACGCGCGGTCTCTTTAGCCCTGAGACCATCAGGCAGGCAGCTCAGGAGGTCGTTGAAGGCTATATATATTATTATGATATTATGTCTAATAATACATTCGTTGAAAGTACACAGGCTGATCTACTATACGGAATTGGACCGAGGAGTGTTTTCATATGGAACTAGGCTGCACACGCCCGCCCGCGACAAGAGCTGAATTGTAGTCAGCTTTCCCCGCTGCGCGCAGGACGCGTGCGTCCCCCGCTGATCCGAGCGAGAACGCAGGCGGAATGTTGCTCCCCGTCTGAAATGGCCGTGACTCCTGGAATCCCAAGGTCTTTCATATTGAAATTCTCTTGATGGTCTGGGGAGTTGCGAGACGTGTTAAGGGAGTGCATCAGTCGTGATCCTTGACAGTAGGCTACCAGCCTGCGCTGCGCTCAGCACAAAGTTGGATAAATGGATGGACTTATTGGAATCCTGGAAAATGTTTATTGCGCTCTTAAATCATGAAAGCATAAATGTAAAAATGCAGCAACAGAAGTAGTCTAGATGAGATGGTGGTTTAAATGAATGGCAACACGTAGCCTAGAGGAAAACATAAATTGAGACTGGTGATAATGCTGATAATCTACAGTAGGGCCTACCTCTGGCTGAGTTCATGGTAACAACCATTCATCTCTTACACATGGGCCTATACAATACTTGCACAATCTACTTTGGACGTTAAATCCATCCATCAATCAAACTAGCGAATAGGCTAAGTAGGCTACGTTCAACATTCATTGGAGTGGTCCAGTTGGATAGGCTAGTCTAATCTAAATAAATTGAGGACCTGTATTTTCAGTGTTTGCTGGTAGCGAATGCCACAGACAGACAGGGAGGACATCTATTCGTTTCATTGTTTCATTGTTTGTGCTCTGTATGCACAAGATAGTTAATGTTCGGATATAAATGGCAGTATAGCGGGAAAAAACCCTATCAAAGGCCAAGATTAGAAGGGATTTGAAGATGTAATTGGTCATTTTAAATGGGCCTACTTTATCTTTTGATGCCTATGTGAACGGACTGCATCCATCAATGCAATGACTCTCCATGTTTTTCAGTTTTACCCTTTTCATCAATAAAACATCATTTTTACAACCATGTCTCATTGATTGGGCCGGTGGCTGTTTGGACGCCAGAGCGCGCAGCTCTTCAGCCAACTGGAGATGTCGCGTCTGGGGAGGCTCTGCGTCTCTCCACCAGTCCCCAGCGAGTCCAAGCTCCCCCAATGAATAATACTTATTTATAATAGCCTACATAGCGCGAAACTGTGCATATAATAGGCTGTAGCCAGCGCGAAACTGCGCATTCCCTATAGCCGTTCATGGAACGGCTGGTGGCCGGTATAAATAAATAAAAACATACACGATATTTTCTTATTTGAATGATCTTGAATATATATATATTCAAGATCATTCAAATAACAAAATATTGTGTATATTGTGCATGTGAACGCACTCACTGTCCAACCTGCCACTATCTATGCACAAGATAGTTAATGTCCGGATATGATTGGCAATGAGTGACCTTTACTCATGGCGACTATGTCAATTTTGTATGGATCCACAAGTCGATCAAGCTTATTTTTTCTTTGTATTGTGCTAAAGCCATATAGCCTACTGCGCTCAGACTTGGCTACATTAGCTGGTGCCCCGTCTTCAAATCTATTTCCGGGGTTTACGAGTAGCCTACCAGTTGAATGCGTTCCAGAAACAAAACGCAAAACCCCCATGTTCACCATATCTTTACTAACAAATATATTTACAATACTGTTATTTTGCGCATTTGACCAAACAGCCACCACGTCTTGACCCGACGTCAGTTACCGAGATAGATAGGCTACTGTAGGCCTAGATATAGGTGTTCGTAATAATTAAATTACATCCAGATGGAGAAAACATGTGTTTGAGAACAAGGTAATAATAACAATTAAACGTTATTTGTATAGCACCTTTCATACAGATAAATTCAGCTCAAAGTGCTTTACAACAGAGCATTTAAATTAAAGAATGTGAAACTTAATGATGCTTCATTCGTAGACTATAGGAGAAAAACACTGAGCCCAGCCTGCTAAATCTACTCAAAGACGCCACCTAGCGGTGGTGCATCACTATAACGAAATAACACCCGTCTGAAATCCCACGAGATTTCCAACGGGATTTCCCTGCCAAATACCGCGACGGTGAAATGCTGCAGCATGTGACATTTCTAACTTCCCACATCTGTATGCACATGTCCTCAATCTTGTGCTGGCTGACACCACTCAGATAGTCATTGGTCTCCTCAGTGACACAGCAGTGTTCATAAGGGACTTTTATCAGAGAGTGAACCTGTGGGAGAAGGAGAGCCAGGACAAGAGGCACAGGCGCATCGCTCCAATTGGAGAGACACGCTGGTGGGCCAAGCATGATGCCCTCAAGAAAATGTTTGGATCATTTGGAAATCCTCAAGATGGTCTGTACATTGAGGTGCTGTCCACGCTTACAGCCATACAGGAGCAGAAGACGGTGAAAGGCAGTGTACGCACCAAAGCCAGAGGATACAAGGAGGGCCTCCTCAGGTATGAGACAATCCTGACAGCACAAATATTCCTCCGGATATTTGAGCAGACATCACCACTCTCGAAGTACCTGCAGACGGGAGGGATGGACATCCTCTCTGCCCATAGGATGGTCATGTCAAGGGAAGATGCCCTCAAAGAGATGGCGAGGGATTTCCAGGCTGTGAAGGATGCTGCTGACTGCTTCGTGAAATGGGCAAATGAAAGATTCGAGGAGCAGGATGAGGAGCCAGACATGGAAGTGGAGGCTGCACTGCCACAGAAAAGAACCAGGAAAAAGAAAGCCATGCCGGGAGAGATGGCTCAGGATGAGACGATGGAGGATGCAGACAGAGCCTACGAGGTCAAGGTCCACAACCAGATTGTTGATACTGCTATTGAGGCCATCCACCGAAGATTCCTGACCCATGGCAATCTTTATGCAGATTTGTCATTTCTGGATCCCAAAAACTTCCACCTGATCCGAACCAGTGCTCTCCCTAAATCTGCGCTTGAAGACCTCAGCAAATGCCTGGTTAAATTTGAGAGCATGGCAACGGTTGACAACCTGCAGTCAGAGCTGAAAAGCTTAGCAGGCCAGTGGGACAAGCTGAAGGCATCACCACTGGATGAATATGTGACCAGGACAGTGGAGGATGGACCCCATGGAAAGGAAGAGGACATGGAAATCATCAACAAAAGCTGTGCCTCCTGCAAAGAGTGCCCACTGTGCTGCTATCAAATTCTCCAGAGATTCAACATGCTCACAGATGCATATCACCTGCTTGGACTTGCGTACAAGTTCTTGCTAACACTGTCAATAACCCAGGTGGCCTGTGAGCGATCATTCTCAACACTGAAATATATCAAAAGCAGACTGAGGAGCAGCCTGTCTGCCAGCAAATTGGAAGCCTTCATGTTGATGGCCACTGAAAAAGACGTCCTTGTTGCTTTGGACACAGACACTGTCATTGACAAAGTGTCAGAGAAGAGTGAGCTACTGAGGAAACTTATAGTAAGTTGATATGAAATTGTTGTTATTATTATAAAATTATTCATAATAATGTAGCAGCTTTTTAGACTGAAGATAGTGTGATCATGTGACTCATTATTACCCCCCCTCCCCTGTCTCTCAAAGGATGCCCGGCCCTAACTTGTGTGGTTCATTGTCCATTGTTGATGAGGGTATTCAGAGGGCCATGCAGCCTTTTCCACTAAGTAAGTATACAATACATGCAACTATGTTTTTATATTTTCTAGAATCTGTCATTTAATCATTTATAATTTAAAAATGATCATTGATCATGTCTCATCTCTCTCTCACTCCCCCCCCCTCTCTCTCTGTCAGGATATTATTGTTGAGGGTATCCAGAGGGTCATGCAGCCTTTTCCAGTAAAGATAAAGGTATTATGATCATGTAATTACCAGTACTGTGATCAACTCAATCAATAATAATGTCTCAGTCTCACCTTTCTCTCCGTCTCCCCTTTTCTCCCTCTCTCTCTATCAAAGGTTGCCCTCATTTGTTTGAAAAGAAGCACTTTGCTTTTAACTGGAGTGGACTTCACAGGCATCCTTTTTTATGTAAGTAGTGAGTTTACAATCTATGCAACTGCTTACATTTTCTAGAAGATATTGTTACTATCTGAATCTATAATTTATCTCACTTATCGTGTCTCATCTCTCTTCCTCCCTCTTTCTCACTCAGGATGCCATTGTTGATGAGGGTATTCAGAGGTCCATGCAGCCTTTTTCCAGTAAGTAAGTATACAATTCATGCAACTCTGATCATCTGAATCTGTCATTTAATCATGTATGACTTATCATTGATCATGTCTCATCTCTCCCTCTCTCTCTCTCCCCCCCCCCCTCTCTCTCTATCTCTCTCTTTCTCTCTCTCTCTCTCTCTCTCAGGAGATGCCATTATTGTTGAGGGTATCCAGAGGGCCATGCAGCCTTTATTACTAAGTAAGTATCAAATACATGCAACTATCTCTCTACATTGTTCTCAATTGAAGATACTGGACCAGTACTGTGATCATTTAACTCCATCAATTATCATTCTCACCTTTCTCTCTTTGTCTCTCCCTCTCTCTTTTAAAGGTTGCCTTGTTTGAGGAGGAGATCTTTTCAGCCCAGTGGAGTTCACAGGCAACATTTTGAGTTACTTGTATACTTTGTACATATATTTCTATACTTACATTTGAATAATAATAATAATAATAATTTAATAAATAATTTGAAATTATACTTTGACAATTTCTTGTACTTCTACTGTAACTGTTACTTGAGTATGGAGATTGTGTACTCCACGACCACGTCTGACCACCAGGGAGTCAAGAGTGAGTGAGTACACTCGTCCATTTGCACTGGTACACTTGTCCACGGAACTTACTCATCTTTGTAGTGGTTTGGGGAAATAGTACGGTGGTATTGCATATTTAAAGGGGCCGCAAGGATTTCGTACTGGTGGGTGGTGTCCGACCGATTGTGGTGGGCCGGTCTGGGCCAAAAATGCCAGGGCCGATTTTTTGTCCCAGTCCAGCCCTGGATGGATTTAACGTCCAAAGTAGATTGTGCAAGTATTGTATAGGCCCATGTGTAAGAGATGAATGGTTGTAACCATGAACTCAGCCAGAAGTAGCCCTAGCTACTGTAGATTATCAGCATTATCACCAGTCTCAATTTATGTTTTCCTCTAGGCTACGTGTTGCCATTCATTTAAACCACCATCTCATCTAGACTACTTCTGTTGCTGCATTTTTACATTTATGTTTTAATGATTTTAGAGCGCAATAAACATTTTCCAGGATTCCAATAAGTCCATCAATTCATCCAACTTTGTGCTGAGCGCAGCGCAGGCTGGTAGCCTACTGTCAAGGATCACGACTGATGCACTCCCTTAACACGTCTCGCAACTCCCCAGACCTTCAAGAGAATTTCAATATGAAAGACCTTAAGTGGGGTATTCCAGGAGGTAGCCTAAAGGCCGTTTCAGACGGGGAGTGATATTCCGCCTGCGTTCTCGCTCGGATCAGCGGGGGACGTTCGTAATAATTAAATTACAACCAGACAGAGAACAAGGAGTTTGAGTTCACATAGTTGTTAGCTAACTGGTACAGTTGTTTACGTTGCAGTCTAGCTTACAATAGCTTCTCACGCCATTCACTACCATTCCATATTTTTTCTGATTTAAAGACGGGTTTCTCTTCCTGCTTCTGCCTAAGCACTCCACAATACCACAATACAACGGTGTCATGTTTTACCGAAGGAGAAGTGAAGAAGACGGTAGCTATCAGTGGCTAAAGCAGTTAGCTAATTTAAGATTCCTGTAGCTGCTTTGCTGCTAATGCGAGTTCGTCTCCGTTCCTGCCCGAGAAACAGAAGTTGAACTAATAGCATCAAAATCAAAATAGCTACAGGAATCATCGTTGTAAAGTTAGCTATCTGCTTTTTAGCCACCGACAGCTACCGTTAATATTATGGAAGCTGCTGTCGTGAGCTAACTTGCTATCACGGTCTTATCGTGCAGCTTCACAGCCTGCTATTAGCAGACAGCACTAAAGTTGACAAAATCACACTTGCACATCATTAGAATTCCAACCATTTATATGGGATTTATCATTCAACTAAACATGGAACCTGAATACTACCTGATATTTCAACCTGCTGCCATCAGTGATCGGCGCATCTGCTTGTTTGAGTCATGAATATCTTACGCAGTGACATTCCATGTAGTGTCCCAAAACTGTTAAATCATTCCCCATGTAGTTCACTATGAGTCACACTCAATACATCCATGGTAGCACTACATAGGGAATAGGGAGTGAGTGAACCATTTCAAACACATCTCTGGTCAGCTCCGTTAGCCATCTTACTCGTCCTGATGCCATGTTCCATATGAGAACACTCAGTTAGCCTACTGTATTAAACTTCTTCTTGTCCCGACACATGAGTTACCAGATATAGACCCGGCGACAGTTACAGAGATAGAAACTATAAATAGATAGGCTTTGTTCGTAATAATTAAATTACAACCAGACAGAGAACAAGGAGTTTGAGAACGGTAGGCTCATCTAATGTGCGAGATGAGCTACAGCAATGGGTCAATGAGTGGTATTACTGCGCCCCTATGGGCAGGCGAGCGGTGGTGCGGAATGCCGTAAAGCGCCTGTTAGAATACCGCGGGTCAAGTTACATTCTTATGTTCCCACATCTGTATAGCCAGTGGTCAGGGTTTTGTAAGTAAGTGACCATATCTGCACCGTGCAAAAAAGACGTGCAGACCAAGTCATATAAATACCTGTAGATCTAGTCTCAGCCAAGTCAGTCTACGACGGTACTTGCTGCTCACGTGTAGATCAAGTCTCAGCCAAGTACGTTTGTTACGGAAGTTCCTGCCCACGTGATCACACGTGATTTAGCACGCGGCCGCGACTTATGAACGACGTGACGTTCTTACGTAGCTGCTACTAATCGGCAGATCTTGCGTTTCCGTAAATGGCCGCGTAATTTCCGCACGTGGCGCAGATGAATCGTCACCTATAGCGGCCGTATGTAGAATGTTTGCGCAACCTGCGTGTGTTAGTAGGGACAATAATTCCATTTAATGTAGATACTGTAGTAAACGTACTACTACTCGTACTACTGGAGGAGGAGATGGGTGGGGGGAGAGAGAGAGAAATAAACTAAGTTAGATTCAAATGCAACTTTGTGATGTTGAATAAATGTAGTAATTCTGTTATAAGTGCGCCCATCTGTGTTATGATGAATGATATGGTCAGATTAGGCTGCTCCTGCAGCTGTTGGCTGTCATGACTGAACAATGAATTCATACATTTTCAACGATGATCACATGAATGAGAAATGGGTAATTGTCAATAGTATACAGTAGGGTGCTCATAGCACTGGTCTCCAAACGGTCTTCATCAAAACTATGTTTTGGTTGGGTTCGCGGCTATTCAATGGAGCAGTAGCCGTTTCGTCAGCACTTTGAGGTTGTGTCTCAAAGTAGGCTACTTTATGAATAGAATAACAGGACCCGGGGCGGCCACACGACACCGCTCTCTCTCATCGGATCATGGGCTGTGCACTCGGGGTACTGCAGCGCGCCTGTCGTGGGGTCCTTTAAATCCTACTACTAATACGAGTAGTCTTCAAAATAACAAAACGCCCTTGAATATTAATGATTCATAGAGAACGATTACCCTTGTTTCATATCGCCAATAATGCCTATCCATCTCTATCGAAATCGTGGACAATTAATGACTGCAGCGCTGAGTGACATATAAGGACACTATGCTATCGGTTGTTATCCGAACAGCCTTTTAAGCGCTCCTATTTAATTCTGAATGTGGGAGTGTATAAGGGGTATCGTTGGGTCTTAAGCAAAAAGAAAATCGCTTAAATCTATTTAAATCTAGCCATACATTTATTTCAATTAGTTGGCCGCCTGGACTAGCCGTCAAGTCACAGTGTCCTATCCGGTCTGTGACATCACGGCTTAACATGTACACGTCACAGCGGCAAGGTACATCCTGCTGTAACAAGTGGACAAGCGTCAGTGCGGTGTTTGCGATGAGAAGAACATGTTGCTAAAGATGTGACTTTGCCAATATTTTCGATAGTGGAATAAATCATATTTGTAGAACCCAAGAGAGGGTGCCAATTTCAAGTAGACATGTATACCAAGGTCCTGAGGTGACGCTCTTTCAGTTCCTGGATCTTTATGTGACACTCCTCTGCACGGGAATTTTGATTGCTCTCTCTGTGATCCTGATTGTGTTTCGGCTATTAGATCAAAGGAGAAATCGCCAACGAATCATTAAGGTTGGTAATCAAAGTTTCATTGTACTTTAATCATACAATTCAAACAAATACAGAAGCTGCTCTGTCTTTGTGAAGCCTTAATGACCTCAACATCCATCTGGTATTTCCTTTATAAATTAGGATGAAAACCTTGAAGACATTGATTGGTAAGTTCATAATGTTTTTTTCAGTGTATCCAACCATGTGTGTGTGTGTGTATGTGTGTCTATGTGTGTTTGTTTGTGAATGCGCTTGTGCATGCATGTGTGAGATGTGTGTTTATGTGTAAAATGTGTGGTATGATGCATTTTGATTGTACAAGTGTACTGAAATCATCAAAAGTCATTTTAGTTTATTTTATTGTATCTCAAAAGGGCCCAGCTGGACAGTGTGACAGTCCAGGGTGACAACTTCCCTGCCCTTTTGGAAGCGCTAATAGACGATTCAGGTTCTGACTCCTATGATCCGGGGGGCTGTGGACAAGACCCGGTGTCTGAGATGAGTAGAGGCTCCGCCCCCGTGCCACCTGGCGTCGTCGCCGAGCCCTTCCCGACACACAAGGGCAAAAGTTCAAAGGGCAAATCTGAGCTGAACGTTCCTCTCTCAGCCAAGGCCGACTGGAAGCGTCTGGTGCTGCCTCGCTGTCAGAGGCTCTGTTGCAAGAGCTCAGGCTCTCTGGTGAACAGGGCAGCTGTCACAGCTCCATCTGACACAGTTCCGTCTGTCACCGGTCCATTTGACACAGCCCTGTCTGTCACCGGTCCATTTGACACAGCCCCGTCTGTCACAGCTCCATCTGACACAGCCCCGTCTGTCACAGCTCCATCTGACACAGCCCTTCTGTCACCGGTTCATTTGACACAGCCCCGTCTGTCACCTGTCCATTTGACACAGTCCCGTCTGTCACAGCTCCATCTGTGCACTGGGCACTGTCTGTCACCGGTCCATTTGACACAGTTCCGTCTGTCAGCGGTCCATCGGTCAGACCTCCATTCTCCATGACCAGGACCAGTAGAGGAGACAGCCCGGCTAGCGCCTTATCCACCCCCATGGTGTCTAGTGGTGTCCTGGCAAAGGGACAATCTGAGCCGGACACTCCACGATCGCCCGAGGCTCACTGGAGACGAGATCTGGAGCTCTCTCGGCATCGGAGGCTCTTTCGCAAGAAGTGGGAGGGAGTCTATCAAGGGGCAACCACTTCCACTTCAGACTCTCTTATGAAGAGGACACCTGACACAGCCCCGTCTGTCACAGGTCCATCTGACCCAGTCCCTTCTATCACAGCTCCATCTGTCAGACCACCATTCGCGATCACCAGGACCATAAGAGGAGACAGCCCCGCTAGCACCTTATCCGCCCCCATGGTGTCTAGTGGTGTGCTGGCTAAGGGACAATCTGAGCCGGACACTCCACGATCGCCCAAGGTCCACTGGAGACGAGGTCCTGAGCTCTCTCTGCAACATAAGCTCTTTTGCGAAAAGTTGGAAGGAGCCTATCAAAGAGCGCCTACTTCCACCTCCGACTCTCTACTGAAGAGGGCACCTGACAAAGCCCCGTCTGTCACAGGTCCATCTGACCCAGTCCCTTCTATCACAGCTCCATCTGTCACCACACCACCATTCGCGATCACCAGGACCAGTAGAGGAGACAGCCCCGCTAGCGCCTTATCCACCCCCATGGTCTCTAGTGGGGTGGCGCTAAAGGGACAATCTGAGCCGGACGTTCCTCCATCTGTCAAACCACCACAGTCACCTAAAGCCGGCTGGGAGCAGGTTCTCCGTCGGAGGAAATTTTGCAATCACTGCGAAGGAGTGTTTGTAGGAACGGCCACTTCCTCTGTCACGGCTCCACCGCGCCTACCTCGCCGGTCCGTTTCCCCCGACTCTGTCTCTGAACCTGCCTATGGACCAGTGTCTGCCTCTGACCCTGCCCCTGCATGTGAGCCTGACCTTGGCGCAGAAGATGAGACCCCTACCACCTCCCGGAGGGCGCAGAGGGAACTGCGTGCCCATCAGCAACAGTGCACCCCCGACCAGCACCTGCAGTTCATCCCAGTGATTGCGCCTCTTCCGAATCTGCCACCGAGCGGTCCCACACCTGCAGCTAATCAGCCAATCAGCACAAGTTTAAGAAGCCGCTCCACACAGCAGTCTGCGCCAGATCGTTGACCAACCCAGTGGGTAACACGACTCCAGCTAAATCTCCACTCCTTACTCGAGCCTGTCTCACCGTTCTTTGTTTTCATTTATCCTAGTTAACCTGCCTGACCCACGCCTGTCTGACTACCATGCTCCTGCCTGACCCACGCCTGTCTGAGGACCACGTCCCTGCCTGACCCACGCCTGTCTGACTACCACGCTCCTGCCTGACCCACGCCTGTCTGACTACCACGTCCCTGCCTGACCCACGCCTGTCTGACTACCACGTCCCTGCTTGACCCACGCCTGTCTGACTACCACGTCCTTGCCTGACCCCCGCTTGCCTCTCCGACCTGATCCTGCCTGGCCCGGGCTTCACCTCCAAGCCTTTTGAGTCTGCTTTTGGGTCCTCCTCCGCTAGCCCTAACATCCTCACACAGCTCCATCTGACAAACCACCACTCTCCATGACCTTCTTCATCATATCCACGTATGTTGTCTTCAGAGCACCACGTGTGGCTTTACCATGCTTGGGTTCCCAGAGGACAAGGTTTGAAGTGATGAGGTCAGGGCGATCGATATGGTCAGCTATCCTTAGTCTCCACCGATGTATCTTTGTGTTCATCAGCGGTAGACCAATGTAGAGGTCAACAATGTTCATGTGTTAGATCCACAAGATGTCCTCGGCCGTACGGAGTTAGGTGTAGACTAGGTTAGGAAGGTAGGTAATAGTTGGGTAGGTAGCTACAGGTAGGTAGGTAGATGGGTAGGTGAGTAGCTAGGTGGGTGGGTAGGTAGGTAGGTGGGTAGGTAGGTATGTACAGATGTGAGAACATAAGAATGTAACTTGACCCGCGGTATTCTAACAGGCGCTTTACGGCATTCCGCACCACCGCTCGCCTGCCCATAGGGGTGCAGTAATACCACTCATTGACCCATTGCTGTAGCTCATCTCGCACATTAGACGAGCCTACCGTTCTCAAACTCCTTGTTCTCTGTCTGGTGGTAATTTAATTATTACGAACAAAGCCTATCTATTTATAGTTTCTATCTCTGTAACTGTCGCCGGGTCTATATCTGTTAACTGTCGGGACAAGTAGAAGTTTAATACATTAGGCTGAGTGTTCTCATATGGAACATGGCATCAGGACGAGTAAGATGGCTAACGGAGATGACCAGAGATGTGTTTGAAATGGTTCACTCACTCCCTCCCTATTACCATGGATGTATTGAGTGCGACTCATAGTGAACTTCATGGGGAATAGTGAACTTCATGGGGAATGATTTAACAGTTTTGGGACACTACATGGAATGTAACTGCGTAAGATATTCATGACTCAAACAAGCAGACGCGCCGATCACTGATGGCAGCAGGTTGAAATATCAGGTAGTATTCAGGTTCCATGTTTAGTTGAATGATAAATCCCATATAAATGGTTGGAATTCTAATGATGTGCAAGTGTGATTTTGTCAACTTTAGTGCTGTCTCTAATAGCAGCCTGTGAAGCTGCACGATAAGACCGTGATAGCAGCACAAATGCTCTGTACGCACAAGATAGTTAATGTTCGGATATAAATGGCAGTATAGCGGGAAAAAACCCTATCAAAGGCCAAGATTAGAAGGGATTTGAAGATGTAATTGGTCATTTTAAATGGGCCTACTTTATCTTTTGATGCCTATTTGAACGGACTGCATCGATCAATGCAATGACTCTCCATGTTTTTCAGTTTTACCCTTTTCATCAATAAAACATCATTTTTACAACCATGTCTCATTGATTGGGAAGGCATTTAGAGCTGCCGGTCTATTAGCCTACTCGGACTCAGAGGATGACATAACTGTTTATTGAGAAACAATTGCAGGCTGGGCTATATAAAGAAATACCACAATGCATGTAGTCTAGATATATTACATTATGGTTAGGCTATAGCCTACACTTTATGGTAGACTGCCCTCTCGCTCGCTAAGCAGGCTACATTGTGGCTGTTTTGTTCATCGCAGAAGCCTATAGCCTAGGCTACACATTAAAAAAATGTTTTTTTTTATATAGACCTAGAAGGAATCAGAATATGGGGAAATTGAATTTTAGCCTATTTTAATACAATTCAAATTCTGCTTAGAGGGAATTATTTTCAACGGACATTATGACCTGAGCATAATTAATAATTATCTAAGTTAATATAGGCCTATGAGAACGCAACTTTTTTTACGATAGGCTAGGCCTATGCGTCTTGTGATTGTACTGTAGCCTAGGCTACAACTTAAGGCTTATTTGGCCCTATTTAATTCATTTAAGCCTACTAGGCTTCTCATTATTATCGAATTATCTAGTTGATATATGAATAAAACAATAAGCCGTTTTAATGGCTATGGGCTACTAGTTGTAGCTATACACGAGTTGATGCGCTCTGCTCTTACGCACGGTTGAGGCGGCAGCTCAAATACACTTCGCACATATCCTCTGCTATAGCCTCTCACAGACAGCTAGGTGCACTTCATGCATTGGTAGACAGTTCTGTTCTTGCTGCAGCTTGTCTTCACCATGCAGGTATTTTGGTGGGGGTATTCTTCTGTGGACACTGCGAGGGGCGCCGCCGGAGCACGCAGCTCTTCAGCCAACTGGAGATGTCGCGTCTGGGGAGGCTCTGCGTCTCTCCACCAGTCCCCAGCGAGTCCAAGCTCCCCCAATGAATAATACTTATTTATAATAGCCTACGTAGCGCGAAACTGTGCATATAATAGGCTGTAGCCAGCGCGAAACTGCGCATTCCCTATAGCCGTTCATGGAACGGCTGGCGGCCGGTATAAATAAATAAAAACATACACGATATTTTCTTATTTGAATGATCTTGAATATATATATATTCAAGATCATTCAAATAACAAAATATTGTGTATATTGTGCATGTGAACGCACTCACTGTCAAACCTGCTGCTATCTATGCACAAGATAGTTAATGTCCGGATATGATTGGCAATGAGTGATCTTTACTCATGGCGACTATGTCAATTTTGTATGGATCCACAAGTCGATCAAGCTTATTTTTTCTTTGTATCGTGCTGAAGCCATATAGCCTACTGCGCTCAGACTTGGCTACATTAGCTGGTGCCCCGTCTTCAAATTTACTTCCGGGGTTTAGGAGTAGCCTACCAGTTGAATGCGTTCCAGAAACAAAACGCACAACCCCCACGTTCACCACATCTTTACTAACAAATATATTTACAATACTGTTATTTTGCGCATTTGACCAAACAGCCACCACGTCTTGACCCGACGTCAGTTACCGAGATAGATAGGCTACTGTAGGCCTAGAGACAGAGCATTTAAATTAAAGAATGTGAAACTTAATGATGCTTCATTCGTAGACTATAGGTGAAAAACACTGAGCCCAGCGTGCTAAATCTACTCAAAGACGCCACCTGGCGGTGGTGCATCACTAAAACGAAATAACACCCGTCTAAAATCCCACGAGATTTCCAACGGGATTTCCCTGCCAAATACCGCGAGGTGAAATGCTGCAGCATGTGACATTTCTAACTTCCCACATCTGTAGGTGGGTAGGTAGGTAGGGGGGTGGGTAAGTGGGTAGGGTCTATGCCTACCTCTTCAGGTCAAGGACGTCTGGTGGATGCAACACATGAACAAAGTTGACCTCTACATTGATCTACCTCTCCTGACCACAAAGATACGTCAGCGGAGACTGAGGATAGCCAGGCATAGGAAACGCCCTCATCACTTCAAACCTTGTCCTCTGGGAACCCAAGCATGGTGAAGACACACGTGGTGCTCGAAAGACAACATACGTGGACATGCTGAGGAAGGACCCTGGCTACAGTGCTGATGAACTAAACTCTGGTATGCTGGACCAGGGTGTGTGGAGAAGTGTCATCTAGACCATCACCATCTACCCCATTGGCCTCAACATTTGGTTTGTTCAGTTTGGGGTTACTTGTTATGTCTTGTGCTTGTACTGATTTCATTCATGAATAAAGTCTCTGAACATTCTCTGCCTGTGTTTGGGTCATATCTCCACTGTATCCTGATGCGCGCTAATCAGTGCCCATCCCACGACTGTGCTCAGTGAGCTGCCTGGACTGCCTGTCACACACACATACACACAGACATACACCAGCCCACTTCCGGCTTTAGGCCTGGGCCATTGCAAACACATACCAGTATTTGCCATGTCTCTCCTATGTTTTTAGCTTCTCTTACTCTGAAAATGTAATTTATTGCTTTATAAATGTTCTTAGCTGGTAGACAAACATACTCCAGGAGCTTGCTCAATCAAAGCTTTATTTGTACTGCGCATTTCATACCCAGAGGCAACACAATGCGCTTTACAGACAACAAGGGAGGTGGGCATACGACCCATCCCTACATATTACAGAGGGAAGCAAAAAAACAGTATCACCCGGGGGCCAGATAAGTGAGCTGTAAAAATTCTTCCCTGACCCCTCTCAACAAGGCGATCGACTCCCCCAAATGGTTCTATGTTGCTCCATATCTGAATGTCTGTGTGTCATGTGACATTACTGTTAATGACGTACTGTATTTGTGAAACTGTATAAATGTACATAACCTTTAAAGTTGTTTCATGTTTCTTTCATGCGTTATGTTGCCCAGATATGGATAAAAGACGGTTAGCTCTCTCATACTTGGGCCTCAAAAGTGCAAACTCAGAGATAAATCTAACGCACCTCAAGTCAAATGTACAGTGTGTGTACTTGACCCAGGTTCTCAGTACAGTAGGACCCCACTTATCCGAACCCAACGGGACCGAAGGTCGTTCGTATCTCTGAAATATCCGGATGACTGAAACATGTTAAAATGCACCAAATTCAATAAGTGGTACTTGTTTCATATACTCATAATACACCGATAAATACCCTTAATTACTTGTGAAAATGCATCAAAATTGCAATCAAATAGCCTACTAAACTCATACAGCCTAGCCTATAATAGGCCTACAGTATAGCCTAGAATAAAATAAACGAATTTCCACTTGAGTGCATGCTTTGATCAAATACAGTACTTTATTCTCAAATGAGGCGTAGGCTGCATCGATAGGCTACTGTATTCGCAGAACAAAATGGTATAGCCTAAAAGCAACCCAACATTAGAACAATTAGAGCAAATGATAATAAATAAAATGAAATGACAGACACGTTGTCGTGTCTAGGCTATTGCAGCCTAAACAACCGATGTAGGCTAACGTGGCCTAGGCTGTAGGCTATTATTTAACAAATACAGTAGGTCTAGTAGCTAATCTACATGCTTACAACACGTCTGTGTTCCTGAAGTCCATTAACTGCCCTACTAACACACGCAGGTTGCGCAAACGTTCTACATACGGCCGCTATAGGTGACGATTCATCTGCGCCGCGTGGGGAAATTACGCGGCCATTTACGGAAACGCGAGATCTGCCGATTAGTAGACGCTACGTTAGAACGACACGTCATTCCGAAGTTGCGGCCGCGTGCAAAGAACGCACGTGATCACGTGGGCAGGAACCTCCGTTATAAACTCACTTGGCTGACACTAGATTTACAGGTATTTATATGACTTGGTCTGCACGTCTTTTTCGCACGGTGCAAATATGGTCACTTACTGACCACTGGCTATATTTAGCATTTGCAGTACCACTGGCTATATTTAGCATTTACCAGTACAAAAACGAATTAATGCTATATGGGGATATAGCAGCAAGCATTATGATACAAACCAATATAAGACTGAACACCATTAACAGTTTAGAACATTTTATTACACAAAGTACATTACAAATTAAAAGTATACATATTTACAAGGATGAGGTTTACGGTCTGTCACATTACGCATAGCCAGAAAAGCAAAAGAAAGCATGTACAAGCTCTGGCTAGCAACCCATTATCTGACAATTGCAAAAGTTCTAAAAACAAAAATGAAACAGTGCGCATTCTGTGGCAGGCAGACCGGGAACAGACCGTTGTATCCCACAAAAAAAAGGTTAAAATTTACAAAAACTATTTACAAAAAAGGCATCCATCCTGGCAGGCTGGAAAGGCAGGTTTAGGGAGACGGGCTGGGGGTCACCCACATCTGAATCGAGGGTCTGGGCAGAAGAGGTCATCCTCATCTGAATACTCCACTGTGGTCAGGGCTGGAGCTGCGGTCAGGGGCTGGGCTGGGGAGGTCAGCTGGGCTGGAGCAGATGCCTAAGGACATAATGAAATGGCTGTAAAAGCAAGTCGCATACGTTCATTGGAAGCGTGCCATGTCACTGGATACGAGAAAATTAACTGCCTGACATCACATACCTTTTTGAATCGAGCAGGGGCATGTTTCAGCATCTCCTGCAGCTGGGCAGACACCTCCGTCACAGTGGTGCTTGGCTTACAGGCCATAACTGCACCTTTTAACCAAAAAGGGAATGGTTTCAATGCACATGGCATGAAGCAAAGACAATGTATTATTTTGCGAAAATATGAACAATCCCTTACGTAATATGACATTGTAGAGGGTCATATTCTTCAGAGGCTTCTTCCCCCTCTTCCCATGGACGCTGTAGACACACCACACTCTGTGTATGGCAATGGCTGACAGCACCCGCCGGACCACATCTGGCAGATCTTTGCCGCCAATGGAACTCAGATATCGTGTCTGCAAAACATAAAGACAATCATTTACTTTTACATTTCCTTAACACTTCCCTGCAAAAATAAGGAACAAAGTTCTGCCCTGAAGTTACTCACCATCTTCCTTTGATGATCCTTGTCCTTCAGCTGCTCCTCCAAGACCAGCAGCTCCTCCTCCGTTTTAGCAGGGTGCAGGTCATCCAGTACTGCTCCCCGATAGCTGTCTGCAGACTCGCCGGACAGTCTCTGCTCCAGCCTCATCATTGTCTGTGCCATCTCCCTCAGACTGCATGACGCTGGAGAACTGCTGACACATCATCCTCTGGAAGTCTGGATATTAAACACAGATGTGGCTATAAGTAATTGTACGGTCCCATAATGGATATTCAGCTCAAAGTATATCCCTACATGCAGCATGAAGTAGTTCACAAAATTCAGCATACCAGCATCTGCAGAGCTTGATGGCAACACTGCTGGAGCTGTTGGTCTCACAGGCGATGGCATCAGAGAACTACCTGAAAACCAGAGGATAAAGGGATGAGCAGGAAACGATGGTGCTGGCGGCGTAGTGATTCTGGCATAAGGGGAAGAATCAACTCGACATGAGACATGTCAGACCCTGACCTGGTCTGGCCGGGGTGCTAATCGCTGATGCATGCTGCTCGTGCCTGGACGTCTGAAGGGCCTGGGCTCACAGCGCCTTGGCTCAAAGGACCCGGGCGATGAACATCTACTGCCGAGTAGTGAGATGTGAGATGAGCGAATTAGTGAACTGAGTACATGAGTCTTCCGGAAGTCCTGAGTTAACTGTAAGTGTGCAAATATGCATAGACATTTCACCAACACAAACATGCATGGATACCTGCATTGATAACTGGCAGAGCAGGCCTTCCGGCTCTGGCACCTGGCATAGCTGGTCTGGTCTGAGTTCTGCCGACCGGCTGCCTGGGCACTGGAACATATAGTAGAGGTAAATTAGCTCAGATTAGTCAACTCAAGTAGTACTCTTTTGGGACTGTTGAATGCACTTTATTATATTACCTTCGTCACTGGAGTCATAGCGTGTGTTGCGCTGTCTCTTCCTTGTGTCTTGGGAGTTAATCCATTGATGACTGCTGCTCAAACACCTTCGCCAAGGCACTGGCTACTTCATAATGCTCTGTGTGTTCCTCAGCAGAGACAGAGGTTGTCATGGCTCCTCTTGATGTGCTTGTGGAGGTAGATCTGGGAGGTATAGGAGAATGGGCACTCAGAGCAGGAGAACACCCAAGTCTTGCACAACTCTAACATCACAGCTAGGAGAGCGAATGAGAGAGACCATTAAAAAGGATTATCTCACCTGTAGTACAAGTTCAAATATAGAGTGATTATACGTCATTGTAAATGAGAGCTTACTCTCAATTGATTCACGAGGTTAAATAAAGATTGAATGAATATGTAGCTAGTGGGGGGTTACAACCACACAACTGTGGAGAGAGAATGAGACACTTGGTTCCCTCCTCTACTGGTGTTCATGGCCATGGCCACACACCTGGAATACTCCAACCCTGATTTAAAGGCATAAAAGTGGGGAACACATTCTTGAGACGGTTCCTAAAACTGGAGGGGAAAAAAACGGGAAAATGATCTTCCCTCTCCTCATCACTCACTTCTGCATGGGGCTGAGCTCTACCCTGTCAGCAGTGGCAATACATGGGATAGCGGCTCAGCACACAGGAGAACTGCACAGAGAGGAAGGAGGAGAGAGAAAACCAACAACAAAAAAGGCAAGAAGGGTTAATAACTGAGCGAATCTTGCAAGTTTGCACTACAGGGAAGCAATTGCTCAATTTCCCTGATATTGTGGCGTCACTGGCGTCAGTGATGCGTCTTATGAATCTCACGTCTACCGCTAACATTAACTCAATATCAATATCCCCATTTGTTTATCCCGTCTATGGAAACGTATGTGCATTTGTACTTACGTGTGCCTGCCTTTATTGATGATCAGGTGTTTCTCCACCTAAGGGCTGGCCAGACAGAACCATCAGAGACCATTGGGCTGAGCTGAGGAGAGAGCGACATGTTAGAGTGTATGTGTGCATATGTATATGTGACCGCCGCTGGTAATTTGGTCCTCAACTAGGCATTTTCATTTTTCAGTTTTTTACAGATTATGAAAGTGCAGATTGTAAGCTTTCAAATGAGGTCTCATACATTGAAATCTGAACATATTTGAAGAAGATATGCTTATTTGAATGCTAGTACTGCCAAATCAACTTAGCTGAGAAATCCCCCTCCAAAGTTCTCCAACATTTTCACACCTCTGACTGCCAGGTAATGGGCGTGAACAATAGCCTGGTAACCGCACCCCCAGCCACTCCCCCACTGGACGATCTGTCATTATCTGTCAGAGTGGCTGTCAACTTGGGGTATTACCTGAGAGTGGCAGCCAAGTGGGGTGCTCTCTCACTGATGACCCCACACTCTTTGAGTCAGTATTAATCTTGTGTTGTGAATGCAGTTAAGAACAATATAAGATGAAGTTCAAATTTAACGTTCTTTATTGTCACATACATGATATAAAGTACAAGCATAAGTAGTTGTGTACAAAAAAAGGCAACAGTCTAAGTGTTAAAGTGTACAGTCAGTTGTCTGTTTTATAGACAAGGTGCATAGTGTTCATTGTGATCAAGTCAATCAATCAATCAAAGCTTTATTTATATAGCGCATTTCATACCCAGAGGCAACACAATGCGCTTTACAGAGAACAAGGGAGGTGGGCAGACATCCCACCCCTACATATTCCAGAGGGAAGCAAAAAACAGTAATCACCCGGGGGCCAGATAAGTGAGCTGTAAAAATTCTTCCCTGACCCCTCTCAACGAGGCGATCGAGCAAGCTCCTGGAGTATGTTTGTCTACCGGCTAAGAACATTTATAGAGCAATAAATAACATTAAATTACATTTTCAGAGTAAGAGAGGCTAATAACATCATAGGAGAGACATGGCAAACATTGGTGTATGTCTGTGTGTGCATAAATGTGCCTGGGCCCAGATAGAGGCAGGGTTTTGGGTATGGGTGGGGGGTAGGAAAAGGATACGGACCCGGGTTAGGGTGAGGGGAAGGGGATCTTAGCCCAGGACTGGTGTATGTCAGTGTGTGTGTGAGTGTGCCTGGGACTGGTGTATGTCAGTGTGTGTGTGAGTGTGCCTGGGTCCAGGTAGAGGCAGGGGTCAGGGGTAAGGTGGGGGTAGGAAGAGGATACGGACCCGGGGTAGGGTGAGGGGAAGGGGGTACTGGACCACTGGAAGTGGACTGTTGTATGTCTGTGTGTGCGTGTGTGTGTGTTAACTAATTTGCTACGACATCTGCAGCAGACACAGGGGTATCTATCGGACTCAGGGTGGTCTACTGGTGACAGTGGGGCATCCACTGGACCTGGTTAGAAGATAGGAGGGAGAGAGAGAGGCACTAGGGAGAGGGGATGCAGAACAGGTGTGCAACAAAGTAATAACAGTCCCCAGCTCAATACTCAAGGTAATAACAACAGTACTCAGCTCAGTATTCAATATTCTAACAATTCAGTCTGTGCAAGTGTGGGCAAGTCTGTGCAAGAGAACAAGCAACGCTTCAGTATACAAACAGGAAAACAGGAAAGGCTGTGGCCTTTCTCCTGCAGTGCTGTCCGTCCTGATGATCTGCAGTGAATCTACAAGCGGACAGTCTTGTTCTGAGCTGCTGTGGAGTTTGGCGGGGGACATGTGACGTCTCGTCCCTCATCAGAACAGAACTCTCTGATCTTGTCAAAGAGATACGTCTGTCTGGCCATGTCCAGTCCGGGTGGGGCTTGCACAAGAAGACCTTCTCTGGGGGGCAGGACATCAGGCTTGCGCCGGTGCCGGTGCATCACAGTGTTCTCTGGCCACAACCATGCCAGGTCTCTCAGCATCAAAACTGCAATAGAATAGAAGGAGGAAAATACATTAAACTATTGCCCACAGTACTGGCACTCCATATAGATAAAATAGTACCAGAACGTGTTGATTAAATAGACTAGCTAATGCATGATAGGATGAACGTATTCTCACCTGTTGTGCAAAATCAAAGCTGTAGTGCATAGTGATCTTCTTGCTGGCTGGTATGAAGGGAGAGCGGCAATTCCTTACAAGCTGGAGCTGGTTTTTGCTCATCCTGTAACCAAAACAAAGAAAAAGGTGTCAGACTACCATAGCTCTCATGCTCTCTCATTCTGTTTCTCTCTATAATATAGCTACCTAGCTAGATATTAGCTGGCTAGTTTAGGAACAAAGGGCTAGCTCCGCTAACTAGCATGTTAGCTAACGTTAGCTAGCTAGCCTTTGTTATGCTAGCTAGACTTAGTCACTTGTTTAGAAAGGAGCTTCTGCTAAACGACTAACGTTAATGTAATGTAAACAGCACAGATAGTATAAAGATCAGCTTACCCCAAAGCAAAGCAGAATGCTTGGCGGTGGTGTGAATCTGGTACGTCGTTCGCGTTCGCTTGGTAGCAGCATGCTTTGTTACAGTCATCTCTGTATCACAGGTCATCAAGAATAAACTCCGTGTACGAACGAGTCCTGCTCTGCTGGAGTTTTAGCTGCTCTTAAAACTCTTTCCATGTCCTGGATGCCATCCCCGTCTTCTCTTTAGCAAAAGCTGTAGCATCCTTGGTTAAACTTGGGACTGAATGTAAACAGCCGGCGTGTTGTGTGGGAAGGGTGGGGGCGGAGAACCCGGAAGCAATAGCCAATGAAACCAAATCATGCTAATCGATCTGCCCGCCCCCAAGCCCGGCTCGAAATCAGCTAAAAACGAGCTTAGTTTGCAGACTAATTAAACGTATTTCGTGAACCTAAAACTGTTGTCTGTTATAGTAAGTGGGTTCTTCACAACTTCAACTTTGGTAATACAAAATAAAACAAAAAACGAAAAAAAACGTTTTTTTATGTATTTTGCCCTCTAGCGCATTTCGGGGTTTGCCGAGTTGCGGACCAAATCACCAGCCGCTGTCACATATGGTGCTCTTCTGTTAATACTCATGAGGGCATTCAACTGAACAAGACTCACAGAGCCTGTGGTGCTGTCCCAGGACTGCCCCTGGCCACGCCTGTCCCCGTCTTAGCGCCTCTATTAGTAGTCCACATCATGAGTACCTATTATGCAAAATTTGGATTTGTATGTGAGTGAAAACGTAGTACACAATTATTTACCCGTTTGACAGAATGAGCAACCATTTCAACAGTTAAGAGTAACATGAAATCCACCATGATGGCTGCTGTAACCAAATGAGCCAAGATGGCTGCTATAACAAATCCTGCTAGCTAGCCTAGCTCCGTTGTTGGGGCTTCTAGTATTCTGTTAACGTTTACTTCGGAAAAATGAATGCCTAAAAACAAACACATACTAACGGTGTCGTGGGTTAATGCGAAATCAATGAGTAAGTTAATTATCGCATTTTATTCCAAGCGATGAAACAGTACGAACGTGCAGGAGCTCGAGCGAGTCTGCTAGACTTGAGAAGACTCCACCATTGCCCGAAAAAGGCTAATCACGTTAGCTGGCTAGCTAGTTAGCTAACATTGGAAAGAGAGCATCTGCATATAGATAATCATTACAAAAGGGTAGCTTGCACATAACGTTGGTGTTTTATCTGGGACGATACCAAAATACATAGTATGTATGTATACATACTAATGTATACATTGAAATTGAGATACTTACAGGATCTGTGTTGTCGCGGGGACAAAGACAGCGTGTTGGTCTTTCTCAATCGCTTCTGTTTCAAACGGAGCGTTTAACCCTTTTGGAAGTTTAACCCTTCTTCTTCTTCGCTGGGTTTAGTGGCGGATCGCAAACAACTTTAATGTGCATACAGCCACCTACTGGCACAGAGTGTGTAACTTGTTTGTCTAGTTCTTCAATTGTGTCACCTAAGAAAGTAGCCCAATGCCTTGCATTCTACGTTCACTGCTCAGCGTTCATTGCTCACATTTAGGTTGCAAAATTAGGACTTTATTCATAGGCATATTTTTTATCATTATTTTTATTAGGCCTAGACTGCAAATCTTTAGTGTTAATATTAACTGTAAATGAGAAATTACACACAAAACAGACATGCAGGATTTCTCCTCATTATTACAATTCTGTAACTGTATGACTTCAAAACTGTGACACATTTCCAATAAAGTCAGATTGGAACTGTGATGTAACCACATTGTCACGTTATTTAATTACATCGTAGTTACGGATTTAAGCAGCAGTGGCGGCTACGTTCCCTTACAGTGTACTTGAGGACGGCTATTTTGGTTATTTTGCGACTGAAAAGGCAAGTGTCAGCTAGGTGTCAGCTAGGTCCGCTGCTGGTGACGTCGCAAAGTTACCACAATTACACCAATGTGTCCCGTCAGTTTTACGTACTGTGTTAGTAGGGTGGGAACGAAAAATGACTCGATGCTCCTCTGCTTCAGGTTGCTGACGCGCTTTCTGGCTACCAAGGAATGCAGCTCTCGCGCAGCAGACTCGTTTGCGTTTTGCGCTCGACATTAGAGAAACAAAGAAATTAAACGTGACAGTAGGCTACAGCCTACAGGCAACATGTAGATCTACATACAGTTCTGTTTTGATTCACAGTAGGGTACAGTACTGTAATGAAAATACCACCAGTAACCAGATGGCAGGCAAAAAAAAAGAAGAGTTTTTTAAGCCTGTCCGGTAGACCGGAAGGTTCGGATCTCTGAAGTTCGGATGAGTGGGGTTCTACTGTATGTGACTCACAATTCTCACCACTAGAGGGCGTCACACTCCAATAATTCACCCATTCCCCCCTCTTTCTCATTCCTGTTCTGCTGCACCCAGGAAGAGACAGGAGTGGATGGAAGTATACCAGCCGTGCATCTCCCCGCCTCCACCCTATCTCTCTCTCCCCTCCCTCTCTCTCATCGGATCATGGGCTGTGCACTCGGGGGTCAGGAGCGCAGTGCGCCTCTGTCTTGGGCTCCTTTCAAATCCTACTGCTAGCCTACGAGTAGTCTTCAAAATAACAAAACGCCCTTGAATATGAATGATTCATAAAGAGCGATTACCCTTATTTAATAGAGCCAATAATGCCTATCCATCTCTATCGAAAACGTGGACAATTAACGACTGAGCGCTTAGTGACATCGGTTGCTATCGGTTATCGCATTAGCCTTTTAAGCGCTCCTATTTAATTCTGAATGTGGGAGTGTATTAAATAAGGGGTATCGTTGGGTCTTAAGCAAAAAGAAAATAGCTTAAATCTATTTAAATCTAGCCCTACATTTATTTCAATTAGTTGGCCGCCTGGACTAGCCGTCAAGTCACAGTGTTCTATCCGGTCTGTGACATCACGGGCACTACGGCGTAACATCACGTACACGTCACAGCGGCAAGGTACATCCTGCTGTAACAAGTGGACAAGCCTCAGTGTGGTGTTTGCGATGAGAAGAACATGTTGTTAAAGATGTTGTTGTGCCCCCACGCCCGAGCCAGTCTCTGTCACGTTCCAGGTCCCACTCAGCACGTCACCCTTGAGGTTGGGCCAGGCGTCTCCTTCCGCAGCAGGTGTGGACGGTTTTAATCAGGCCAGCTGAAGCCAATCACCACCTGGGCTCAGCACTACTTAAGGCTGCGGAAGACAGACGTCGGGCGCTTGAACGTTGACAACTGTTGGTCAATGGTAGTCTGCTGTAGAGCCTCCTTGAGAATTGTTTGCTCACCTTTTTTAATGTCCTAACCCTGTCTTCTCCTCCATTCCTCCTAGGCTTCCCCCCGTGTAAGACCAGTGTCTCCCAGCTCCACCCGCGCCCTCCACCGAACTCCCCTTCCAAGCTCCTACTCCTCCGCTCCTCCCAACCTTCCTCTTGTTCTACCCCTGGACCCCCCGTGCTTCCCAACCCCGGATCCCCTCGGAAGGACCTCCCCCCCTGCTTTCTACCCTGGACTACCTCCCGGACTCTAGTAGTCGTAGTACCAAGTACGTAGAACCAAGATGGCGCCAGTATGTTTGGCATGCCGTCGGCCGCGTCTACTCAGTTTTGTGTTTGTCATTGCTCTGTTTTTAAATGTTTGCTGTCGGGATGTTTCGGCTCTATTTGCCTACGATCGTCAAACTTTACAAAGCATCCGAGTTTCTGATTCGATGCAAATGTTTTTTAGAGCCGACATGCGAGATCAGAATGCCCCCCCCCTGTTAGCAGATATTCCTGCTTACCTGCGCCGGTCACCTGGTGCCTCTCCCAGGATCAAACGCCGGAGGAGACGGATTGCATGAATCGACAGTTGATATTCCTCTACGCGAGCCATTCTTTCGGTTTTCAAATACGTGGTCTGTAGCCTCTGTAATATGATCTTTACACTGGCTATGCTCCCTCACATTCTCTGCGCTACGATCGGATTGTTGCTGACGAATGACGACGACAATATTCTCGGCACCAACTACGATCGTAGCGCAGAGAATGTGAGCCGGAGAATAGCAGGCTGCGCGCTGGCCTGTGCGCATGCGTGCTGGAGCAAGTGGGGGAGAGGCTTGTAAAGATCATATTACAGAGGCTACAGACCACGTATTTGAAAACCGAAAGAATGGCTCGCGTAGAGGAATATCAACTGTCGATTCATGCAATGTGATTGATGAAAACAACCGTTTAGCGGCCGAAAATGGATTTTGAGAAACTGCATTCCCTATGCCCCGTGCGCCGCCATTACATGGATATACTGGCTCGCGCTGGATTTTAAATTTCTTCTACAGGCCTCCGAACAACACAAAAGTGATCTGGGTGAGTCAAACTTCTTATAATATGTCGTAAATAAGGTCCAGGTTGTCAAAAACGAGCATTTTCCTTTAAAACGCACTTGTTTTCACTGGCTTTTGAGGCCTGATAGCCTACATCCCCTGTCCTGTTTTGTGTCCTGTCCTTTTATTGTTCTGTGATTATGTGCACTTTATTCTGTTTTTTGTTTTAGTTTATTTTATATATTGTACAGCACTTTGGTGCAACTTCGTTGATTTTAAACGTGCTTTATCAATAAAGTTGACCTTGACCTTGACTCTCCCTCTCGGACTCTCCCTCGTTAGTTTTAGTTCCGCAGCACATTTCCAACACGCTGCCCTACATCTACACTCGCACCACACATAGGTTACACATAGACACTTGCAAGACACACACATAGTCAAGTACACATCCCATTGACATTTTGACCACGCACACACGCACACATTAGGCCAGCATTCATTGGTAAGTTCATAATGTTTTTTCAGTGTATCCAACAGTGTGTGTGTGTGTGTTTGTGTAAAATGTGTGGTATGATGCATTTTGATTGTACAAGTGTACTGAAATCATCAAAAGTCATTTTAGTTTTTTGTATTTTATTGTACCTCAAAAGGGCCCAGCTGGAAAGTGTGACAGCCCGGTGCGACAGCTGCCTTTCCCGTTTGGAAGCACTAATGAAGATGCATGCACATGCGCGCCATTGTGACTGTCCAGGACAAGACGATTCAGGTTCTGACTCCTATGATCCGGGGGGCTGTGGACAAGACCCGGCGTCTGAGATGAGTAGAGGCTCCGCCCCCGTGCCACCTGGCGGCGTCGCCGAGTCCTTCCCGACACACGAGGGTGAAAGTTCAAGTGGCAAATCTGAGCCTAACGTTCCCCTCTCAGCCGAGGCTGACTGGCTGCCTCGCTGTCAGAGGCATTCGTACTGCGCCGCTAGAGGTGAAATTCTTGGACCGGCGCAGGACGGGCGAAAGCTTAGGCATTTGCCAAGAATGTTTTCGTAAATCAAGAACGAAAGTCGGAGGTTCGAAGACGATCAGATACCGTCGTAGTTCCGACCGTAAACCATGCCGACCGGCGATCCGGCGGCGTCCACACCTACGACCCGCCGGGCAGCCTCCGGGAAACCAAAGTCTTTAGGTTCCGGGGGGAGTATGGTTGCAAAGCTGAAACTTAAAGGAATTGACGGAAGGGCACCACCAGGAGTGGAGCCTGCGGCTTAATTCGACTCAACACGGGGAACCTCACCCGGCCCGGACACGGACTGACAGATTGACGGCTCTTTCTCGATTCTCTGTTACAAGAGCTCAGACTGTGTTGAACAGGGCAGCGGTCACAGCTCCATCTGACACAGCCCCGTCTGTCGCCGGTTCATCTGACACAGCCCCGTCTGTCGCCGGTTCATCTGACACAGCCCCGTCTGTCGCCGGTTCATCTGACACAGCCCCGTCTGTCGCCGGTTCATCTGACACAGCACCGTCTGTCGCCGGTTCATCTGACACAGCACCGTCTGTCACGGGTTCGGTTTTGATCCATATGTAGGCTAGTATGTATGCCCTGTGTATTCTGCATAGTAGACATAAGGATTAATTTGCCTTGCAGTGCCTTCCCTTCTCATTTGAGTGTAGACTGGGGTCATTTGTGCCAGTGCGTGTCTGACGGAAAAAAATCTGCATCCGTCTTTTGTGAAACGTTTATTATAGTGAAATGAAACCTGCTCTATGAATCACTCTTAGCCTGTCTCGAACTTCCACAATGTAGACTATACGTATTGTTACACTAGTTGAGTCTTATATATGATAATTAATGTCTACTGACTCTTACAGGCTACTATATATATATATAGGCCTATATATATATATATATATATATATATATATATAAAGTAGTTGTGTTGATAAATATGCATACTATATTGATGTACTGGGGGAAAATGTTTTCTATTTTAATTATGGTAGCTCATCGTAACATTACGCAGACAGAAATATACTGAAAATAGTGCCAGAAACAAGCCGGCGGTGTGATTGGTTGATTCCGCTGTCACATTTGATGATGTGCAGAGGAGTTCCCCTCCCTCAAGATGAAGCGAAAAACAGGAAATCCTCCAGTTTTCTGACCTGCGTCAATATTTCAATTTTCCATTTTCAAAGGAGCGTATGCAAAAATCGACATTTGGAAAAACTAGTCCAAATAGTCAAATTTCTATTTAACATCAGGTATTGCAACCAATTACGTATTATTCTATTTAGTCACGTCATTGATCAAATTAAACTGATAAAAGTTACACGGACCATGGCACCACTCCAAAAATTACAGAAGGTCCACCATTCCGAAAAATTACTTAAGCTCTGCCATTCCGAAATTATGATTTTCAAGGCCATATGTCAGCTATGTGATACCAATTACTGTATGTCTACATGATTTGGGGCGGGACATTACACTCCATTTCCAGCTTTGTATTCCATGTGAGTGGGGTAATAGGCCTATTTGAGCATAGTAAGCAGTCTGCACAGTGATGCCAACTTAGCGACTTTGTCGCTAGATTTAGCGACTTTCCAGTAGAGGGGTACACTGTCCCCGACCAGCTCTGACCTGAGGGGGCGGAGTCTCATCACTACGCCACTGTCCACGCCACGGACCCCACAATTCAGCCCCTGAGTGGGCTAGAGACGCACGGTCTTCGACGGTGGGTGCATGGAGATTGCCCGGTCCATAGTAGTTCTAGCGGTAGCTGTTAGATACAGCTGCAGCAGCTAGCCCACCTCACATTTTCTCCAGGAAATGTACTTTCTAGTTATTATTTTTTTCATTAATGCGCCTCCAATTTGATCCAATGCATTGTAGTTGTTGTTGCTTGGCAACCCTTTTGTTAGGGGAACTACCCTACTAACACAGTACGTAAAGCTGACGGGACACATTGGTGGTAGTTTGGTAAATTTGTGACGGTGCCAACAGCGGACCTAGCTGACACTTGCCTTTTCAGTCGCAAAATAACCAAAATAACCGACCTCAAGGAGACTGTAAGGAAACGTAGCTGTCACTGCTGCTTAAATCCGTAACTACGATGTAATTAAATGACGTGACAATGCTGTTACATTACAGTCCCACCCTGACTTTATTGGAAATGTGTCACAGTGGGTCAGAACATTTTTAATTACTTAGGTTTTAAAATAAATTTTGAAGTCATACAGTTACAGAATTGTAATAATGAGGAGAAATCCTGCATGTCTGTTTAGTGTGTAATTTCTCATTTACAGTTAATATTAACACTAAAGATTTGCAGTCTAGGCCTAATAAAAATAATGATAAAAAATATGCCTATGAATAAAGTCCTAATTTTGCAACCTAAATGTGAGCAATGAACGCTGAGCAGTGAACGTAAAACAAAAAATGCAAGGCATTGGGCTACTTTCTTAGGTGACACAATTGAAGAACTAGACAAACAAGTTACACACTGGTACAGTAGGTGGCTGTATGCACATTAAAGTTGTTTGCGATCAGCCATTAAACCCAGCGAAGAAGACGACGACGACGGGGTATACTTCCGTTCTGTTTGACACAGAAACGATTGAGAAAGACCAACATGCCAGTCTTTATCCCCGCGACAACACAGATCCTGTAAGTATCTCAATTTCAATGTATACATAGCTAGCTATGTATTTTGGTATCGTCCCAGATAAAATACCAACGTTATGTGCAAACTACCCTTTTGTAATGATTATCTATATGCAGATGCTCTCTTTCCAATGTTAGCTAACTAACTAGCCAGCTAACGTGATTAGCCTTTTTCTGTACATCATGGCTAGCTAAGTAGCCTACGTAAAATTACTCTGTCGCAATGATTGTTATAACTTTCGCTTTTGTGTAATTGTATCTTAAATTGTAATGTTGGCTTGGCAACTTGAGAATATTTCAGTTGTGTACACTAACTTTTGTGAAGTGTTGTCGTGGGTCATTGTTTCCTAATTGCGGGCAATGGTGGAGTATTTTCGAGTCTAGCACTCGCGCCAGCTCCTGCACGTTCGTACTGTTTCATCGCTTGGAATAAAATGTGATAATTAGCTTACTCATTGATTTCACATTAACCCACGACAACGTTAGTAGATGTTCGTTTTTAGGCATTCATTTTTCCGAAGTTAATGTTAACAGAATACTAGAAGCCCCAACAACGGAGCTAGGCTAGCTAGCAGGATTTGTTATAGCAGCCATCTTGGCTTTTTTGGTTACAGCAGCCATCTTGGTGGTTTTGGGATGTGATTTCATGTTACTCTTAACTGTTGAAATGGTTGCTCATGCTGTCAAACGGGTAAAGAATTGTGTACTACGTTTTCACTCGCATACAAATCCAAATTTTGCATAATAGGTACTCATGATGTGGACTACTAATATAGTGTCTTGCAAAATCTATTTAATTACTGAGGGTGAAGGGTGGTAGACATGTTGCCCTGTTCCTCTAAACGTGTCAGAAATCACGTGGTCCTGTGGAGTGTGCATGTCAGCCAAGGAGAGGGTCACCCATTCTCGCTCTCTCTCTCCCCTCCCATGCTCTCAGTTGCCAACCTCCCAGTTCTTGTTTGAACTGAGCAAGAAGCAGGTGAGCGGGACAGAAAGAGGCGCTAAGACGGGGACAGGCGTGGCCAGGGGCAGTCCTGGGACAGCCCCACAGGCTCTGTGAGTCTTGTTCAGTTAAATGCCCTCATGAGTATTAACAGAAGAGCACCATATACATATGCACACATACACTCTAACATGTCGCTCTCTCCTCAGCTCAGCCCAATGGTCTCTGATGGTTCTGTCTGGCCAGCCCTTAGGTGGAGAAACACCTGATCATCAATATAGGCAGGCACACGTAAGTACAAATGCACATACGTTTCCATAGACGGGATAAACAAATGGAAATATTGATATTGAGTTGATGTTAGAGGTAGACATGTGAGATTCATAAGACACATCACTGACGCCACAATATCAGGGAAATTGAGCAATTGCTTCCCTGTAGTGCAAACTTGCAAGATTCGCTCAGTTATTAACCCTTCTTGCCTTTTTTGTTGTTGGTTTTCTCTCTCCTCCTTCCTCTCTGTGCAGTTCTCCTGTGTGCTGAGCCGCTATCCCATGTATTGCCACTGCTGACAGGGTAGAGCTCAGCCTACAGTCTCCTTGAGGTCGGTTATTTTGGTTATTTTGCAACTGAAAAGGCAAGTGTCAGCTAGGTCCGCTGTTGGCACCGTCACAAATTTACCAAACTACCACCAATGTGTCCCGTCAGCTTTACGTACTGTGTTAGTAGGGTAGTTCCCCTAGCAAAAGGGTTGCCAAGCAACAACAACTACAATGCATTGGATAAAATTGGAGGCGCATTAATTAAAAAAATAATAACTAGAAAGTACATTTCCTGGAGAATGTGAGGTGGGCTAGCTGCTGCAGCTGTATCTAACAGCTACTGCTAGAACTACTACGGACCGGGCAATCTCCATGCACCCACCGTCGAAGACCGTGCGTCTCTAGCCCACTCAGGGGCTGAATTGTGGGGTCCGTGGCGTGGTGATGAGACTCCGCCCCCTCAGGTCAGAGCTGGTCGGGGACAGTGTACCCCTCTCTGGGCCACCTACCCGCCCACACCGGTGAAGACCATGTGTCTCTAGCCCATTCAGGGACTAAGTTGTGGAGCCCGTGGTGTGGATAGTGGCGTGGTGGTTAGGCTCTGCCCCCTTGGGTCACAGCCAGTCGGGGACAGTGTACCCCTCTCCGGTCAACCTACCCAACTCCACTGGTGAAGACCGTGTGTCTCTTACCCACTCAGGGGCTGAGTTGTGGGGCCCGTGGCGTGGATAGTGGCGTGCTGGTTAGGCTCCGTCCCCTTGGGTCACAGCTAGTTGGGGACAGTACACTGACCTCCGGGCAATTTCCATGCATCAACCATTGAAGACTGTGTGTCTCTAACCCACTCATGGGCTGAAAAGTGGGTTCTGTGGCGTGAATAGTGGTGTGGTCATAGCTAGTCAGGGATGGTGTACTCCTCGCCCGGCTACCCTCCGGCCCCCACCAGTGAAGATCATGTGTCTCTATTCCACTTTGTCTGAGTTCTGTGCTACCACATTAGTTATAATAGGGTGCCTGTACCTATAAGAGAGGCTGCACATGCACACAAATGTAAAAAAAAAAAAGCAACAGCTGCCAACACTCTAATCCCAATGGACACTCTGATCCTAGACATGGTCTGCTTCAGACAGCTCTATCGCGAAAACTATAATTGTTACAACTTATATATTGATACCATAGGAATCCTGAGAACGTGCAGAACATTTCTATGTATATAATATGTCCGTATAACACTGTAGGCATGGCGACAAGTTGGAAAAAGGGTAAAAAAGCAAAATTAGCAGCTCAAAAGTTAGTGTGGCACCATATGTTTAAATGGGGAGCGCAGTTGCCGAACAAATCGTCATACCTCAAAAACGGTACGTCACACAGCTTAGATACTTACATTGTACGAATCAGCACAGCTGTGTGAACATTTTGATGTATAATATGTGTATGAGCTGTTAAAACTGTAGGCATGGCGACAAGTGTGAATGTGAAATAGCAGCCACGAACTCAGCGGGTTATCCGAGATGCGGCAGCAGCGGCCAAAGCTGCGGAACAGAATGAATACCTTCTACTAGCAAACAAAACATGTTCAGTTATAATTAACCTGTTAAAACTAAGATGCCTGGATAAAAAATGATGTCTCCAATGGATATATTTGACAAAAACAGGTTAATATGCAAGCCGGTTTTCATTGCATTTCACAGAACTTGTTCGTGGACGCGCGTAGGACAGAAAAGCACAACTGCGCAAGTACAAAAGTCACCGGAAATAGCCAAATGACTACAAATTTAGCCAAGATGGCGTGGTTCAATAGGGCTTCACTTTAGATTTCGAATCCTGGGGGCTTGGTCTGAAGAGAACTATACGATCACACAAGACCTTGGCCCTTCTGATATGACAGTGACTGGGGTAATGGCTGGAGCCGAATTGTCTGAGGATTGTGAGCCAACCGCAAAACTGTTTGCATTGTTTTGCCTCAGATATCTAAAATAAAGTCGGCGGCCTGTGAACCTGGAGCTTGTTGTCTGCATGGTCTGCCGAATAAGAGGGGTTACACTAACAAACAGGACAGTCACATACAAAGTCTGAATACTGGTCTGCGGAGAGAGAGATCATCTGACCTACAGCAATATCAGTAAGTATTTCGTTTATAAGATTACCGAGCACAGTTGAGTGTTACACTTATGTACAGTTGTTGTGTTTTGAAGTTTGTTTTCAAGCTAGAAACAGTTTTCTTTACTTAGATATCATAGCTAAAGTAGCTAAATGAGCACATCTGCTGGCTAAAATAGCTAACTGAGCACGGGAACCAACTGCCTTTCTGAAGGTTCCCCATTCCGATGATTGACCTCCATTCATCGGAATGGCAGCCCCTTTCCCTTTATTGGAAAGGCTCCACTATTCTGAAAATTAAAATAGGTCTGCCACTCCGAAAACTGAGGGGGGGGGGGGGGGGGTTATATTTACAAACTTTTTTTGTTGTTGCTGTATAACATTAGCTTTTTTTCTTTTTTTTTTACAGTGCAACCCTAGTAGCCTACATCAGCCATGTGATGATGATGGGCATGGAACAAACAATCAAACTATAGACTTATTTACAAACTTTTTTTTTTGTTGCTGTACATTTGCTTTTTTCTTTTAAACAACGTAGGTCTGTAAACCTAAAGAATAACGGGAAAAAATATAGCCTACATGGCTTAATTAAAACTTAACCTAACGTCACCAGTATCTAGGTAAACTAGCCGTTTCTGACAACATGATTGGTTGTTGCGAGAGGGATACCAGCGCCTGTGGTGTGTGTGTGGGCGAGCGAGGGAGAGAGGACGTGAAGGCAGCAAAAAAAAAAGTTCTCGTCGTGACTCGTGAGCATGGATGTATTAATAGAATGTGTGAGCTGAGCTTGCTTCCTTGTCAACACAATAATTCCCCCAAATGACCAGAAAAAGTAGCTAGATTTGTATGAGGGGTGGAAGTAACAAAAATCCTTGTCGATTGGACATGTCTTTTGATGAAAAATGTCATGCGCAGTTTTCAAAAAATGGCGCAGGCAGCCTCTGATGTGCAGGGTTTTATTGTAAATAAACTTCGAGTCTGTCGAGATCTTGCTATCAGCGGCCCAAGCGACGACGTCCTCCTTTTCAACTTGGAATGGCTAAAATGTTTTCTTGTTAATGCACAAGCTAGCGGAGGTCAAGTAAATCCAAGGGTGGTCGAGCTAGTAGCTGATGCTACAAGCGAATTTCAGCGAACGTTACAGCTAACTGAAGCCAGTTTTTCCCATTGACGTACATGCAGATGTTTTAGTAGGGAGACCACGTTTAAACATTTCTCAGGAAACGTTGGAGTGGTTTGTCAATTGCGGCTATTCCGCCTTTGGAATAGCTGAGTGCCTTGGAGTACACCCCAATACCATCTGACAGTGGCGATTCTAGACCTTTTTGTCTTGGGGGGGGGCGCAGAGATATGCCGGAGTGGCAATTCAGTTGTTTTTTCCTGCATGCGTGCATGTGAAGAAGCAAAACACACGTTCCCAAAGTACAAGTCATACCTACAAGCTATAGTGGCCTAAATAAAAAACATTTTTTACAACCTGTATATTTCCACCCACTACAGGAATCACAATAATTAAAACGGTTTTAATAAACTTCACTGCATAAGCGCCTACCATAATTTGTACTCGCACTGGTTCCCCAGCCTCCTCAGCACACACATCACAGGAATGGTCCATATTTGTCATGTTTTGTGATTGAAATGTCAAAATCATGACACCAAACAAATGTAATCAAGTGTCAACTGTCCATAATTTATTATTTTAACATGGTACCTCCATATTTAGGCTACATTCAGAAAAAAAAATCATCAGATCACATGTCATTCAGCCAGTTTATGAACAACAATACTGCAGCAGCTGAATACGTCTTACACTAGACAGCAGTTAATTGAAAAAGGTCAAAGAGTGCCAAAATGCAGTTTTATTTACAAAACTTGCATTGCTCCCTGCCACTTCCTGTAGGTTTTAGGCTACATACAGTGATTAGCACAGCCTGCATGTAAAGAGTCACCATTGCCAGCACTGTTGTCGGTAACCTCCCCTTGTCTTCGGGACCACGGGAACCAGATTTTGCAGAACCTGGCGCTGCTGCAGAACAAGCCCGAATGACACCATAAACCAATCTCCATCCAGAAGCAAATGTTAAAATGAAACTGTTCATTGTCTGAAATTAAACTAACCACAATCTCATTGACATGATCAAGGTAATTAGATATTGGGACCAATATTAATAAATCAATGGGAAGTCTGGAACTAGCAGGATTTTGCCTACCCATGTGTAAGGCTGGAGACTCCAGCTAAGTGAAAAAAACCAACATGCACACTCTTACAAAATGGTGGTGCTGGGAGTAAATCCCCTTAAAGGTTTCAAATGAGAAATACAAGACTCCCGCACACACTTTTTCTCTGCTTTAATCTTTTTAACAACGTTTCGGTGTTGCCACCTTCATCAGGACAGATTTGGAGACTCCAGCTACACATCCAAGCTGTCTCTGGCTGTCATCCTTATCATCACTACAAACAGTGCTGGCTGCTCTGGCTGCTGTCTTACATTTGAATTCTCTGATTTATTTTCATACTGTAAATAGTTGCATGACACACATCACTTTATAACACATTCCAGGGATGATAACTCATCTGGGATGAAAAAGGTGACAAAGAGCAAACCCATACACAAATCAAACAATTGACCAATTTTGTATTAAAAAACAGCCAATTCATCCCCTCCACCCACCTTTGAGTGTGAGTAGCAGCTACTACTATCAATCTGATGACAAAATGGAGTATCATGCGAGTTCAATTCTAGTCCCATGACAGGACAGCAGATTACCTTAAATTTAGCCTAGCAATCAGAAAAACTTTCGTTTTTTGTAACATGTTTTTTCATGAAGGCTAATGTGCATTTCAGCTAGCTAGCTAGCTATCATAACGCTAGCTAGCTGACTTTAGATTTACAAGCAAGTGCAGAGACGATGATGACACTAGCTAGCTTTCATTAAATCGTGTTACAAAGAAAATAACTATGTTTAAACGTTTTAACTACTGACACACTCAAAAAAACATCTTTCTGAGGGGGAGTAAAAGAATATGTGAGCCAAGTTCAAATACCTTCTAGTAAAGTTAGCTAACTGCTTGCTCCTGCAGAAAGCAGTGTCCGTGAGCTTCAGTGGTGGACTAAACCATTTTGTACATTTTGTTAAGGGGTGTGTAGGAGGCTCAACTATTTAGGGGATTAAAGATCAGTCTCTCAGACTATATTTTCAATAAATTTTAATTTAGTTATGACACTGACTCATTCATTAGAAATGACACAAATACAGACAAAGACTGGGCCTCCCCCTAGAATCGCCTGTCTGGTCGCGGTCGCGAGACCAGACATGTCCAATCGACAGGGATAGCCTGGATGTACACCTGTGGGCGTGGTCAGTTGATTGACACATGCAACACACGCCAGTCTAATGATAAAGGCTTTATCGTTAGAGTGGTGTTTGTTGGGAAAGGGCAAAAGCACAGTCTAATGACAAAAGTGCAAGCACACTGTAATGATAAACGCACACTCTAATGATAAAAGCACACGCTAATGATAAAAGTGAAGTTTAATGATAAAAGCACACTCTAATGATAAAAGCACACTCTTAATGATAAAAGCGCACTCTAATGATAAAAGTGCAGTTTAACGATTAATTTAATGAATAATTTAATGAATAATTTAATGAATAATTGAATTTGATTGCATTTTAATCATTCACACATTTAATTCGATTGCATTTTAATCGACCACATATTTATTTATTAATTTTTGTTACTTCCACCCCTCATAGATTTGTCGCTAGTCGCTTTTCATGAAATAAGTCGCTAGGGGGGTCTAGAAAGTCGCTAAATCTAGCGACAAAGTCGCTAAGTTGGCATCACTGTGCAGACTGCTTACTATGCTCAAATAGGCCTATTACCCCACTCACATGGAATACAAAGCTGGAAATGGAGTGTAATGTCCCGCCCCAAATCATGTAGCAAACAGTAATTGGTATCACATAGCTGACATATGGCCTTGAAAATCATAATTTCAGAATGGCAGAGCTTAAGTAATTTTTCGGAGTGTCGGACCTTAGGTAATTTTCGGGATGGTGGACCTTCTGTAATTTTCGGAGTTTTGGAGTGGTGCCATGGTCCGTGTAACTTTTATCAGTTTAATTTGATCAATGACGTGACTAAATAGAATAATACGTAATTGGTTGCAATACCTGATGTTAAATAGAAATTTGACTATTTGGACTAGTTTTTCCAAATGTCGATTTTTGCATACGCTCCTTTGAAAATGGAAAATTGAAATATTGACGCAGGTCAGAAAACTGGAGGATTTCCTGTTTTTCGCTTCATCTTGAGGGAGGGGAACTCCTCTGCACATCATCAAATGTGACAGCGGAATCAACCAATCACACCGCCGGCTTGTTTCTGGCACTATTTTCAGTATATTTCTGTCTGCGTAATGTTACGATGAGCTACCATAATTAAAATAGAAAACATTTTCCCCCAGTACATCAATATAGTATGCATATTTATCAACACAACTACTTTATATATATATATATATATATATATATAGGCCTATATATATATATAGTAGCCTGTAAGAGTCAGTAGACATTAATTATCATATATAAGACAACTAGTGTAACAATACGTATAGTCTACATTGTGGAAGTTCGAGACAGGCTAAGAGTGATTCATAGAGCAGGTTTCATTTCACTATAATAAACGTTTCACAAAAGACGGATGCAGATTTTTTTCCGTCAGACACGCACTGGCACAAATGACCCCAGTCTACACTCAAATGAGAAGGGAAGGCACTGCAAGGCAAATTAATCCTTATGTCTACTATGCAGAATACACAGGGCATACATACTAGCCTACATATGGATCAAAACCGAACCCGTGACAGACGGTGCTGTGTCAGATGAACCGGCGACAGACGGTGCTGTGTCAGATGAACCGGCGACAGACGGGGCTGTGTCAGATGAACCGGCGACAGACGGGGCTGTGTCAGATGAACCGGCGACAGACGGGGCTGTGTCAGATGAACCGGCGACAGACGGGGCTGTGTCAGATGAACCGGCGACAGACGGGGCTGTGTCAGATGGAGCTGTGACCGCTGCCCTGTTCAACAGAGTCTGAGCTCTTGTAACAGAGAATCGAGAAAGAGCCGTCAATCTGTCAATCCTGTCCGTGTCCGGGCCGGGTGAGGTTCCCCGTGTTGAGTCGAATTAAGCCGCAGGCTCCACTCCTGGTGGTGCCCTTCCGTCAATTCCTTTAAGTTTCAGCTTTGCAACCATACTCCCCCCGGAACCTAAAGACTTTGGTTTCCCGGAGGCTGCCCGGCGGGTCGTAGGTGTGGACGCCGCCGGATCGCCGGTCGGCATGGTTTACGGTCGGAACTACGACGGTATCTGATCGTCTTCGAACCTCCGACTTTCGTTCTTGATTTACGAAAACATTCTTGGCAAATGCCTTCGCTTTCGCCCGTCCTGCGCCGCTCCAAGAATTTCCCCTCTAGCGGCGCAGTACGAATGCCTCTGACAGCGAGGCAGCCAGTCAGCCTCGGCTGAGAGAGGAACATTCAGCTCAGATTTGCCACTTGAACTTTCACCCTCGTGTGTCGGGAAGGACTCGGCGACGCCGCCAGGTGGCACGGGGGCGGAGCCTCTACTCATCTCAGACGCCGGGTCTTGTCCACAGCCCCCCGGATCATAGGAGTCAGAACCTGAATCGTCTTGTCCTGGACAGTCACAATGGCGCGCATGTGCATGCATCTTCATTAGTGCTTCCAAACGGGAAAGGCAGCTGTCGCACCGGGCTGTCACACTTTCCAGCTGGGGCCCTTTTGAGGTACAATAAAATACAAAAAAATAAAATGAAATGACTTTTGATGATTTCAGTACACTTGTACAATCAAAATGCATCATACCACACATTTTACACAAACACACATCTCACACAAACACACACACACTGTTGGATACACTGAAAAAACATTATGAACTTACCAATGAATGCTGGCCTAATGTGTGTGTGTGTGTGTGTGTGTGTGCGTGGTCAAAATGTCAATGGGATGTGTACTTGACTATGTGTGTGTCTTGCAAGTGTCTATGTGTAACCTATGTGTGGTGCGAGTGTAGATGTAGGGCAGCGTGTTGGAAATGTGCTGCGGAACTAAAACTAACGAGGGAGAGTCCGAGAGGGAGAGTCCGGGAGGTAGTCCAGGGTAGAAAGCAGGGGGGGAGGTCCTTCCGAGGGGATCCGGGGTTGGGAAGCACGGGGGGTCCAGGGGTAGAACAAGAGGGAGGAGCGGAGGAGTAGGAGCTTGGAAGGGGAGTTCGGTGGAGGGCGCGGATGGAGCTGGGAGACACTGGTCTTACACTGGGAGACCTAGGAGGAATGGAGGAGAAGACAGGGTTAGGACATTCAAAAAGGTGAGCAAACAATTCTCAAGGAGGCTCTACAGCAGACTACCATTGACCAACAGTTGTCAACGTTCAAGCGCCCGACGTCTGTCTTCCGCAGCCTTAAGTAGTGCTGAGCCCAGGTGGTGATTGGCTTCAGCTGGCCTGATTGAAACCGTCCACACCTGCTGCGGAAGGAGACGCCTGGCCCAACCTCAAGGGTGACGTGCTGAGTGTGACCTGGAACGTGACAGAGACTGGCTCGGGCGTGGGGGCCCAACAACATCTTTAACAACATGTTCTTCTCATCGCAAACACCGCACTGAGGCTTGTCCACTTGTTACAGCAGGATGTACCTTGCCGCTGTGACGTGTACGTGATGTTACGCCGTAGTGCCCGTGATGTCACAGACCGGATAGAACACTGTGACTTGACGGCTAGTCCAGGCGGCCAACTAATTGAAATAAATGTAGGGCTAGATTTAAATAGATTTAAGCTATTTTCTTTTTGCTTAAGACCCAACGATACCCCTTATTTAATACACTCCCACATTCAGCATTAAATAGGAGCGCTTAAAAGGCTGGTCGGATAACAACCGATAGCATAGTGTCCGTATATGTCACTCAGCGCTGCAGTCGTTAATTGTCCATGTTTTCGATAGAGATGGATAGGCATTATTGGCGATATGAAATAAGGGTAATCGCTCTCTATGAATCATTAATATTCAAGGGCGTTTTGTTATTTTGAAGACTACTCGTATTAGTAGTAGGATTTGAAAGGACCTCACGACAGGCGCGCTGCGCTGAACCCCGAGTGCACAGCCCATGATCCGATGAGAGAGCGGTGTCGTATGGCCGATTAAAGCCCCCCGGGTCCTGTTATTCTATTCATAAAGTAGCTTACTTTGAGACACAACCTCAAAGTGCTGACGAAACGGCTACTTGTCTTGCTCCGTTAACATTAGGCCTACCTCAGTCCCTGAATAGCCGCGAACCCAACCAAAACATAGTTTTGATGAAGACCGTTTGGAGACCAGTGCTATGGATGTAGGAGCCCCCTACTGTATACTATTGGAAATTACCCATTTCTCATTCATGTGATCATCGTTGAAAATGTATGAATTCATTGTTCAGTCATGACAGCCAACAGCTGCAGGAGCAGCCTAGTCTGACCATATCATTCATCATAACACAGATGGGCGCACTTATAACAGAATTACTACATTTATTCAACATTACGAAGTTGCATTTGAATCAAATTTAGTTTATTTCTCTCTCTCTCCCCCCACCCATCTCCTCCTCCAGTAGTACGAGTAGTAGTACGTTAACTAGAGTATCTACATTAAATGCAATTATTGTAATAAGTCACTTTGGATAAAAGTGTCTGCTAAATGACTATAATGCAATGTAACACATACTGAATATACTGTAACACACAACACATACTGTATCAAACAACTATACCTATACCACACAACACACACTATACAACATTCAACTATAGCTATATCACATATAACACACTGTATATAACACAACTATACCTATATCACACATAACACACACTGTATATACCACACAACTATACCTATACTACACACAACATATACTGTATATAACACACAACTATACCTATATCACACACAACACATACTGTATATAACACATAATTATACCTATTTCACACAACACACACTGTATATAACACACAACTATACCTATATCACACACAACACATACTGTACTGTATAATAACACACAACTCATGCTGTATCACACTAGCCAGGGGACAATGTATTCAAGCAAGATATTTCAAATGAGTTACCTAGCCTACGTGTTATGTTGTTGTAGTGACCGGATATGCCCACTTGGGGGCAGCTCTGGGCGGGTTCAACTTCACAGCGGTGTACTGCACATCCTCTTCCTGTTTCTTGGGCCCCAGTGATTGGATGATGGAGTAGAGGGGGACATCCTCCTGGGTCTTGGAGCAAGGGAAGTGGGCTCTGGCATGGTGGACGCCTTCCTGCTGGACTGTGTGTGTGTCTGAGTGTGTGTGTCTGTACTGAAGCCAGATATGTACATACATATGAGTAAGACAGCTGTCAACGGACCATAACGTGGACTGTTTTTTCATGAGGACTGTAGGGGGAGACGGAGCACTACCAAAACGCGGATGAAAATTAAGCGATATGGCAGAATACAGAATACAAGACGCATTTAAGTCCAAAACAGTCTGAAAGTTGATTTTCGTGCCCTCTTTCACTGAAAGAAGGCGCAAAAAACAAGTTTTATTTGGATTTGTATGGGTAAGCCAGGCTTACCCTGGCTTATAGGAGCAATCGCCACTGGTTTGTGACCGCCGTCGAAAGGGCTAGCGCTCTGCTAATTCCCCTCCTGCCCAAGGGATTGTGACACATTCAAACAGGGCAGTACGGCCACGGCGGACGTGGGTGCACACATCCCTTTATCAACCTCAGAAGAGAGACCGACTGGTGTCACGTCTGCTAAAAGGCAGGGGAAGACACCGCGGCTCGAAATTGCAGGTGCGTTAGAACATCACTGGCGAGACTATGGTCATCATGGCTGCTGTTACAGCAGGGGAAGACTCCGTGTCTCGAACCGGACACATCAAAGCTTTCCGATGGGACCGGAGCCCTGGCCAGCTCGGTCCCGTGACTCCCGTCGTATTCACTAACGGACGCGCTAGTACATTACCGGCGAGACCTGCAGTCGTCACGTCTGTTGTTTCCACAGGGGAAGACTCTGCGGCTCGAGCCCGGACCCATCACAGTTTTCCAATGGGACCGGAGCCCTGGCCGGCTCGGTCACGTCGTACTAGTCTGGGGCCTTTCTCATTCGGTGTTGTTTCGCCGGTCTAGAGCGGAAGCGCGATGACGCATCGCATAATCAGACGGTCTGGACCGGAAGAAGAACAGTTGTTGTAAGGTTTTTACTGTAGGCTGCACATGGGGAAGTTTCGAGTAGATAACAATCGCGATGGCATCACCAGGCATAACACCGCCGAAAATTGTAAAAGAAGATGCGAGGAGAACTACCGGTTAAGGAAAAATAAAGCAAGCGGATGTTGGAGGCGGGCTCTACAGGCTCGAGCCGGATGATGGGGCGGGCTTAAGGCAGTGAAGTAAATAGATACCAGGCTCTTCTCCCCCGTCGTACTCACTAATGGACAAGTTAGTATCACAACATCCTCCCCCCTCCTCCATGCAAAGGAGCTACAACACGGCTATGCCGCTTGTAGCTCGACTAGGCACCCATGAGATACAGACTGTACAATCAAAAATTAATTATCGCCTTAATGGAAACGTCCCCCCCACGCTCTTTTAAAAGCGGCAAAGACAGTCACGCATCTCGACGGGATCTCCTGCAGCAATGTAGAGATCTTGACATCAGCGAGGCAGGATTGGCGGACTACACCTGGCGTGCGGAGTGGGAGGCAAACACCTCCAGACTCTGTGATTTCATCCTGGCCGCCATAAATCCAAATACTTAAACAAAAAAACTATTTTTAATGCCTTTGCTTCAGAAATACAAGCTTATTATCTGTCCCTCAAAGGTTCAGTGAATAAAAAAGTTCTGAGATGTATTAGATACTTGCAGTTTGATATCTGTATAATAGTCCGCTCCTCTGGTGATGATTGAGGCACTAGACATTCATTATTCAAATATTAGCTTTTTTTTTTTTTAATGTATTTTATTTGTATTTTATTGTATTTTATTTGTATTTGTTACAGTATTATCCATCCATCCATCCATCTTCATCCGCTTATCCGGGGTCAGGTCGCGGAGGCAGCAGTTCCAGCAGGGGGCCCCAGACATCCCTTTCCCTGGCAGCATCAACCAGCTCTGCCTGGGGAATCTTTAGCCGCTCGCAGGCCAGTGCGGAGATGTAGTCCCGCCACCTAGTCCTGGGTCTACCCCGCGGCCTCCTCCCAGCCGGACACGCCTGGAACACCTCCCTAGGGAGGCGCCCAGGAGGCATCCCCACTAGATGCCCGAACCACCTCAACTGGCTCCTTTCGACGCAAAGGAGCAGCGGCTCTACTCCGAGTCTCTCCCGGATGACTGAACTTCTCACCCGATCTCTCAGGGAGACCCCAGCCACCCTCCGGAGAAAACTCATTTCGGCCGCTTGTACTGAGGCACCATACATGAACATGGGTGGGGGACTGCGATGCCAGCAGTGCAGAGAAGCCTTTGTACTGCCCCTGCATGTTTGAAGCCCCATCTGTGGCGTTGCCAATGCACAGGCTTGGGTCGAGTTTCAAGTGCTGAAGAGTAACTGAGAGTAACTTGACAAAGGCCTGTCCAGTGGACGTGCTGCACCGGACCACTGCGACAAGCCTCTCATGGACAACGTCAGTCACATATCTCAAAACCACTGAGCATTGGTCTTGTCCCGTTATGTCTTGTGTTGTATCCAGCTGGACGGAAAACATTCCTGCTTTCTGGATGTCAGTGGAGATGTTCTCTTGAATCAGGTTCCGGATTGCATCAATCACGGAGTTGACGGTCGTTTTGGACAGTAGAGTGATGAGGGAACCTCTGCCTCTTGATCCTGCTGACATGCAATTTTTTGCTCTTCTCAATCACATTATTGAGATGCTCTTTCAAGCACACATCATATTTTCCCAATAAAATTATCAGCTCCAAAAAATTTCCATGGTCTATGCTAGCGTCATCCAGGGTATATGCAGCCTCATTCTCCTCCTGTCTGTAGCTTAGGCCCCTCTTCCCTATAACCTTTACGACCTCGACTACCCGTTCCAAAACCTGATGCCTCTTCTTGACCTGATCTCTGTGTGCTGTCAGCTGTCTGCCCCCCAGTAGGTTATTGATGTCAGCTTTTGAGCAGTTTAAAAAATAAGCTTCTGCACAATTTCTGTGTGCCGTGCTTTTTTCATGCTCTACCGTTCTTTGGTGCACATGTCTCCAGTCTGACATTCCAGTCATGAAAACGCTGGGGTCAGTTGTCTTGCTGAAGGCCAGGCATACAAAACAAAACACACTGTGACATTCTTCACAATATGTCAGCCACCTCCTGCTTCTGCCATCTCTACTGGTGAACACCTTCACCACTGGGTTTTTAGAATCTTGTTTGGGGTGATAATTAAAAAACGCCTGCATCATTGCAGGCTCAGGACGAGCAAAGTAGTCTACTACAGCCTGTTCCTCCTCCCTGTCTCTCTCCTCCACTGCTGACTCGACAGCCTGACTTGGCTAGACATAAGGAGATAAAGATGATTACAATTAATTATATACCATAGGCTGAAAATAAACAAAACATGGGACAACACTGCCATCTAAAGGCAGTGACTATACTTTTGGTCAATATTTAGTTCCAACTTAAAATTAACTCAAATCAGCCATCATGGTTTTGGGGCATATAAATTACCCCATGAATAGGCTAAATATACAATTAGTGCAATATCACATATACCTACAACCCATTTGGCTAGCCAGTTAAAAAAAAACGGTCAGGCTGCAGGTACTTATAACTGTTACTAGTTAACAGTTATGCCTTTATAGGGCAGAACAGGTTGTTTCTCCCAAAAGCATTGCTATGAACATTGATAAATAACACACAGGGTCCAAAGCCTAGATTTTTTACCAGCTAACAATAATACATAGCTGTTTATTATTGCAATTTGCTCTTATTATTATTTAGCATTTTATCTTGGTCTCACATGTGATCCTCAATCAATATTATAGTGTGTGCATAACAGTAGTAATGTACTAGCAGGGTCCAAAACGAACTTTTTTAACCTAGCCCCTTAGTAACAGTCCTGAAAGGAGCTAGGCTTACCAGTCAACTGGCTGGTAAATTATCCATTACCAATAGATTTTTAGCAGCCAGCCATTGGCTAGTAAATGGCTAGGGTTAATTTTGGACCATGGCCACACACAGCTAACGTTAGCCTGCTCCTCTTTTTCTTCGAAGATATAACGTTAAGTAGCCCAGCAGCAGCAACACTGCTAGGCTAGGCCAGAATAGATAATGTTAGTAATAGCGCTAGTGCTAATTGCCAAGCTAATGTGCTAACGTTAGCACTACTAGTACTGACGTTATCTGGCTGGCCTAGACAAACAGTGTTAACGCTAGCTAGCTCAAACGTAGCTAGCTCCGACCCGATTTGCTTGGCAGGGAGGTGGGTAGCTAGATAATGCTAGCTAGCTGTACCTAGCTAATGCTAGCTGGTGCTAGCCAGCAGATAGCCGTCACCCATATTCATATTTAGCTATAGCTTTTTTTAGCTTTCAGCTATATTTCCTTACCGTTTCAACTACACACTCTTCCTGCTCACTCTGTCCCTCCTCGGCCCTGTCATGTCTCCGTCCCTCCTTGGCTTCCCTGTCCTGCTCTCGGCCACCATGGCCACCAGCCACCTCTCCTTCAAGTTCGTGTTCAACATGGTGTTGGGGCTGTAGATGTTGAAGCAGCCCCTGGCGCAAACATATCAGTAATTTTTCTACATGTTGCAGCATCCGCCTCAAGACTTTTAATCTTTTTAGCTCGTTATTTCTCTGCGCCCCCCTTGCGCTTTGGTTTACTATACTTGTCCTTATCCATCTTTCTCCATCCACTGACTTTTGGCTCTCTAACGGCCCACGCAAATGGAGGGGTGGGGAGGGGTGGGGCCTACATATGATTGGGCCAGCCCAGTGTCAGTATAGAAAATGGACCAATGGGCCGCTGTCCCTGCTCTATGGGCCGTTCGTTAGCCCCCAAGTTTTCTTTTAGATCGGCCCACAAGTAGGTCCGGCCCACCGGGCATTTGCCCGGTACGCCACATGGCCAGTCCAGCCCTGAATCCATCCATCTATCAATCAAACTAGCGAATTCAATCCAACACCTGTGGAATGGCCGGTCATGGCAAAGCACCCGCTAACGTAGGCTACCCTCCTCCCTCACGATCCAGGGCTAGGAAACCGGTCCATCCAGTTTATTTGAATATAAAAGAATTTGGGGGGGGGGAGGTTACAATAGTCTAGTCCAGGTTCGCTGGCGAGTGGCGAGCTAGTCAGATGGCGCATGCATGTGTGGACATTGTAGGCCTGTTATCTAAAACCTAAAGAATAAAAGTAGGCTACGTTCAACATTCATTGGAGTGGTCCAGTTGGATAGGCTAGTCTAATCTAAATAAATTGAGGACCTGTATTTTCCGTGTTTGCTGGTAGCGAAAGCCACAGACAGACACGGAGGAAATCTATTCGTTTCATTGTTTCATTGTTTGTGCTCTGTATGCACAAGATAGTTAATGTTCGGATACAATTGGCAGTAGGGCGGGGGAAAACCCTATCAAAGGCCAAGTTTAGAAGGGATTTGAAGATGTAATTGGTCATTTTAAATGGGCCTACTTTATCTTTTGATGCCTATTTGAACGGACTGCATCGATCAATGCAATGAATCTTAACATGTTTTTCAGTTTTACCCTTTTCATCAATAAAAAATCATTTTTACAACCATGTCTCATTGATTGGGAAGGCATTTAGAGCTGCCGGTCTATTAGCCTGCTTATTCGGACTCAGAGGATGGCATAACTGTTTATTGTTAATTGAGAAACAATTGATAGGCAGGCTGGGCTATATAAAGAAATACCACAATGCATGTACAGATATATTACATTATGGTTAGGCTATAGCCTACACTTTATGGTAGACTGCCCTCTCGCTCGCTAAGCAGGCTACATTGTGGCTGTTTTGTTCATCGCAGAAGCCTATAGCCTAGGCTACAAATTAAAAAAATGTTTTTTTTTATATAGGCCTAGAAGGAATCTGTTCTTGCTGCAGCTTGTCTTAACCATGCAGGTATTTTGGTGGGGGTATTCTTCTGTGGACACTGCGAGGGGCGCCGCCGGTGGCTGTTTGGACGCCAGAGCTCGCAGCTCTTCAGCCAACTGGAGGATGTCGCGTCTGGGGAGGCTCTGCGTCTCTCCACCAGTCCCCAGCGAGTCCAAGCTCCCCCAATGAATAATACTTATTTATAATAGCCTACAACTGTGCATATAATAGGCTGTAGCCAGCGCGAAACTGCGCATTCCCTATAGCCGTTCATTGAACGGCTGGCGGCCGCTATAAATAAATAAAAACATACACGATATTTTCTTATTTGAATGATCTTGAATATATATATGTGACAGCGGCTGGTGATTTGGTCCGCAACTCGGCAAACCCCGAAATGCGCTAGGGGGCAAAATAACTAAAAAAAACTTTTTTTTTCGTTTTTTGTTTTTTTGTGTATTACCAAAGTTGAAGTTGTGAAGAACCTACTTACTATAACAGACAACAGTTTTAGGTTCACGAAATACGTTTAATTAGTCTGCAAACTAAGCTCGTTTTTAGCTGATTTCGAGCCGGGCTTGGGGGCGGGCAGATCGATTAGCATGATTTGGTTTCATTGGCTATTGCTTCCGGGTTCTCCGCCCCCACCCTTCCCCAACACGCCGGCTTTGTTTACATTCAGTTCCAAGTTTACCAAGGATGCTACAGCTTTTGCTAAAGAGAAGACGGGGATGGCATCCAGGACATGGAAAGAGTTTTAAGAGCAGTTAAAACTCCAGCAGAGCAGGACTCGTTCGTACACGGAGTTTATTCTTGATGTCCTGTGATACAGAGATGACTGTATCAGCAAAGCAAGTTGCTACCAAGCGAACGCGAACGACGTACCAGATTCACACCACCGCCAAGCATTCTGCTTTGCTTTGGGGTAAGCTGATCTTTATACTATCTGTGCTGTTTACATTACATTAACGTTAGTCGTTTAGCAGTAGCTCCTTTCTAAACAAGTGACTAAGTCTAGCTAGCATAACAAACTAACAAAGGCTAGCTAGCTAACGTTAGCTAACATGCTAGTTAGCTGAGCTAGCCCTTTGTTCCTAAACTAGCCAGCGTGGCAGCTAATATCGAGCTAGGTAGCTATATTATAGAGAGAAACAGAATGAGAGAGCATGAGAGCTATGGTAGTCTGACACCTTTGTTTTTTGTTTTGGTTACAGGATGAGCAAAAAGGTGAGGATTTGCAGCTCTCCCTTGGCCCCTCCATACCAGCCAGCAAGAAGATCACTATGCACTACAGCTTTGATTTTGCACAACAGATGAGAATACGTTCATCATATCATGCATTAGCTAGTCTATTTAATCAACACATTCTGGTACTATTTTATCTATATGGAGTGCCAGTACTGTGGGCAATAGTTTAATGTACTTTCTTCCTTCTATTCTATTGCAGTTTTGATACTGAGAGACCTGGCATGGTTGTGGCCAGAGAACACCGTGATGCACCGGCAGTCGAGTTTCAGCTGCTGCGCAAGTGATGTCCTGCCCCCCAGAGAAGGTCTTCTTGTGCAAGCCCCACCCGGACTGGACATGGCCAGACAGACGTATCTCTTTGACAAGATCAGAGAGTTCTGTTCTGATGAGGGACGAGACGTCACATGTCCCCCGCCAAACTCCACAGCAGCTCAGAACAAGACTGTCCGCTTGTAGATTCACTGCAGATCATCAGGACGGACAGCACTGCAGGAGAAAGGCCACAGCCTTTCCTGTTTTCCTGTTTGTATACTGAAGCGTTGCTTGTTCTCTTGCACAGACTTGCCCACACTTGCACAGACTGCATTGTTAGAATATTGAATACTGAGCTGAGTACTGTTGTTATTACCTTGAGTATTGAGCTGGGGACTGTTATTACTTTGTTGTACACTTGATCACAATGAACACTATGCACCTTGTCTATAAAACAGACAACTGACTGTACACTTTAACACTTAGACAGTTGCCTTTTTTTGTACACTTAACTACTTATGCTTGTACTTTATATCATGTATGTGACAATAAAGAACGTTAAATTTGAACTTCATCTTATATTGTTCTTAACTGCATTCACAACACAAGCTTAATACTGACTCAGAGTGTGGGGTCATCAGTGAGAGAGCACCTCACTTGGCAGCCACTCTCAGTTAATACCCCAAGTTGACAGCCACTCTGACAGATAATGACAGATCGTCCAGTGGGGGAGTGGCTGGGGGAGGGGTTACCAGGCCATTGTTCACGCCCATTACCTGGCAGTCAGAGGTGTGAAAATGTTGGAGAACTTTGGAGGGAGATTTCTCAGCTAAGTTGATTTGGCAGTACTAGCATTCAAATAAGCATATCTTCTTCAAATATGTTCAGATTTCAATGTATGAGACCTCATTTGAAAGCTTACAATCTGCACTTTCATAATCTGTAAAAAAATGAAAAATGAAAATGCCTAGTTGAGGACCAAATTACCAGCGGCGGTCACATATATTCAAGATCATTCAAATAACAAAATATTGTGTATATTGTGCATGTGAACGCACTCACTGTCAAACCTGCCGCTATCTATGCACAAGATAGTTAATGTCAGGATATGATTGGCAATGAGTGATCTTTACTCATGGCGACTATGTCAATTTTGTATGGATCCACAAGTCGATCAAGCTTATTTTTTCTTTGTATCGTGCTGAAGCCATATAGCCTACTGCGCTCAGACTTGGCTACATTAGCTGGTGCCCCGTCTTCAAATTTACTTCCGGGGTTTACGAGTAGCCTACCAGTTGAATGCGTTCCAGAAACAAAACGCAAAACCCCCACGTTCACCACATCTTTACTAACAAATATATTTACAATATTGTTATTTTGCGCATTTGACCTAACAGCCACCACGTCTTGACCCGATGTCAGTTACCGAGATAGATAGGCTACTGTAGGCCTAGATATAGGTGTTCGTAATAATTAAATTACATCCAGATGGAGAAAACATGTGTTTGAGAACAAGGTAATAATAACAATTAAACGTTATTTGTATAGCACCTTTCATAAAGATAAATTCAGCTCAAAGTGCTTTACAACAGAGCATTTAAATTAAAGAATGTGAAATTTAATGATGCTTCATTCGTAGACTATAGGAGAAAAATACTGAGCCCAGCCTGCTAAATCTACTCAAAGACGCCACCTGGCGGTGGTGCATCACTAAAACGAAATAACACCCGTCTGAAATCCCACGAGACTTCCAACGGGATTTCCCTGCCAAATACCGCAAAGGTGAAATGCTGCAGCATGTGACATTTCTAACTTCCCACATCTGTATTTAGCATTTGCAGTACCACTGGCTATATTTAGCATTTGCAGTACAAAAATGAATTAATGCTATATGGGGATATAGCAGCAAGCATTATGATACAAACCAAGATGAGACTGAACACCATTAACAGTTTAGAACATTTTATTAGGCAAAGTACATTGCAAAAAACAAATTAAAAGTATACATATTTACAAGGATGAGGTTTACGGTCTGTCACATTACGCATAGCTAGAAAAAAAAAAAAGTATGTACAAGCTCTGGCTAGCAACCCATTATCTGACAATTGCAAAAGTTCTAAAAACAAAAATGAAACAAAGTGCCCATTCTGTGGCAGGCAGACCGGGAACAGACCATTGTATCCCACAAAAAAAGGTTAAAATTAAAAAAAATCTATTTACAAAAAAGGCATCCATCCTGACGGGCTGGAAAGCGAGGTCTAGGGAGACGAGCTGGGCTGGAGGTCACCCTCATCTGAATCGAGGGTCTGGGCAGAAGAGGTCATCCTCATCAGAATACTCCACTGTGGTCAGGGATGGAGCTGCGGTCAGGGGCTGGGCTGGGGAGGTCAGCTGGGCTGGAGCAGATGCCTAAGGACAGAAATGGCTGTAAACGCAAGTCGCATACGTTCATTGGAAGCGTGCCATGTCACTGGATACGAGAAAATTAACTGACTGACATCACATACCTTTTTGCATCGAGCAGGGGCATGTTTCAGCGTCTCCTGCAGCTGGGCAGACACCTCTGTCACAGTGGTACTTGGCTTACAGGCCATAACTGCACCTTTTAACCAAAAAGGGAATGGTTTCAATGCACATGGCATGAAGCAAAGACAATGTATTATTTTGCGAAAATATGAACAATCCCTTACGTAATATGACATTGTAGAGGGTCATATTCTTTAGAGGCTTCTTCCCCCTCTTCCCATGGACGCTGTAGGCACACCACACTCTGTGTATGGCAATGGCTGACGGCACCCGCCGGACCACATCTGGCAGATCTTTGCCGCCAATGGAACTCAGATATCGTGTCTGCAAAACATAAAGACAATCATTTACTTTTACACTTCCTTAACACTTCCCTGCAAAAATAAGGAACAAAGTTCTGCCCTGAAGTTCTCACCATCTTCCTTTGATGCTCCTTGTCCTTCAGCTGCTCCTCCAAGACCTCCTCCGTTTTTGCAGGGTCCAGTGCATCCAATACTGCTCCCCGTGCAACCCCATCAGACTCCCCGGATAGTCTCTGCGCTAGCTCCCTCAGACTCTGCATGATCTCACCGAGCATGCTGGTCAAGCTGGACAACTGCTGATACACCATCCTCTGGCAATCTGGATATTAACACAGATGTGGCTATAAGTAATTGTACTGTCACATAATGGAAATTTAACTCAAAGTACATCCCTGCATGCAACATGAAGTAGTTCACAAAATTCAGCATACCAGCACATGCAGAGCTTGATGGCAGAGGGGTAAGCGGGGGGCTCCGGAAAGACGTGGAGGGCAATACTGCTGGAGCTGTTGGTCTCACGGGCGATGGCATCACAGACTAACTGAAAACCAAAAAGGATAAAGGGATTAGCAGGAAACTAGGTGCTGGCGGCGTACGGCTTCTGGCATAAGGGGAAGAATCAACTAGTCATGAAACAGGTAGACATGTCAGACCCTTACCTGGTCTGGCCGGGGTGCTAATCTCCGATGGATGCTGCTTGTGCCTGGAGTTCAGACGGGCTGAAGGACCTGGCTCACAGGGCCATCGCTCACTGCGCCTTAGCTCTAAGGGCCTGGGTGATGAATATCTACTGCTGAGTAAAGTGAGATGAGTAAATTAGTGAGATTAGTAAATTAGTCTTCAAAAAGTCCTGAGTTAACTGTCAGTGTGCAAATATGCATAGACATTTCACCAACACAAACATGCATGCATACCTGCATTGATAACTGGCAGAGCAGGCCTTCCGGCTCTGGAACCTGGCATAGCTGGTCTGGTCTGAGTTCTGCCGACCAGCTGCCTGGGCACTGGAACATATAGTAGAGGTAAATTAGCTCAGATTAGTCAACTCAAGTAGTACTCTTTTGGGACTGTTGAATGCACTTTATTATATTACCTTCGTCACTGGAGTCATAGCGTGTGTTGCGCTGTCTCTTCCTTGTGTCTTGGGAGTTAATCCATTGACCACTGCTGCTCAAACACCTTCGCCAAGGCACTGGCTACTTCATCATGCTCCGTGTTCCTCAGCAGAGACAGAGGTTGTCATGGCTCCTCTTGATGTGCTTGTGGAGGTATATCTGGGAGGTGTAGGAGAATGGGCACTCAGAGCAGGAGAACACCCAAGTCTTGCATAACTCTAACATCACAGCTAGGAGAGCGAATGAGAGAGACCATTTAAAAGGATTCTCTCACCTGTAGTACAAGTTCAAATATAGAGTGATTATACGTCATTGTAAATGAGAGCTTACTCTCAATTGATTCACGAGGTTAAATAAAGATTGAATGAATATGTAGCTAGTGGGGGGTAACAACCACACAACTGTGGAGAGAGAATGAGACACTTGGTTCACTCCTCTACTGGTGTTCATGGCAATGGCCACACACCTGGAATACTCTAAACCTGATTTAAAGGCATAAAAGTGGGGAACAAACTAAACTAAAACTGGAGGAAAAAAAACGGGGAAATGATCTTCCTCTTCCCTCTCCTCATCACTCACTTCTGCATGGGGCTGAGCTCTACCCTGTCAGCAGTGGCAATACATGGGATAGCGGCTCAGCACAGGAGAACTGCACAGAGAGGAAGGAGGAGAGAGAAAACCAACAACAAAAAAGGCAAGAAGGGTTAATAACTGAGCGAATCTTGCAAGTTTGCACTACAGGGAAGCAATTGCTCAATTTCCCTGATATTGTGGCGTCACTGGCGTCAGTGATGTGTCTTATGAATCTCACATGTCTACCGCTAATATTAACTCAATATCAATATTCCCATTTGTTTATCCCGTCTATGGAAACGTATGTGCATTTGTACTTACGTGTGCCTGCCTATATTGATGATCAGGTGTTTCTCCACCTAAGGGCTGGCCAGACAGAACCATCAGAGACCATTGGGCTGAGCTGAGGAGAGAGCGACATGTTAGAGTGTATGTGTGCATATGTATATGGTGCTCTTCTGTTAATACTCATGAGGGCATTTAACTGAACAAGACTCAGAGCCTGTGGTGCTGTCCCAGGACTGCCCCTAGCCATGCCTGTCCCCGTCTTAGCGCCTCTTCCTGTCCCGCTCACCTGCTTCTTGCTCAGTTCAAACAAGAACTGGGAGGTTGGCAACAGAGCATGGGAAGGGAGAGAGGGAGAGAGAGCGAGAGTGGGTGACCCTCTCATTGGCTGACATGCACACTCCACAGGACCACGTGATTTCTGACACGTTTAGAGGAACAGGGCAACATGTCTACCACCCTTCACCCTCAGTAATTAAATAGATTTTGCAAGACACTATATTAGTAGTCCACATCATCAGTACCTATTATGCAAAATTTGGATTTGTATGTGAGTGAAAACGTAGTACACAATTCTTTACCCGTTTGACAGCATGAGCAACCATTGCAACAGTTAAGAGTAACATGAAATCACATCCCAAAACCACCAAGATGGCTGCTGTAACCAAAAAAGCCAAGATGGCTGCTATAACAAATCCTGCTAGCTAGCCTAGCTCCGTTGTTGGGGCTTCTAGTATTCTGTTAACGTTAACTTCGGAAAAATGAATGCCTACAAACGAACACCTACTAACGGTGTCGTGGGTTAATGTGAAATCAATGAGTAAGCTAATTATCACATTTTATTCCAAGCGATGAAACAGTACGAACGTGCAGCAGCTCGCGCGAGTCTGCTAGACTCGAGAAGACTCCACCATTACCGTAATTAGGAAACAATGGCCCACGACAACACTTTACAAAAGTTATAGTGTACACAACTGAAATATTCTCAAGTTGCCAAGCCAGCATTACAATTTAAGCTACAATTCCACAAAAGCGAAAGTTATAACAATTATTGCGACAGAGTAATTTTACGTAGGCTACTTAGCTAGCCATGATGTACAGAAAAAGGCTAATCACGTTAGCTGGCTAGCTAGTTAGCTAACATTGGAAAGAGAGCATCTGCATATAGATAATCATTACAAAAGGGTAGCTTGCACATAACGTTGGTGTTTTATCTGTGACGATACCAAAATACATAGCTAGCTATGTATACATTGAAATTGAGATACTTACAGGATCTGTGTTGTCGCGGGGACAAAGACTGGCGTGTTGGTCTTTCTCAATCGTTTCTGTTTCAAACAGAACGGAAGTATAGCCCGTCGTCGTCTTCTTCTTCTTCGCTGGGTTTAGTGGCGGATCGCAAACAACTTTAATGTGCATACAGCCACCTACTGTACCAGAGTGTGTAACTTGTTTGTCTAGTTCTTCAATTGTGTCACCTAAGAAAGTAGCCCAATGCCTTGCATTCTTTGTTTTACGTTCACTGCTCAGCGTTCATTGCTCACATTTAGGTTTCAAAATTAGGACTTTATTCATAGGCATATTTTTTATCATTATTTTATTAGGACAAAACAGACATGCAGGATTTCTCCTCATTATTATTTTATTATTAATTCTGTAACTGTATGACTTCAAAATTTATTTTAAAACCTAAGTAATTTACAAATGTTCTGACCCACTGTGACACATTTCCAATAAAGTCAGGGTGAGACTGTAATGTAACAGCATTGTCACGTCATTTAATTACATCGTAGTTACGGAAGGCTAAAGGATTCCCAAATGGGAAATGTTTAACATTGAGCGAGTCCGAAAAGTCATGACATTTGGGAATTGATTCCCCAGTGTCAATGGGGCCGCCATTTGGGAATCCCCACTTCGGACCCCTGACACTTCGGACTCAAAATTGGCCCGTTTGGGAATCATGGGTGCGCCCTCGCTCCGAGTCCACCGGGGGGCGACTCTGCGCCCCGTTTCTGACTTTGGGTTGGCGCTTGGGGGTGAAGTGGCCTTTTGGAGGTTGCTGACAGATGGGATCCTTTTGACATTTGGGAATCCTTTAACCTTTTCCTTGTCATTTCTAGGTACAAATGGGGATCGTTTCAATTCATTTCAATTCCAACTTCTGACATTTGGGAATCATTTGCCAAATGGGTAGCCGATATGATTATTGATCCTATTGAACGTCCAGATGGGAATCTCTCTGACATTCGGGGCTCGGAAAGGTCCTGCCAGATGGGAATCTTTTGACATTTGGGAATCGTTGGCGCCGGCGCCCCGGTTTTGATGTTGACCCCCACCGATCGGGCTGACCTCCGGTCGGGGTGGAGGCCCGCCCTTGGCCGAACGGCGTGCGGAGTTTCGGACCAATCAGAGAGCTCCATTTTCAAAGTTTTCCGATCGGCACGCCCTTCGGTGAGCGTGATCAGGCCCTCGGGGCCTATGGGCCCTCTGTACGGCGGACCAATCGGAGCGTCCCATATGGGCCAATCGGAGAACGGGATATTCAGAGCGGTCCGTTCGGCACGAAATCCGGCGTGCGTGATCGGGACCTCGAGCACAAAGGGCCGTACGGGTTTCGGACCGATCGGACCGCTCGATTTCTTTTAATACGCTACAGTACACAGGCGTGTACAGGCGCCACAGGTTCGTGTAGTTTCGTGTACAACAGCAATAGGTTTACAAGTTAAAATTAAAATTGCTCCGATTTGCTCGAAACCTATGCACAGTAACAGTACACCATGGAGACATGAACATACTGCCATATCAGCCTCCTAGCCCCTGTCAATTTGGAGATGATGTGTACAGCCGCCATAGGAATGTATGGCGGCTGTACACGCACAATTTCTCCAAAGCGGTGGGGGCTAGGAGGCTATAAAGCGGGGGTTCTCAAGTACCAAAGGGTGGGATGAACATACTCTGAGATCAGCCTCCTACTGCGTTGACAACACCTTTAAAAATTAAAAAGATGTGTACAACCGCCATAGGAATGTCCTCACCATTGAAACTGTTGCCGTTGTACACATGACCTTTTGAAACAAAGGTCACAGCCCCTGGAGGACCTTTACATGCACAGTACAGACACAGTACTCGGGTCAGTTACTCAGCATGCCCTGCCATTGCAGAATGTGCAGAGCTTTCGTCTCTGCTACCTTCGGTCGGGTTACGGGAAGCGACTTAGGGAGAATGTGTACAGCCGCCGAATTCCTATGGCGCCTGTACACGCACATTGTTTTTCTGTACAGAGGGGGTTCCGAAAGCACTAGAGGCCTCAAAATCGGGTCAGTGGGTCATGAGTGAGTGTCCATCGAGACTGTGCAGAGAAATTTCAGCTAACCCCTCTAGAAAAAAAAAATCCTCACATATCTCCAAATTTGAACCAGGACACTGTCAGGCTCTTAGAGTACAACACCCTTCTGTGCAAGAATTGATCATTTTGATCAATTAAGAAAACCGCTTAATCTTGGGGGCTGACGCTGAAATATGTTGATCCTTGGACACTCTAGAGCAATCTAAGTTTTGATTCATATCTGTGGGATGTTTGTAGGCCGTACGGGAAAGGCGTACAGTGCCAATAGGTTTATATAGCGGCTGTACATTCCTTTATTTCCACACTTAACGGAGAGCTAGGAGGCTGATATTCCAGTATGTTAGTGTCAACACTTGGTACTTTAACACCACCGAGCGATAGCCTCCTATCATGCACCAGTTTGGAGAAACAGGCGTGTACAGCCGCCATAGGTCGGTGTACAACCGCCATAGGTTTACATGTTAAAATTAAAATTGCTCGGATTGGCTCAAAACCTATGCACAGTAACAGTACACCATGGAGACATGAACATACTGCCATATCAGCCTCCTAGACCAAGAATCTTTGGAGATATTGACCCGTGTACACTGACATGTGGGGGCTGTACGCGGCCGTTTCTCACGATCGGTTGGGAGTAGGAGGCTGATCTCAGAGTATGTTCATGCTACCCTTTGGTACTTGAGGAGCCCCGCTTTATAGCCTCCTAGCCCCCACCACTTTTGAGAAATGTGGCGTGTACCGCCGCCATAGGTTGCCAATAGGTTTATATGGCGGCTGTACACGCCACATTTCTCCAAAGCTGTGGGGGCTAGGAGGCTATAAAGCGGGGGTCCTCAAGTACCAAAGTGTGGCATGAACATACTCTGAGATCAGCCTCCTACCCCCAGCCACTTTGGAGATATTGACCTGAGACAGGCGTGTACAGCCGCCATAGGTCGGTGTACAACCGCCATAGGTTTACATGTTAAAATTAAAATTGCTCGGATTGGCTCGAAACCTATGCACAGTAACAGTACACCATGGAGACATGAACATACTGCCATATCAGCCTCCTAGACCAAGAATCTTTGGAGATATTGACCCGTGTACACTGACATGTGGGGGCTGTACGCGGCCGTTTCTCACGATCGGTTGGGAGTAGGAGGCTGATCTCAGAGTATGTTCATGCCACCCTTTGGTACTTGAGGACCCCCGCTTTATAGCTTCCTAGCCCCCACCACTTTTGAGAAATGTGGCGTGTACCGCCGCCATAGGTTGCCAATAGGTTTATATGGCGGCTGTACACGCCCAATTTCTCCAAAGCTGTGGGGGCTAAGAGGCTATAAAGCAAGGGTCCTCAAGTACTAAAGAGTGGGATAAACATACTCTGAGATCAGCCTCCTAGCCCCCACCACTTTGGAGAAATGTGGCGTGTACCGCCGCCATAGGTTTGTGTACAACAGCAATGGCGGCTGTACACGCCACATTTCTCCAAAACGGTGGGGGCTAGGAGGCTGATATGGCAGTATGTTCATACCTCCATGGTACTCTTTTAGTGTGCTGTGTTTCGAGGCAATCCGAGCAATTTGAATTTTGACCAAAATCTCAAAATTGACTTCCAGCAGCCGAGAGGGTAAAATTCAACTTTATCCAATCCTTACGGTATTCGGAGGCCTTGTCCCTTATGGTAAGAGGATGCTGAGGTTACATTATGAGCCTCCTACCCCCAGCCACTTTGGAGATATTGACCTGAAACAGGCGTGTACAGCCGCCATAGGAATGTATGGCGGCTGTACACGCCAATTTTATCCAAAGCGGTGGGGGCTAGGAGGCTATAAAGCGGGGGTCCTCAAGTACCAAAGAGTGGGATAAACATACTCTGAGATCAGCCTCCTAGCCCCCACCACTTTGGAGAAATGTAGCGTGTACCGCCGCCATAGGTTTGTGTACAACAGCAATGGCGGCTGTACACGCCACATTTCTCCAAAACGGTGGGGGCTAGGAGGCTGTAAAGCGGGGGTCCTCAAGTACCAAAGAGTGGGATGAACATACTCTGAGATCAGCCTCCTACCCCCAGCCACTTTGGAGATATTGACCTGAGACAGGCGTGTACAGCCGCCATAGGTCGGTGTACAGCCGCCATAGGTTTGCATGGTGAGTGTACGGGTCAATATCTCCAAAGTGCAAGGTCATAGCCTCTCCCAACCACCACCTACCCCCACTAATTCCTAGGCTAGCTTTCAAATGAAACCATCCGTGAAGCTCTACGACGTTCCGTAAATTTTGCCCATTTTCTGGCAAACGGTTATAACCAAAGTTATAACCGTCTGCCAGATAGGCTATATCTCCAGTGTAGAAGTTGGTAGCTACTCAGAACCACCACCTACCCCCACTAATTCCTAGGCTAGCTTTCAAATGAAACCATCCGTGAAGCTCTACGACGTTTCATTAATTTTAACATGTAAACCTATGGCGGTTGTACACCAACCTGTGGCGGCTGTACACGCCTGTCTCAGGTCAATATCTCCAAAGTGGCTAGGGGTAGGAGGCTGATCTCAGGGTATGTTCATCCCACCCTTTGGTACTTGAGGACCCCCGCTTTATAGCCTCCTAGCCCCCACCACTTTGGAGAAATGTGGCGTGTACCGCCGCCATAGGTTTGTGTACAACAGCAATGGCGGCTGTACACGCCACATTTCTCCAAAACGGTGGGGGCTAGGAGGCTATAAAGCGGGGGTCCTCAAGTACCAAAGAGTGGCATGAACATACTCTGAGATCAGCCTCCTACTCCCAACCAATCATGAGAAACAGCCGCGTACAGCCCCCACAGGTCGGTGTACAACAGCAATAGGTTTACATGGTGAGTGTACGGGTCAATATCTCCAAAGTGCAAGGTCATAGCCTCTCCCATCCACCACCTACCCCCACTAATTCCTAGGCTAGCTTTCAAATGAAACCATCCGTGAAGCTCTACGATGTTCCGTTAATTTTGCCCATTTTCTGGAAAACGGTTATAACCAAATTTATAACCGTTTGCCAGATAGGCTATATCTCCAGTGTAGAAGTTGGTAGCTACTCAGAACCACCACCTCATCCCACTAATTCCTAGGCTAGCTTTCAAATGAGACCATCCGTGAAGCTCTACCACGTTCCGTTAATTTTTCCATTTTTCGATACATGTCAATGCATTGTCTATGCGGTGCTTTTTGGTTAGGTTAGGGTTAGGTTGGCAATATCTCCAGAGTGCAAGGTCATAGCCTCTCCCAACCACCACCTCATCCCACTAATTCCTAGGCTAGCTTTCAAATGAGACCATCCGTGAAGCTCTACCACGTTTCGTTAATTTTTCCATTTTTCGATACATGTCAATGCATTGTCTATGCGGTGCTTTTTGGTTAGGTTAGGGTTAGGATGGCAATATCTCCAAAGTGTCTTGGGGTAGGAGGTTGATATGGCAGTAGGTTCATGTCTCCATGGTGTACTGTTACTGTGCAGAGGGTTGAGTTGATTCAAGCAATTTTAATTTTATCATGTAAACCTATTGCGGTTGTACACCGACCTATGGCGGCTGTACACGCCTGTTTCTCCAAAGTGGTGGGGGCTAGGAGGCTGATACTGTAGTATGTTCATGGGACCCCTGGGTACTCTAAGACCACGGAGTGTCAGCCTTCTAGCCCCATCCATTTTGGAGAAACAGCCGTGTACAGCCGCCACACGTCAGTGTACAACGGCCATTCAAATCCAATAGGGATTCCCAAATGTACAGTATGTTTTATTCATAATTGCAAAGGTCCAATCAACACAGGACCTCTCTAGCTGGTCTTGGGGCATGCTAATACCCCCACACACCAAGGCACAAGACTACTTTGATAGGAAATGTAAAAAATTGGGATGCCCATTTGGGAATCTTTTTTGATTCCCAAATGGGACAGTATGGTTCTGGTACTTGCAAAGGTGCAATCAACTCAGGACCCGTCTAGCTGGTCTTGGGGCATGCTAAGACCCCCACACACCAAGGCACAAGACTGTACTTTGATAGGAAATGTCAAAAATGTGCAATTTGTGAAAGATTCCCAAATGTCAAAAGAGTCCCAAATGGGGATTCCCATATGTCAAAAGAGTCCCATATGGACGCCCCCCCTGCGAGTCCCAAGTGTCAGAAAGAGACCCCAATGTCACCATTCAAATCCAATAGGGATTCCCAAATGTACAGTATGTTTTATTCATAATTGCAAAGGTCCAATCAACACAGGACCTCTCTAGCTGGTCTTGGGGCATGCTAATACCCCCACACACCAAGGCACAAGACTGTACTTTGATAGGAAATGTAAAAAATTGGGATGCCCATTTGGGAATCTTTTTTGATTCCCAAATGGGACAGTATGGTTCTGGTACTTGCAAAGGTGCAATCAACTCAGGACCCCTCTAGCTGGTCTTGGGGCATGCTAAGACCCCCACACACCAAGGCACAAGACTGTACTTTGATAGGAAATGTCAAAAATGGGATGCCCATTTGGGAATCTTTTTTGATTCCCAAATGGGAGAGTATGGTTCTGGTACTTGCAAAGGTGCAATCAACTCAGGACCCCTCTAGCTGGTCTTAAGGCATGCTAAGACCCCCACACACCAAGGCACAAGACTGTACTTTGATAGGAAATGTCAAAAATGGGATGCCCATTTGGGAATCTTTTTTGATTCCCAAATGGGAAAGTATGGTTCTGGTACTTGCAAAGGTGCAATCAACTCAGGACCCGTCTAGCTGGTCTTGGGGCATGCTAAGACCCCCACACACCAAGGCACAAGACTGTACTTTGATAGGAAATGTCAAAAATGTGCAATTTGTGAAAGATTCCCAAATGTCAAAAGAGTCCCAAATGGGGATTCCCCAATGTCAAAAGAGTCCCATATGGACGCCCCCCCTGCGAGTCCCAAGTGTCAGAAAGAGACCCCAATGTCACCATTCAAATCCAATAGGGATTCCCAAATGTACAGTATGTTTTATTCATAATTGCAAAGGTCCAATCAACACAGGACCTCTCTAGCTGGTCTTGGGGCATGCTAATACCCCCACACACCAAGGCACAAGACTGTACTTTGATAGGAAATGTAAAAAATTGGGATGCCCATTTGGGAATCTTTTTTGATTCCCAAATGGGACAGTATGGTTCTGGTACTTGCAAAGGTGCAATCAACTCAGGACCCGTCTAGCTGGTCTTGGGGCATGCTAAGACCCCCACACACCAAGGCACAAGACTGTACTTTGATAGGAAATGTCAAAAATGTGCAATTTGTGAAAGATTCCCAAATGTCAAAAGAGTCCCAAATGGGGATTCCCCAATGTCAAAAGAGTCCCATATGGACGCCCCCCCTGCGAGTCCCAAGTGTCAGAAAGAGACCCCAATGTACGCACCCCCTGCGAGTCCCAAGTGTCAAATGATTCCCGGGTGGGCGGAGGGAATGACAGTTGGTGACCTTTTCATGTTTCTGAACATATTCATGGCTTCATGACCCTTTTACTAAAGCTAGACACTTGCAACCACTTGTATGTTAAAGTGGACATTACAAACAACGTGTGATCCGATTTTTGTGCACATTGGTCAATGTTAAGACCTTCAAAATGCGTTCCAAAGTTTGAATTTTCGAACAGGATTCCCAAATGTCAGTGGTGCCCATTTGGGAATCTTTCATGGATAAATTACCCTTAATATTACACTAGGAACCCCATATTTCACACGCATAACAGGGACAGTGTCTACTATCATAATGTGAAAGAATAAACTACCCAAGTCCTTCAGAAAAAAAAATTGCCTTGTTGGAGAAACCAAAGTCTATATGGTGTCAGGATCATAGCCCCTGACACCATCTGTACAGCTTGATCAGATTGAAGCAACTTTTTTTCTGAACATGCAATCATGCTGATTTTTTAATATGTTGTTACCACACTCAAATGGAGCAGGACGGTCTTTGATCGGACCCGCTAGGAGCTAGCATGCCTGCATGGGAACACTGACAATTTTGATGTGGGATGCCCATTTGGGAATCTTTCTTGATTCCCAAATGGGACAGTATGGTTCTGGTACTTGCAAAGGTGCAATCAACTCAGGACCCATCTAGCTGGTCTTGGGGCATGCTAAGACACCCACACACCAAGGGACAAGACTGTACTTTGATAGGAAATGTCAAAAATGGGATGCCCATTTGGGAATCTTTTTTGATTCCCAAATGGGAGAGTATGGTTCTGGTACTTGCAAAGGTGCAATCAACTCAGGACCCCTCTAGCTGGTCTTGGGGCATGCTAATACCCCCACACACCAAGGCACAAGACTGTACTTTGATAGGAAATGTCAAAAATGGGATGCCCATTTGGGAATCTTTTTTGATTCCCAAATGGGAGAGTATGGTTCTGGTACTTGCAAAGGTGCAATCAACTCAGGATCCCTCTAGCTGGTCTTGGGGCATGCTAAGACCCCCACACACCAAGGCACAAGACTGTACTTTGATAGGAAATGTCAAAAATGGGATGCCCATTTGGGAATCTTTTTTGATTCCCAAATGGGAGAGTATGGTTCTGGTACTTGCAAAGGTGCAATCAACTCAGGACCCCTCTAGCTGGTCTTGGGGCATGCTAAGACCCCCACACACCAAGGCACAATACTCTACTTTGATAGGAAATGTAAAAAATGTGCAATTTGTGAAAGATTCCCAAATGTCAAAAGAGTCCCCAATGGGGATTCCCATATGTCACAAAGATTCCCAAATGTCACCATTCAAATCCAATAGGGATTCCCAAATGTACAGTATGTTTTTTTCATACTTGCAAAGGTGCAATCAACTCAGGACCCCTCTAGCTGGTCTTGGGGCATGCTAAGACCCCCACACACCAAGGCACAAGACTGTACTTTGATAGGAAATGTCAAAAATGGGATGCCCATTTGGGAATCTTTTTTGATTCCCAAATGGGACAGTATGGTTCTGGTACTTGCAAAGGTGCAATCAACTCAGGACCCGTCTAGCTGGTCTTGGGGCATGCTAAGACCCCCACACACCAAGGCACAAGACTGTACTTTGATAGGAAATGTCAAAAATTTGCAATTTGTGAAAGATTCCCAAATGTCAAAAGAGTCCCAAATGGGGATTCCCCAATGTCAAAAGAGTCCCATATGGACGCCCCCCCTGCGAGTCCCAAGTGTCAGAAAGAGACCCCAATGTCACCATTCAAATCCAATAGGGATTCCCAAATGTACAGTATGTTTTATTCATAATTGCAAAGGTCCAATCAACACAGGACCTCTCTAGCTGGTCTTGGGGCATGCTAATACCCCCACACACCAAGGCACAAGACTGTACTTTGATAGGAAATGTAAAAAATTGGGATGCCCATTTGGGAATCTTTTTTGATTCCCAAATGGGACAGTATGGTTCTGGTACTTGCAAAGGTGCAATCAACTCAGGACCCTTCTAGCTGGTCTTGGGGCATTCTAAGACCCCCACACACCAAGGCACAATACTCTACTTTGATAGGAAATGTCAAAAATGTGCAATTTGTGAAAGATTCCCAAATGTCAAAAGAGTCCCCAATGGGGAGTCCCCAATGTCAAAAGAGTCCCATATGTACGCCCCCCCTGCGAGTCCCAAGTGTCAGAAAGAGACCCCAATGTACGCACCCCTGCGAGTCCCAAGTGTCAAATGATTCCCGGGTGGGCGCGGGAGTGGACGATTCCCCAATGTCAAAAGAGTCCCAAATGTCCCCATTCAAATCCAACAAGGATTCCCAAACGGACGAATGACACCCCGGTGTACGATTCCCCGGTGTCAGAAAGATTCCCCGGTGTCAGTCCCCGGACGACCCCGGAGTGCCCTCCGGTGGCCGAGCCCGGCGGTGCTGATTCCCAAGTGGGCGAAAAATCGGTTCCGTGTCTGAGGCCGTAACGGGAAGTTACGGATTTAAGCAGCAGTGACCGTTACGTTCCCTTACAGTCTCCTTGAGGTCGGTTATTTTGGTTATTTTGCGACTGAAAAGGCAAGTGTCAGCTAGGTGTCAGCTAGGTCCGCTGTTGGTACCGTTGCAAATTTACCAAACTACCACCAATGTGTCCCGTCAGCTTTACGTACTGTGTTAGTGAGCACCCTACTGTATACTATTGACAATTACCCATTTCTCATTCATGTGATCATCGTTGAAAATGTATGAATTCATTGTTCAGTCATGACAGCCAACAGCTGCAGGAGCAGCCTAGTCTGACCATATCATTCATCATAACACAGATGGGCGCACTTATAACAGAATTACTACATTTATTCAACATCACGAAGTTGCATTTGAATCAAACTTAGTTTATTTCTCTCTCTCTCCCCCCACCCATCTTCTCCTCCAGTAGTACAAGTAGTAGTACGTTTACTACAGTATCTACATTAAATGGAATTATTGTAATAAGTCACTTTGGATAAAAGTGTCTGCTAAATGACTATAATGCAATGTAACACATACTGAATATACTGTATATAACACACAACTATACCTATATCACACACAACACATACTGTACTGTATAATAACACACAACCCATGCTGTATCACACTAGCCAGGGGACATTGTATTCAAGCCAGGTCGGATATTTCAAATGAGTAACCTAGCCTACGTGTTATGTTGTTGTAGTGACCGGATATGCCCACTTGGGGGCAGCTCTGGGCGGGTTCAACTATGAATACATCCATGTAGTCGTCACTCCCTTTGTCCCGTTGTTGAACCTGCAGTTCGATGTTGCTACAACAAGAGCATTTACTGTTTTCGGCCACAGGAGGGCAGCAACAGGCTTAGATAAACTGTGTTCCTTGTTCAGTGGGCAGCAACAGGCTTAGATAGACTGTTCCTTGTTCAGTTTCAGCAATTCAATGAGTATTTGAGTTAGGCTATTTAGTTTATTTGTGTAAGTATTTCTGTTAGTTATACATTATATTTCTTTATTATTTCAGAGACCACACACTCACTGTCTGTTTATGTAAGTGAAGAGAATTGAAAGGTCAAATAATGTGTAATAAGGGTTTATAGAGGGGGCAGAGTCTTGCCACCACACCACTGTCCACGCCACGGACCCCACAAATCAGCCCCTGAAAGGGCTAGAGAAACATGGTCTTCACCGGTGGGGGCAGGTGGGTAGCCCGGAGAGGGCTCCACTGCCCCCGACCCAATATGAACCCAGGGGGCGGAGTCTCGCCACCACGCCACGGACCCCACAACTCAGCCCTTGAGTGGGTTAGAGACACAGGGTCTTCACTGGTGGGGGCAGGTGGGTGGCCCGGAGAGAGGTACACTGTCCACGACCAGCTCTGACCCGAGGGGGCAGAGTCTCGCCATCATGCCACTATCCACACCACGGATCCCACCACTCAGCCCATGAGTGGGCTAGAGACCCACAGTCTTCACCAGTGGGTGCATGGAGATTGCCCAGAAGTAACTGGACTAACCTTGAACTGCTCTGACCCGAGGGGGTGGAGTCTCGCTACCATGCCACTATCCATGCTACAGACCCCACAACCCAGCCCCTGAGTGGTCTGGTGGGTGCATGGAGATTGCCTGAAGGGCTCTGCACTGCCCCTGACCCATTCTGTCCCAAGGGGGCAGAGTCTCACCCAGGGCCGGCCCTAGGATTCTGGTGGCCCTAAGCAAGATTTTTTTTGGTGGCTTTCTGTTTTTCCTTTTTTGGGGGAGATCTTTTTGTTTTATTGCATATTAAATAAGAACACCAGTTTTTGGATAGGGGATACATGACAATGTAACAATATGTAAAAAAAAAAAAAGATATATATATTTATTTATTTATTTATTCATTTATTTAGCTGTGATGTGCCCCCCCCCCCTAGTGGTTGGTACACTTTCCCTGGGAGGCTGAGTAATGTGATGCCTCTATAATTGGCACACACCCTCTGGTCCCCTTTTTTGAATATTGGGACCACCACCCCAGTCTGCCACTCCATTGGCACTGACCCCGGACTTCCACGCAATGTTAAAGAGGCGTGTCAACCAAGACAGCCCCTCAACACCCAGCGCCTTCAGCATTTCTGGACGGATCTCATCACTTACAGAACAATTACAGTATTATAGTACGGCAAACATTACTTTCAACAGCTAGATGTACAAACATAACTATTGTTGTAAATACATTTAAGTTTGTTGAACAAGAGCTACTATTTCCGAGATGGATTCATTCAGTGTACAGGTCACTCCAAAACATTATTTACATGTTATGAAAATCCAGTAGAAATTTGAGAATTTCCCTGGACAGTGTCAACTATCACTATGTTTTGAAGATGTACAGTTAAAGCTACTATACAACACCAGCAGCAGTGTTTATAAATTGCTTTCCTTCATTCAAAGTAAATCCGGTGAGAGCCAGCTACAAACCATGGCTGGTCATTAGCTGGTCTTGCTGGATTTACCAGGTCTGTCTGGTCAGTCTCACCCTGTTAGTCTTAAAGCTACATGAGATAACTCGGCACTTTGGCAACCCCTCTGGTCGTGATAAAATCGGCACTGCGTTTTAAGAACCACACTTCCCACAATCCCCCACTCACTCGCTGTAATGATGGGGGTGATAACAAACGTGCGTGCGCAGACTGGATTGGAAGATTGTAGCTACTTTCTGGAAGGATGGCTTCAATGCAGGTAAATACCAGTCTTCTTTCTTGTATGTGCATGTAGATTTTGTTTCACTGGGCGAAGTGTTTGTCTTCCTGATGTTGTGACACACGAAACGTGTCACTTCCGTTTCCACCACAAGATTTCCCGCCAGTATACTAACCAGTATACCGAAATACTAAAATAATAAATTCACATGCAGTCTCATGTCACGAAAATGATTTTTGGGGTCTTGCTAAGGCCAATTAATAAACTAATAGCAAGTAAAAGTGAATATTGAACCATAAAAAAGTTCTCATTGAGCTTTAAGGGGGCGTAACCGTAGGACCTCGTCTCATTGTTGCTTGCGGCTTTAATTCGATTTTTATTACACATTTTATTGCAAAAAGTCTCTTAGTCCACAGGCAGAGAATGTTCAGAGACTTTATTCTCAAATGAAATCAGTACAAGCACAAGACATAGCAAGTAACCCCAAACTGAACAAACCTAATTTTGAGGCCAATGGGGTAGATGGTGATGGTCTAGATGACACTTCTCCACACACCCTGGTCCAGCATACCAGAGTTTAGTTCATCAGCACTGTAGCCAGGGTCCTTCATCAACATGTCCACGTATGTTGTCTTTCGAGCACCATGTGTCTTCACCATGCTTGGGTTCCCAGAGGACAAGGTTTGAAGTGATGAGGTCAGGAGGGCGTTTCCTATGGCTGGCTATCCTCAGTCTCCACTGACGTATCTTTGTGGTCAGGAGAGGTAGATCAATGTAGAGGTCAACTTTGTTCATGTGTTGCATCCACCAGACGTCCTTGACCTGAAGAGGTAGGCATATACCCTACCCACTTACCCACCCCCCTACCTACCTACCTACCTACACACCCATCTACATACCCACCTACCTACAGAATCTACCTACCCACCTACCTATCTACCTACCTACCCATCTACCTACCTACCAATCTATCTACCTACATACCCACCTACCTACCTACCTACCTACCTACCCATCTACATACCTACATATCTACCTACCTACCCATCTACCTACCTACCTAGTCAACTACCTACCTACCTAGTCACCTACCTACCTACCTACCTAGTCACCTACCTACCCATCTACCTACCTACAATACCCATCTACCTACCTATCTACCTACCTACCCACATGCCTACCTACCTACCCAACTACCTACCTACCGCTCTACCTACCTACCTACCTACCCACCTACCTAACCACCTGCCTACCTACCTATCTACCTACTTACCCAACTACCCACCTAACTACCTACCTACCCACCCACCTAGCTACTCACCTACATACCTACCCATCTACCTACCTACCTACCTGTAGCTACCTACCCAACTATTACCTACCCACCTAACCTAGTCTACACCTACCTCCGTACGGCCGAGGACATCTTGTGGATAGAACACATGAACATTGTTGACCTCTACATTGGTCTACCGCTGATGAACACAAAGATACATCGGTGGAGACTAAGGATAGCTGACCATATCGAACGCCCGGACCCGATCACTTCAAACCTTGTCCTCTGGGAACCCAAGCATGGTAAAGCCACACGTGGTGCTCTGAAGACAACATACGTGGATATGATAAAGAAGGTCATGGAGAGTGGTGGTTTGTCAGATGGAGCTGTGTGAGGATGTTAGGGCTAGCGGAGGAGGACCCAAAAGCAGACTCTTGGCTTGGAGGTGAAGCCAAGGCCAGGCAGGATCAGGTCGGAGAGACAAGCGGGGGTCAGGCAGGGATGTGGTAGTCAGACAGGCGTGGGTCGGGCAGGAGCGTGGTAGTCAGACAGGCGTGGGTCGGGCAGGAGCGTGGTAGTCAGACAGGCGTGGGTCAGGCAGGTTTGTGGTCCTCAGGCAGGCGTGGGTCAGGCAGGCTTGTGGATCTCAGACAGGCGCGGGTCAGGCAGAAGCGTGGTAGTCAGACAGGCGTGGGTCAGGCAGGTTAACTACGATAAATGCTGCTAATGGGCACGCAGTTCCCTCTGCGCCCTCCGGGAGGTGGTAGGGGTCTCATCTTCTGCGCCAAGGTCAGGCTCACACGCAGGGGCAGGGTCAGAGGCAGACACTGGTCCAGAGGCAGGTTCAGAGACAGAGACAGAGTCGGGGGAAACGGACCGGCGAGGCAGGCGCGGTGGAGCCGTGACAGAGGAAGTGGCCGTTCCTACAAACACTCCTTCCCAGTGATTGCAAAATTTCCTCCGACGGAGAACCTGCTCCCAGCCGGCTTTAGGTGACTGTGGTGGTTTGACAGATGGAGGAACGTCCGGCTCAGATTGTCCCTTTAGCGCCACCCCACTAGAGACCATGGGGGTGGATAAGGTGCTAGCGGGGCTGTCTCCTCTACTGGTCCTGGTGATCGCGAATGGTGGTGTGGTGACAGATGGAGCTGTGATAGAAGGGACTGGGTCAGATGGACCTGTGACAGACGGGGCTGTGTCAGGTGCCCTCTTCATCAGAGAGTCCAAGGTGGAAGTGGTCGCCCCTTGACAGACTTCTTCCCATTTCTCACGAATGAGCCTCTGACGCTGAGAGAGCTCCAGATCTCGTCTCCAGTGGGGCTCGGGTGATCGTGGAACGTCCAGGTCAGATTGGACCTTTACCAGCACACCACTAGACGCCATGGGGGTGGATAAGGCGCTAACGGGGCTGTCTCCTCTACTGGTCCTGGTCATGGAGAGTGGTGGGGTGACAGAGGGAACTGTGACAGAAGGGACTGGGTCAGATGGGGCTTTGTCAGGTGCCCTCTTCAGTAGAGAGTCGGAGGTGGAAGTAGGCGCTCTTTGATAGGCTCCTTCCAACTTTTCGCAAAAGAGCTTATGTTGCAGAGAGAGCTCAGGACCTCGTCTCCAGTGGACCTTGGGCGATCGTGGAGTGTCCGGCTCAGATTGTCCCTTTGCCAGCACACCACTAGACACCATGGGGGCGGATAAGGTGCTAGCGGGGCTGTCTCCTCTACTGGTCCTGGTGATCGCGAATGGTGGTCTGACAGATGGAGCTGTGATAGAAGGGACTGGGTCAGATGGACCTGTGACAGACGGGGCTGTGTCAGGTGTCCTCTTCATAAGAGAGTCTGAAGTGGAAGTGGTTGCCCCTTGATAGACTCCCTCCCACTTCTTGCGAAAGAGCCTCCGACGCCGAGAGAGCTCCAGATCTCGTGTCCAGTGAGCCTCGGGCGATCGTGGAGTGTCCGGCTCAGATTGTCCCTTTGCCAGGACACCACTAGACACCATGGGGGTGGATAAGGCGCTAGCTGGGCTGTCTCCTCTACTGGTCCTGGTCATGGAGAATGGAGGTCTGACCGATGGACCGCTGACAGACGGAACTGTGTCAAATGGACCGGTGACAGACAGTGCCCAGTGCACAGATGGAGCTGTGACAGACGGGACTGTGTCAAATGGACAGGTGACAGACGGGGCTGTGTCAAATGAACCGGTGACAGACGGGGCTGTGTCAGATGGACCGGTGACAGACAGGGCTGTGTCAAATGGACCGGTGACAGACGGAACTGTGTCTGATGGAGCTGTGACAGCTGCCCTGTTCACCAGAGAGTCTGAGCTCTTGCAACAGAGCCTCTGACAGCGAGGCCGCACCAGACGCTTCCAGTCGGCCTTGGCTGAGAGAGGAACGTTCAGCTCAGATTTGCCCTTTGACCTTTTGCCCATGTGTGTCGGGAAGGGCTCGGCGACGACGCCAGGTGGCACGGGGGCGGAGCCTCTACTCATCTCAGACACCGGGTCTTGTCCACAGCCCCCCGGATCATAGGAGTCAGAACCTGAATCGTCCATTAGCGCTTCCAAAAGGGCAGGGAAGTTGTCACCCCGGACTGTCACACTGTCCAGCTGGGCCCTTTTGTACGGTGGCCGACGCGTGCAAATCACAACGGCAAATCCGGAACACAACGGCAAGTTCAAAAAACACAACCGCAAAGTTCAAACACAACAACAAAGTTAAAAAACACAACAGCAAGTCATAAAACACAACTGCAAGTCGGAAACACAAATGCAATACAGAATACACAACAGCAAGAGAGAAAACACAATCGCAAAATGGAAACCACGATTGCAACTCCCAAAAACACAACGACAATAACCAGAAATCACATTAGAAATGTGTCAACCGGAAAGGGATTTACTACTTGTTGAATCTGATTGGGCAGCTATAGTGTCAATAACAGTGGGACGTGCGTGAAACGAATACTCAAATTAATTTGAAATGATACGTTTAATGACTGGGTTTAAGAATGGAACTATTTTTCTCACACATGCAGGAGCCTATCTTGCCTCCTGCCAGGCTGTTGTTATAAATAAGAAGTTCTTAACTACTTGCCTGGATAAATAAAGGTTATTGATTGCTGATGAGCTAGCTAGCTAATTGTCATTGATGTCATCAAATATTGGACATTTTTATCTATAGCTAGTGACCTGCTTTAGGAGGCTAGTGGCCTCTAAGTAGTTTGCACAAAACAGCTGATCAGACGTTACGATGCGCTAGGCTCTTGGCTAGTCTATGTGACACCTAGATGGCAATATAGCGAAAATAATGAAGATATGTTTTGAGTATATCTGTGGTGGTGATAGGATAACATTCATATACAGAGAGAGGACGAGTAGTTGTTTTGTTGTATATTATTTCAATATACAAGAGATCATCTAAAAAATAGATTACATCCTAATTCGTAGCATCATCCATGTCTAAATCCCGAGCAGCCAACACTTGGCCAACTCAACATCTGTCCTCTGTAAGGAAATCAGGTTACTGCGTGTCATAGGTAGCTGGGTAGGCTCGGACACAAGGTTTTTACTCTGGAGCATGCTCTGACTACGAGCACTTGTGTCAGCGGTAGGCGAAGTGGGCATAGATGGAACTGGGGCAGTTGATGAGTCAGACAACTCAGTCGCGAACACGGTATCAACCAAGTCAACTACCTCACTCAGTCCTGCGCACAGGTAGGCTACATGCGCACACAGGGAACACTTCAGGAAACCTAGCTCTGGGCCAACACATCAGGCTGTAGAACAGAGGGATATGTTCCAAAACCTCCAGCATAGGCATAACCCTGCCACCAGCAATATCGTTACCGAGCAAGAACATTTACACCTATTGGAAAAGACGGACGCACGGCCACCTTACACTCCACTGGCTATCACAACTGAAGTGCACCAGATGGAGAGGCACCGACACATATCTAATTTCGATGTCCTGCACCAATACACTAGAACCAGTGGAAGACTTTTCAGAAAAAGGCAGAATATCAGAGAGTATAAAAGACTGGGCTGCTCCCGTATCTCTCAATATGCGCACTGGATACTGGTCCGCCGCCGTGCCACTGAGAGAGACACCCACCCACAGGAACGGTGCGTAACCAGGGTGCAGTGAACCGCGCACTCCACCCAACTGGCGCTACTGGTTGCACCAAACCAACCTCCTTGGGGTGTTTGCTGGGCTGCGACATTTTGCGTTTCAACATGAAGCAGTCGGCCCTTACTCCAGCCAACCAGCTAACGTCAAAATCACTAGGACAAGAATGAATGAATGATGATGCTACGATTAGGATGTAATCTATTTTGTAGAGAATGATGATTGAAATAATATACAACAAAACAACTACTCGTCCTCTCTCTGTATATTAATGTTATCCTATCACCACCACAGATATACTCAAAACATATCTTCATTATTTTCGCTATTATTGCCATCTAGGCTCGTGTCACATAGACTAGCCGAGCCTGGCTATGCATCGTAACGTCTGATCAGCTGTTTTGTGCAAACTACTTAGAGGCCACTAGCCTCCTAAAGCAGGTCACTAGCTATAGATAAAAATGTCCAATATTTGATATGACATCAATGAGCTAGCTAGCTAGCTCATCAGCAATCAATAACCTTTATTTATCCAGGCAAGTAGTTATTTATAACAACAGCCTGGCAGGAGACAAGATAACAGACTGGCAGGAGGCAAGATAGGCTCCTGCATGTGGGAGAAAAATAGTTCCATTCTTAAACCCAGTCAATAAACGTATCATTTCAAATTAATTTGAGTATTCGCTTCCCGCACATGTCCCACTGTTATTGACACTATAGCTGCCCAATCAGATTCAACAAGTAGTAAATCCCTTTCCGGTTGACACATTTCTAATGTGATTTCTGGTTATTGTCGTTGTGTTTTTGGGAGTTGCAATCGTGGTTTCCAATTTGCGATTGTGTTTTCTCTCTTGCTGTTGTGTATTCTGTATTGCATTTGTGTTTCCGACTTGCAGTTGTGTTTTCTGACTTGCTGTTGTGTTTTTTAACTTTGTTGTTGTGTTTGAACTTTGCGGTTGTGTTTTTTGGACTTGCCGTTGTGTTCCGGATTTGCCGTTGTGATTTGCACGCGTCGGCCACCGTACTTTTGAGATACAATAAAATAAACTAAAATGACTTTTGATGATTTCAGTACACTTGTACAATCAAAATGCATCATACCACACATTTTACACATAAACACACATCTCACACATGCATGCACATGCGCACGCACAAACAAACACACACACACACACACACACGGTTGGATACACTGAAAAAAACATTATGAACTTACCAATCAATGTCTTTAAGGTTTTCATACTAATTTATAAAGGAAATACCAGATGGATGTTGAGGTCATTTAGGCTTCACAAAGACAGAGCAGCTTCTGTATTTGTTTGAATTGTATGATTAAAGTACAATGAAACTTTGATTACCAACCTTAATGATTCGTTGGCGATTTCTCCTTTGATCTAATAGCCGAAACACAATCAGGATCACAGAGAGAGCAATCAAAATTCCTGTGCAGAAGAGTGTCACATAAAGATCCAGGAACTGAAAGAGCGTCACCTCAGGACCTTGGTATACATGTCTACTTGAAATTGGCACCCTCTCTTGGGTTCTACAAATATGATTTATTCCACTACCGAACATATTGGCAAAGTCACATCTTTAGCAACATGTTCTTCTCATCGCAAACACCGCACTGACGCTTGTCCACTTGTTACAGCAGGATGTACCTTGCCGCTGTGACGTGTACATGTTAAGCCGTGATGTCACAGACCGGATAGGACACTGTGACTTGACGGCTAGTCCAGGCGGACAACTAATTGAAATAAATGTATGGCTAGATTTAAATAGATTTAAGCAATTTCTTTTTGCTTAAGACCCAACGATACCCCTTATTTAATACACTCCCACATTCAGAATTAAATAGGAGCGCTTAAAAGGCTGGTCGGATAACAACCGATAGCATAGTGTCCGTATATGTCACTCAGCGCTGCAGTCGTTAATTGTCCACGTTTTCGATAGAGATGGATAGGCATTATTGGCGATATGAAATAGGGTAATCGCTCTCTATGAATCATTAATATTCAAGGGCGTTTTGTTATTTTGAAGACTACTCGTATTAGTACCCTACTAACACAGTACGTAAAACTGACGGGACACATTGGTGTAATTGTGGTAACTTTGCGACGGTACCAGCAGCGGACCTAGCTGACACCTAGCTGACACTTGCCTTTTCAGTCGCAAAATAACCAAAATAGCCGTCCTCAAGGACACTGTAAGGGAACGTAGCCGCCACTGCTGCTTAAATCCGTAACTACGATGTAATTAAATAACGTGACAATGTGGTTACATCACAGTCCCAATCTGACTTTATTGGAAATGTGTCACAGTGGGTCAGAACATTTGTAAATTACTTAGGTTTTAAAATAAATTTTGAAGTCATACAGTTACAGAATTGTAATAATGAGGAGAAATCCTGCATGTCTGTTTTGTGTGTAATTTCTCATTTACAGTTAATATTAACACTAAAGATTTGCAGTCTAGGCCTAATAAAAATAATGATAAAAAATATGCCTATGAATAAACTCCTAATTTTGCAACCTAAATGTGAGCAATGAACGCTGAGCAGTGAACGTAGAATGCAAGGCATTGGGCTACTTTCTTAGGTGACACAATTGAAGAACTAGACAAACAAGTTACACACTCTGTGCCAGTAGGTGGCGGTATGCACATTAAAGTTGTTTGCGATCCGCCACAAAACCCAGCGAAGAAGAAGAAGAACGTGGACGGGTTAAACTTCCGCTCCGTTTGAAACAGAAACGATTGAGAAAGGCCAACACGCTGTCTTTGTCCCCGCGACAACACAGATCCTGTAAGTATCTCAATTTCAATGTATACATTAGTATGTATACATACATACTATGTATTTTGGTATCGTCCTAGATAAAACACCAACTTTATGTGCAAGCTACCCTTTTGTAATGATCTATATGCAGATGCTCTCTTTCCAATGTTAGCTAACTAGCTAGCCAGCTAACGTGATTAGCCTTTTTCTGTACATCATGGCTAGCTAAGTAGCCTACGTAAAATTACTCTCGCAATTATTGTTATAACTTTAGTTTTTGTGTAATTGTAGCTTAAATTATAATGTTGGCTTGGCAACTTGAGAATATTTCAGGTGTACACTATAACTTTTATGAAGTGTTGTTGTGGGCCATTGTTTCCTAATTACGGGCAAGTCTTCTCGAGTCTAGCAGGCTCGCGCGAGCTCCTGCACGTTCGTACTGTTTCATCGCTTGGAATAAAATGCGATAATTAGCTTACTCATTGATTTCGCATTAACCCACGACACCGTTAGTATGTGTTTGTTTTTAGGCATTCATTTTTCCGAAGTTAACGTTAACAGAATACTAGAAGCCCCAACAACGGAGCTAGGCTAGCTAGCAGGATTTGTTATAGCAGCCATCTTGGCTCATTTGGTTACAGCAGCCATCTTGGTGGATTTCATGTTACTCTTAACTGTTGAAATGGTTGCTCATTCTGTCAAACGGGTAAAGAATTGTGTACTACGTTTTCACTCACATACAAATCCAAATTTTGCATAATAGGTACTCATGATGTGGACTACTAATATAGTGTCTTGCAAAATCGATTTAATTACTGAGTGTGAAGGGTGGTAGACATGTTGCCCTGTTCCTCTAAACGTGTCAGAAATCACGTGGTCCTGTGGAGTGTGCATGTCAGCCTACGAGAGGGTCACCCACCCACTCTCTCTCTCTCTCCCTCTCTCCCCTCCCATGCTCTCAGTTGCCAACCTCCCAGTTCTTGTTTGAACTGAGCAAGAAGCAGGTGAGCGGGACAGGAAGAGGCGCTAAGACGGGACAGGCGTGGCCAGGGGCAGTCCTGGGACAGCACCACAGGCTCTGTGAGTCTTGTTCAGTTGAATGCCCTCATGAGTATTAACAGAAGAGCACCATATACATATGCACACATACACTCTTACATGTCGCTCTCTCCTCAGCTCAGCCCAATGGTCTCTGATGGTTCTGTCTGGCCAGCCCTTAGGTGGAGAAACACCTGATCATCAATAAAGGCACACGTAAGTACAAATGCACATACGTTTCCATAGACGGGATAAACAAATGGGGATATTGATATTGAGTTAATGTTAGCGGTAGACGTGAGATTCATAAGACACATCACTGACGCCAGTGACGCCACAATATCAGGGAAATTGAGCAATTGCTTCCCTGTAGTGCAAACTTGCAAGATTCGCTCAGTTATTAACCCTTCTTGCCTTTTTTGTTGTTGGTTTTCTCTCTCCTCCTTCCTCTCTGTGCAGTTCTCCTGTGTGCTGAGCCGCTATCCCATGTATTGCCACTGCTGACAGGGTAGAGCTCAGCCCCATGCAGAAGTGAGTGATGAGGAGAGGGAAGATCATTTTCCCGTTTTTTTTCCCTCCAGTTTTAGGAACCGTCTCAAGAATGTGTTCCCCACTTTTATGCCTTTAAATCAGGGTTGGAGTATTCCAGGTGTGTGGCCATGGCCATGAACACCAGTAGAGGAGGGAACCAAGTGTCTCATTCTCTCTCCACAGTTGTGTGGTTGTAACCCCCCACTAGCTACATATTCATTCAATCTTTATTTAACCTCGTGAATCAATTGAGAGTAAGCTCTCATTTACAATGACGTATAATCACTCTATATTTGAACTTGTACTACAGGTGAGATAATCCTTTTTAATGTTCTCTCTCATTCGCTCTCCTAGCTGTGATGTTAGAGTTGTGCAAGACTTGGGTGTTCTCCTGCTCTGAGTGCCCATTCTCCTATACCTCCCAGATCTACCTCCACAAGCACATCAAGAGGAGCCATGACAACCTCTGTCTCTGCTGAGGAACACACAGAGCATTATGAAGTAGCCAGTGCCTTGGCGAAGGTGTTTGAGCAGCAGTCATCAATGGATTAACTCCCAAGACACAAGGAAGAGACAGCGCAACACACGCTATGACTCCAGTGACGAAGGTAATATAATAAAGTGCATTCAACAGTCCCAAAAGAGTACTACTTGAGTTGACTAATCTGAGCTAATTTACCTCTACTATATGTTCCAGTGCCCAGGCAGCCGGTCGGCAGAACTCAGACCAGACCAGCTATGCCAGGTGCCAGAGCCGGAAGGCATGCTCTGCCAGTTATCAATGCAGGTATCCATGCATGTTTGTGTGGGTGAAATGTCTATGCATATTTGCACACTTACAGTTAACTCAGGACTTTCTGAAGACTCATGTACTCAGTTCACTAATTCGCTCATCTCACATCTCACTACTCGGCAGTAGATGTTCATCGCCCGGGTCCTTTGAGCCAAGGCGCTGTGAGCCCAGGCCCTTCAGCCCTTCAGACGTCCAGGCACGAGCAGCATGCATCAGCGATTAGCACCCCGGCCAGACCAGGTCAGGGTCTGACATGTCTCATGTCGAGTTGATTCTTCCCCTTATGCCAGAATCACTACGCCGCCAGCACCATAGTTTCCTGCTCATCCCTTTATCCTCTGGTTTTCAGGTAGTTCTCTGATGCCATCGCCTGTGAGACCAACAGCTCCAGCAGTGTTGCCATCAAGCTCTGCAGATACTGGTATGCTGAATTTTGTGAACTACTTCATGCTGCATGTAGGGATATACTTTGAGCTGAATATCCATTATGGGACCGTACAATTACTTATAGCCACATCTGTGTTTAATATCCAGACTTCCAGAGGATGATGTGTCAGCAGTTCTCCAGCGTCATGCAGAGTCTGAGGGAGATGGCACAGACAATGATGAGGCTGGAGCAGAGACTGTCCGGCGAGTCTGCAGACAGCTATCGGGGAGCAGTACTGGATGACCTGCACCCTGCTAAAACGGAGGAGGAGCTGCTGGTCTTGGAGGAGCAGCTGAAGGACAAGGATCATCAAAGGAAGATGGTGAGTAACTTCAGGGCAGAACTTTGTTCCTTATTTTTGCAGGGAAGTGTTAAGGAAATGTAAAAGTAAATGATTGTCTTTATGTTTTGCAGACACGATATCTGAGTTCCATTGGTGGTACTGCAAATGCTAAATATAGCCAGTGGTACTGCAAATGCTAAATATAGCCAGTGGTCAGTAAGTGACCATATTTGCACCGTGCGAAAAAGACGTGCAGACCAAGTCATATAAATACCTGTAAATCTAGTGTCAGCCAAGTGAGTTTATTACGGAAGTTCCTGCCCACGTTTTTTGCACGCGGCCGCACCATATTTGCACCGTGCGAAAAAGACGTGCAGACCAAGTCATATAAATACCTGTAAATCTAGTGTCAGCCAAGTGAGTTTATAACGGAGGTTCCTGCCCACGTGATCACGTGCGTTCTTTGCACGCGGCCGCAACTTCTGAATGACGTGTCGTTCTAATCGGCAGATCTCGCGTTTCCGTAAATGGCCGCGTAATTTCCGCACGCGGCGCAGATGAATCGTCACCTATAGCGGCCGTATGTAGAACGTTTGCGCAACCTGCGTGTGTTAGTAGGGTAGTAGGATTTGAAAGGACCCCACGACAGGCGCGCTGCGCTCCTGAACCCCGAGTGCACAGCCCATGATCCGATGAGAGAGAGCGGTGTCGTGTGGCCGATTAAAGCCCCCCGGGTCCTGTTATTCTATTCATAAAGTAGCCTACTTTGAGACACAACCTCAAAGTGCTGACGAAACGGCTACTGCTCCGTTGAATAGCCGCGAACCCAACCAAAACATAGTTTTGATGAACACCGTTTGGAGACCAGTGCTATGAGCACCCTACTGCATACTATTGACAATTACCCATTTCTCATTCATCCCTACTAACACAGTACGTAAAGCTGACGAGACACATTGGTCGTAGTTTGGTAAATTTGCGACGGTACCAAAAGCGGACCTAGCTGACACCTGCCTATACAGTCGCAAAATAACCAAAATAACCGACCTCAAGGAGACTGCTTAAATCCGTAACTACGATGTGATTAAATAACGTGACAATGCTGTTGCATTACAGTCCCACCCTGACTTTATTGGAAATGTACATTTGTCACAGTGGGTCAGAACATTTGTAAATTACTTAGGCTTTAAAATAAATTTTGAAGTCATACAGTTACAGAATTGTAATAATGAGGAGAAATCCTGCATGTCTGTTTTGTGTGTAATTTCTAATTTACAGTTAATATTAACACTAAAGATTTGCAGTCTAGTTCTAATAAAAATAATTATTAAAAAAATATGCCTATGAATAAAGTCCTAATATTGCAACCTAAATGTGAGCAATGAACGCTGAGCAGTGAACGTAAAACAAAGAATGCAAGGCATTGTGCTACTTTCTTAGATGACACAATTGAAGAACTAGACAAACAAGTTACACACTCTGGTACAGTAGGTGGCGGTATGCACATTAAAGTTGTTTGGGATCCGCCACTAAACCCAGCGAAGAAGAAGACGACGACGGGATATCCTTCCGTTTTGTTTGAAACAGAAACTGTTGAGAAAGACCAACACGCCTGTCTTTATCCCCGCGACAACACAGATCCTGTAAATATCTCAATTTCAATGTATATGTTACGGTCAATGTGAGAAAACGGGGAATGTGAGCTTTTCCCGGTTATTGCGCACATTCCCCGACCTCGCGGGGAATGTAGGAGAAACGTGCGTTTGTCACATCTCCCGGGTAATGTGCACATTCCCCGACCTTGCGGGAGATGTGAGAAATTGGTTAGTATTTCTCACATCTCCCGTACGGTCGGAGATTGTGCACATTAACTGGGAAATGCTTACAATTCCCGACCTTGCGGTCAGGGTTGCCAGATTGGTGTGATTTTTTCCAGCCCAATGAGTGCTCAAAATCCGCCCAATGTGATAAAAAAACGCCCAAATATTATAGTATATAACATATAGCAGTGCATGCTAAGAAAAATGCCTTTCAGTTGAAATACCGAAAATAATAATAACTTGTGGTAAACTGCAACACACGCCTACACGTCACACACACAGCCTACGACTGAGAGAAAATGATAAATGCAGAAATGAAGATGCAGGCAACAAATTATAATAACACATGAGAAGCATGGCTATATCATGAATAGAGGACAAGATGACAAGCTAGATAACAAGCTTTAGTGGTGACAAGAAACCGCTAGAGAACGTGACAAGTGGACTAGGCTACACAACCTCCAATGGTAGGCCTATATAACCACCTGTATAACAACCCATGAATAGCCTACCTGCTCGCCTACAATAACCGAGTCAGGAGTGAAACACTCAGGCAGGCAAGCAGGCAGAGGCACAAGTAATGCATCACTCAATGATGCGACATCCACAAACACCTGCTGTATAGTATTAAATAAAAATGTCTTACCTTCAAGCCGAACAGGCCAGGAGTCCATTACAACTTCTAACGTAACTCGTAAATGTAAAACTATGTAGGCCTACATGTGGTGAACTTTCTAATTAGCAAGTATTAATAGATGGTTGAGTCAAAGCTGTCGGGGAGGGTGGAACGGTGCAGCCGTCAAACCGCTCCGTGTTAGACCGAGCGCGTCCATGCGAGCAGAAAGCAGCGGTAATCCCATGTGATTTCTGGCATCATCTTTAGCGTCACTTGGGAAACTTCTCTCTCCACATGAGCATTTGATATGGGCAGAGTGAGCAATCTGATTGCGCCAAGTGCCACATCCTGAAAGCACAGATTTCCTCCAGCATCTTTAAAGGCCTCCACCTCCAGCCAAAAGGCATCGATGCGGTGATCAGAAACCTGCTGATCCCACATCCCCACGTTGGCATCTTTAGGTTTCTTCGGGGGTAGCCAGCTAGATTAGACTCCGACCTCGACCTTCTCCTTGACCGTGTGAATCAAATGCATTGAACAGGGAGAGCTCCCTCGCCCCTATTGGACAGGTGCACATCTCCCACCCTATTACTAACATCATTGGATAAAATTGAAACATCTGTCCCGCCAGTTTTAAAATATATATTTATATTTTTAAACACCCGCCCAATGCTATTTTTTCCAGCCCACCCGCCGAATGCTTTTTTTTCCGGCCAAACGTGATCAAAAGAAGCCCAATTGGGCGTGAACCCGCCCAATCTGGCAACACTGCTTGCGGTAAATCTAGGAAAGCGCAACCGTATGCAAAACCTCTGCGCAGCCGGGTGGTGGGAGAGGGCTTATGTGACGCCTCAGATGGCGTGTACCATAAGAGGCACCCACGGTAGTTGGGCTAACGTTACTGGCGCACACCTGTGAGAGATTTTTCGTCTTTTCGTCTGTCTTTCGGCTAGCTAACGTGTAGGGTTCCTTTGGAGGTTCCCACCTTCCTGTTGTTGCAATGTTCCTTTTGCGTTTGTTAACTTGATCACCAGTGTAGGCCTATCCTCCTAATACTACTTACACTGTGTGCAGCATAGGCTATATTACTGTTCAAGGTAGACCACAGACTGTCATTAACTGTAGGGGAGGACCGGGACGAATGAAACACTTTTTGGTTTGATCAGATTTACACAGAAATTAATAAAGAGTGAGCTTACATTTTTTGATGACAAACAACTTGTACATGTCCTTTACTAACCTATTAGTTGTAAGTTTCGTTCTGTGGTGTAACAGATCAATTCAAGACGGCCGAGAACAGAAGATGTGCATTGTTTCTCTTGTCCCTGCTGTGCGGGGCGAGTGAAACAGAGGAGTGGGACAAGTGAAACAGTGAGATTGTTTTGCTTATTGTGTTGCGTAGCCTCGCGGCTTGTAGGCTAATTATCTTAATTTTCAACACATGTATAATTAGACCCAATTTAATGTTTCCATTAATGCAATTGATGCTATGTATTCGAAAACCATGGGCAAAATGTCAAGCGCCTCTTGTTCTAAGCGCACAAGCCCTCTCCCACCACCCGGCTGCGCAGAGGTTTTGCATACGGTTGGACTTTGCTAGATTTACCGCAAGGTCGGGAATTGTAAGCATTTCCCGGTTAATGTGCACAATCCCCGACCTTGCGGGAGATGTGAGAAATACTAACCAATTTCTCACATCTCCTGCAAGGTCGGGGAATGTGCACATTACCCGGGAGATGTGAGAAACGCACATGTTTCTCCTACATTCTCCGCGAGGTCGGGGAATGTGCGCAATAACCGGGAAAAGCTCACATTCCCCGTTTTCTCACATTGACCGTAACATATACATAGCTAGCTATGTATTTTGGTATCGCCCTAGATAAATGACACCAACGTAATGTGCAAGCTACCCTTTTGTAATGATTCACTATCTGCAGATGCTCTCTTTCCAATGTTAGCTAACTAGCTAGCCAGCTAACGTGATTAGGCTTTTTCTGGCTAGCTAAGTAGCCTACGTAAAATTACTTTGTCGCAATGATTGTTATAACTTTCGCTTTTGTTGTAAATTGTAGCTTAAATTGTAATGTTGGCTTGGCAACTTGAGAATATTTCAGTTGTGGACACTATAACTTTTGTAAAGTGTTGTCGTGGGCCATTGTTTCCTAATTACGGGTAATGGTGGAGTCTTCTCGAGTCTAGAAGACTCGCTCGAGCTCCTGCAGGTTCGTACTGTTTCTTTGCTTGGAATAAAATGGGATAATTAGCTTACTCATTGATTTCGCATTAACCCACGACACCGTTAGTAGGTGTTCGTTTTTAGGCATTCATTTTTCCGAAGTTAACGTTAACAGAATACTAGAAGCCCCAACAACGGAGCTAGGCTAGCTAGCAAGATTTGTTATAGCAGCCATCTTAGCTTTTTTGGTTACAGCAGCCATCTTGGTGGTTTTGGGATGTGATTTCATGTTACTCTTAACTGTTGAAATGGTTGCTCATGCCGTCAAACGGGTAAAGAATTGTGTACTACGTTTTCACTCACATACAAATCAAAATTTTGCATAATAGGTACTCATGATGTGGACTACTAATATAGTGTCTTGCAAAATCTATTTAATTACTGAGGGTGAAGGGTGGTAGACATGATGCCCTGTTCCTCTAAACGTGTCAGAAATCACGTGGTCCTGTGGAGTGTGCATGTCAGCCAAGGAGAGGGTCACCCACTCTGGCTCTCTCTCTCTCTCTCTCCCCCTCTCCCCTCCCATGCTCTCAGTTGCCAACCTCCCAGTTCTTGTTTGAACTGAGCAAGAAGCAGGTGAGCGGGACAGGAAGAGGCGCTAAGACGGGGACAGGCGTGGCCAGTGGCAGTCCTGGGACAGCCCCACAGGCTCTCTGAGTCTTGTTCAGTTAAATGCCCTCATGAGTATTAACAGAAGAGCACCATATACATATGCGCACACACACTCTAACATGTCGCTCGCTCCTCAGCTCAGCCCAATGGTCTCTGATGGTTCTGTCTGGCCAGCCCTGAGGTGGATAAACTAGAGATGGGCCGATCGATCGGTGGCCGATTCAAAACCGGCCGATTTGACTAAAATTAGCCCAATCTGCGACCGGCCGATCTGGCTTTAACTGGCCGGTTTCTGTGAGCCGATTCTATAGTTCTACGGTGGATTTGATGAAGACAAAATACAAGAGCCATGGTGAAGTGTATTTCCTGGAGGGAGTGATACAGTCCTGAGAAGTAACCGTTCGCGCCGCACGTTGAGCGGAGAGCAGCAACGACAGCAGCAGCGCAGTTTTAGAGGTCAGTTCGGACCACTCCAGACTATAGGCTATTGGCATACTGGCCAGTTATTTTTCCGCACATAGAATAGCCTACAGAAATGAACTATTATAGCCTACAACTACAGTAGCCTAATAGCCTACATTTGATTGTTGTTATATGCCATCATTGAAAAATAATAGGTAGCCTAAGCCACTAAGTCGCCGTAGTAGTTCTGTGATTAGAAGTAGGGTTGCACTACTGTGCACCCGTTCGTTCAGTTGAAATGTTGCATCACGAAGGCCACGATGACCAGCAGGTTGTCTGCAGAAGAAGCAGGTGTCTTGTCTCATTTCAGAAGTACTTGATGACTGGGACCTTGTGCACTTATAGTCTGTGGGTCAAGACTTTCACTGCCTGTTCCCAGCGCTCGCTTTTACGCTCTTTGCAGAATGGTTCGATTGTACTTCAGCCTGCATGTCTGATGGTATTGAGCTTTGTTCACAACCATGGCTGCTTTAATACCTCAGCCCTCATTCCCAGCTCTGGGTTGCGCTGTGCTTCAGGAGAAAAAAAATTAACCAGTAGTATCCAGCACGCCCTGCCTTTTGAGAAAAAACACTGATTTCGTTTAGGGCTGCGCTCTCGAAAAGCCAGCTGCTGCACATCTCTCTTGCTAAGATGGAGGCCTCTCTATGCCGTGGCCTTCAACACTGCAGCTAGCTCCTTCTGGGAGGTACTGTTTCATTAAACAAGTTTTCACCAGCTGTTAGCAGGACAGTACAGTACTTTACATAGTCAGCTAGATATATCAATATATTTTACAGCTTAATCAACTGAAGTTTTGGTCAAAGCCATGGCCAACAGCCTAACAGCACATTAGCTCTGACTAGATCTCTACTGGGGGAGAGGTAAACCCAGGACACCAATGTCACAAAACGGGCCAGTGTTGTTGTGGGCATGCAGTTTGTCACCCAGTAAATACTCTCTCTGATGATAGAGATACCGTAACTCTCTCTCCCTCCTTCACTCCCTCTCTCTCCCTCCTTCACTCCCTCTCTCTCCCTCCCTCTCTTTGTCCCTCTCTCTCTCTGTCTCTCTCTTTCTCCCCCTCCTCTCCTTCCCTCCTTCTCTCTCTCCCTCCCTCAGTCATGTCGCGTCTGTCGTCGTTAGATGAAGACAGGGTGTCTTACAAAGAGACCCTACAGGTGAGGGTATAGAGAAATCATAGACGTAAAGGGTTGTTTAATGAGTGAGAAAAAAAACTCGTTCTTGCTGTCTTTACCTTTGTTCTCTCTCTCCCTCCCTCTCTCAGGGTGTTTAAGAAGAGGCAGAGGTGCGCCTACAGCAGGGCCAGAAGCAGTGCCAGCACAGCCAGCAACATCGGTACTGATGACCTCACTTCCTGTCGGCACTCACTCAAGTCTAAGCCTCTGAAATAAATACGCTTTCTAGGGCTAGATACCGTAACGCACAGTAGCTCGTCTGAATGATCTCTCTCCTCTCTCTCTACCTCTCCTCACCCTTCCCCTCTCTTCTCCTCTCTCTCTCTCCTCTCCCACCACCCCCCGCCCCCAGGCATGGCCCCATCCATGAGGGGCAACCTGGGGACCCCCCCTGTGCCCAGATCTGCGCCCCCACACATGAGTTGGGTTGAGGTGAAGTGTACATGTGTGTGTGTTCTCCTCTCCTGAGGCGAACACCAACAGCCTGTGCTCTTGTGGTGAGAGGAGGCCTCGCGTTCGCTAACTTGAGCCACTCGGCTAGTGTTAGTTTGAGCAGCATAGTTGCTAGGGTTAACATGACATCTCTCTCTCTCTTCCGGGCAGGTGTGGTGTACCTCCCCCTGCTCCTCCTTGCTCTCCTGATAACTGGTGAGCAGTTTGTCCTATAGTTGGTAGTAAAGTGTGATAATTAGTAGGGCTGGGTATCGATTCGAATTTCAAGAATTGATTCGATTCCGATTCATAAGGTTCAGAATCGATTATCACGATTCGATTCCATTCAATATTGATTCGGTTAGTGTTACTTAAACCTGTTTTTTTGAGCTGTAACCTCAATTACATGACTGCCAAGTTATGCAACACATCAATACTAGGGCTGGGTATCGATACTGATTTCCAAAATTGAATGAATGAATGAATCATTGAATGAATTAATGAACTATTCATTCCTTAATTTATTCATTCATTCATTCATTAAATAAAAGATCGATTTGGGGATTCATGAATCGATTCTGAATCGATTAATCAATTTTTTAAACCCAGCCCTAATAATTAGAGCCACATTCACGGTCCACATCAGTGCCGGTCCTAGCTCTCTTCCTCCTCTCCTCTCTTCCTCCTCTCCTCTCCTCAGGTTGGTCTCTGTATTTCTGGTTGTCTCTCTTCCTCCAAACGAATGTGGCCCTGGAGGAGAGGGTGACCCAGCTGACGGTGAGTGTGATCCCAGGACCACTAGTCTTAACAGGTAGTGCTCAGTGCGAAACCTGCTGGACAGCCACTTGGGTACAGGTGGACCAATCAGCAGTCGGATCAGAATGAACAAAAATTCAAAGCCTACTGGTACAGTACCTGTACTCCAATGACCAGCTCACTGGCCTTGTGGTTAGAGTGCCTGTCCTGAGATTGGGAGGTTGGAGGTTTGAACCCTTGCCTAGTCATACCAAAGACTATAAAAATGGTACCCAATGCCTCCCTGCTTTGCACTCAGCATCAAGGGTTGGATTGGGGATAAGACCCTGCGACATACCAGCTTCATGTCCAGGGGTGTACTTGTTCATCAAGCTGCCTCACACTAAGGAATTAGGAGATAGGCTCCTGCCCTATGCGCCACTAGGCTCGAGAACCATTAGTTTTCAAGGCTACTTACTACCTGAACTCCAGTAGGTGGACCTACTCGTTTTCCATACAAGTTGTTTAATTTAAATTGTTTTTTTTGTGTGTGTTTGTCTTCTCTAGATGGAGCTCAGGCAGATGAGAGACAGAGAGGAGAGGTAAGGCTGGTTTAATTGCTCTGCTTTGATGGCCTCTTGTTTTGTTTTGTCTTGGTCTGGTATTGTATCGTCACCTCTGCCCCAGCGACAGCGCAGGGCGAGAGGTCATGTTTTTGGTGCCGTGCTGACGCCCGTTTGTCCGTCCGTCCATCCATCCGTTAGCAGGATCACGCGACAGTTATCTGACCGATTTTCATGAAACTCGGTGGAAGGGTGTAGCACGGGCCGAACTTAGAACCCCTTATATTTTGGAGCGGATCTGAATCTCGGGGCGGGTCCATGAGCCGCCCAACATGGCTGCCCGTTCATTGTCATAGGGGGGAGGGTCTTGAAACGGACATATCTCAACGTGGGAAGGTCACAGAGACACGGGGGGCTGGACTGGCATAAAGCATTTGACCTAACGAATGCAGAAATACCAAACATATATCCTGCTCACACGCACTTGCGTACGTACAGAGACATGAAATGCATTCACGGGCAGAGGTCTGTGCTCTCCCAGAACCACTTCTAGTAATGTTATGGTGTTATAGTATGTGTGTCCTGTCCTGTCCAGGGCCGCCACTGACCAGCGACATCAACTGGAGGCACTGGACACCCAGGTAGACGCACACAAACATACACACACACACACACACACACACACACAGAGGCGAGGTTATATAATGGACTCCGGCAGAGAATAGAAGCACAGAATACACACACTTCTAGTTTGAGACAAATGGAGGAGTTCTACAGGGACCAGCTACCGGTGAGTGAGTAGAGAAGGATGGAGGTAGAGAGAGAGAGAGAGCTAGCGAGCATAACTGTGTGTGTGTATGTTTCTCAGGAGAGGCCGGTAGCTGACAGAATGCCCGATTTTGCCTTGGAGTCCCTAGGTTGGTGACATCACCGACTCTTCAGCGTCCTGATAGGCTGATTTCATGTCTCACGTCACCTGATGTTTACAGCACCCTCTTCCATCATGTACAATGTTTTTAACCTGCTCATCACTCACTGTGTGTGTGTGTGCGTCTGGTGTGTGTGTGTGCGTCTGGTGTGTGTGTGTGCGTCTGGTGTGTGTGTGTGTGTGTGCGTCTGTGTGTGTGCGTGCGTCTGGTGTGTGCGCGCATGTGTTTGTGGTGTGTGTGTGCGTGTGTGTGCAGGTGCCAGTGTGGTCAGCAGTTCCGAGACCTACGGTTCTAGCTTTACAATATTTGGTATTCGCCTCCTGGTTTTCTCAAAGAGCCCCCGCATTGTCATTCAGGTACCACACACACACACACACACACACACACACACAACAAAGGGGCTTTATTGGCATGGGAAACATACATTTACATTGCCAAAGCAAGTCTAAAATAAATAACTAAAAACGTATAGAATAACATGTCTAAGAAAAATGTGGACATTGCAGTTTGAAAAACGACCGTACAAATAATTGAGAACTCTGTCCGTCTCTTTCTCTCTTCTCCTTTCTCTCTGTCTCTCTCTCTGTCTTTCTCTGTATCTCTAAAACCTCAGGGGGACTCTGTCCTTCGTGGGAGGTGTTGGCCGTTCCGGGGTGAGCAGGGGGGCATGGTGATCGCGCTGTCCCATGCCGTCACCATCACCCACGTCACCCTGGACCACCTCAACCCCGCCAACTCTCCTGATGGCCTCATTAAGAGCGCACCCAGGGACTTTGAGATCTATGTGAGTAGTGGTCCCCCACCGTGACATTTGACACTTGACCTGTAGTTAGTGTGGAAGTGTTGGTTTGGTAGTGTTAGCTGACAGTATATGTCTCTCTTTCTGTTTCCCTGCCTCCTACCCTTCCCCTACCCTCTCTCTGTCCTCTCTCTATCTCCTCTCTCTCTCTCTCTCTCTCTCTCTCTCTCTTTCTCTCTCTCTCTCTCAGGGTTGCCTGGCTGACTCCGAGGAGGGAACCTTGCTGGGCAGGTTCAGGTTTGAGGAGCATGGAGCCTCCACCCAGACGTACCCGCTGCCTGTGAGTCCTCCATCCTCTCACCAGAGAGGAAATCATTGTTGATCAGAGAAGGGCTGTGTTCAAATGTATCCATTCAAAGATGGAAAAGGTAGCACATCTCAATTTCCAGTCAAGGAGGGCCAAGATACTAATTATTCCACTTGTTTATTTGGCCAACATCACAATAGATAAGGGCTCACGTGTTTGGGCATAGCGCCTTTCACAAAGCACTGCTCCAGCAAACACAGCACACAAGTCAAGCCAGCCAGTATAAATACTGCTCCGAATAGAGTCCCAGCCTGACACTATTACCTCACACCAGAGTTACAGCTGGCTACTCCAGAATTATTTTGCCGTTGCTCAGCTTTGCTCAAAATGAGTGCGGCTAGCAGCCCTGATACAAACACTGAGCTATTTCCTCTCACCAGTGTTCCAGGTAGGCTACTCTAGAATTATTTTGCCAAAATTAATCCTTCAGTAAAATTGAACAAAATTTCAAGAGGTAGACATCCTGCCACTGAAGCTCTGGTCTTGATGGTCGTTGGCCTCCAAGGCCATTGGAAGTCACCAATCGCGTATTACCTTACATCTACACTCCACGCAGACACAAGAAAGAGCTGGTTGTCCACGCTTTAGAGGCACTGCATGAGAGGTGCATCAAAGTAGTCACCATTACAATGGATGGACATGCCACCAACATCGGTATGTGCAACCTGCTTGGATGTGACCTGAAGAGAAACCCGGAAGTTCCTCTGAAGACCAGCTTTCCCTACCCCTCTTCAGGTGAAGAGGTGTTCATTGTAATGGATGCGTGCCACATGCTCAAGCTCTCACGCAACATGCTCGAGGTAATTGATGCTTTAAATTTCTCTATTAGTATTTGTGCCAGTCCTCTCCACAGCAGATAATGTCTATTCCTATCCTCTGTATCCTCCTCTCTCACTGTTTTTTGTTTGTTAATGAATGTTTCATGGAACTGCTCACTTTTCTCTTAACCTAGCATCCACTATTCTTTCTCGTGTCTTCATGTTATGACTGATTAGTTTTGTCCCTCTGTAGATGCCAAAGCACTGGACATCAGCCTTGTTCTTGTACTTGTGCAAGTAGTGACAAATAATGATTCTGATTCCATGTCTGTAGTCATACAGGACTATCAAAAGCAGCAGTGGCAGGATCGAGTGGAAGCACATTATTCAGCTGAATAATGTGGCTAAAAAATGCTGGACTACATGCGGCCAATAAATTGACAGACAAACATGTCAATTTCAACAACCAAAAAATGAAGGTATGTATGTACCTGTGTATGTATGTTGTATGTTCATGCACTCTGAGCTTCGTTCCAATGTAAAGTGCAATACAAATAAATTCCATTATTATTATTATTATTATTATTATTACTACTATTACTATTATTATTATTATTATTAAGGTGTCCCTGGCTGCACAGACATTAAGCCACTCAGTTGCAGTGGCCCTCCGGACACAGAGATCTTGGCTACACACAGTTCAAAGACTGTGAAGCCACAGCTGAGTTCATTGAGGTATTGCGACATTAGGTTATTTTAGGTTACATATCCTGCCCCACTCTTACACACTTGCATGGCAGTATAGCCTGTCAAAGTTTTTCAATAATTAGTGTAAAAGTTGAATTGTAGCATCAAGAACAATTAACTGATTATGATGTGTTGTGATGGTAGAGTTGTAATGAGTTGTGAAGGTAGAGTGGCTTTGTGTAGGGACAATGATGCCTTCTCACCCCCTTTCCAGGCAGCCCCCTCTTGCCATTATAACTTTGTGCCACTGACCATCAAAAATTAAGTTATATCTCTGATACCTATGGGTCATCAGCTTCTTCCCTCTGTAGTTGCCGTAGCTCTGGCATCAGATAACATGTTATGATGATTTAGATGTGTCAGTTAACCCACACATTTTTCAGATGATTGACAGGCTGTTCGATATAATGAAGAGCCGCAATCCCCGAGCTGGAGGATTCAAAGCTCCTCTTGGGAACCTCAATTGGTGCCAGAAATTAGACTTCTTGTCGAGAGCCAGGAAGTACCTGATTGATTTAGTGATGCAGGATGGCAAACACCTTCACCAGTCAAAGAGGTTTTTAAAAATACAGACTGCATCGAGTTCACAAGATGCTGTTCTGCATAGTGTTCATAAGATGCTCATGTATCTTCTGCATCGAGTTCATAAAATGCTCTGTGTTACAATGCTGACGAAACCCAGGAAGGCCACACGGAAGCAGAGGGAAAAATTGTTAGCCTAAACGGTGTGGTTTAATAAAATAAAAGTCCAAGCAAGAAATAACTTAATAATAATAACATCTGTGTCCATGTAATCCGTAATCCGTGAGAGTAGTCGAGGTGCGTCTGTGGTCGTTGAGGAGGAGGTCCAATCCGGGGAAGAGGGAGGCTGAGAAGGGAATGGAGGAATCTGGGGTAGTAGGGATGGAAGCCGGGAAAGGTCCATGGGAAAACAGGAGCACCGGAGCAGGTACAGAAACCTGGGGAGGAACACAGGGTAAAGAACACGCACGGTAGGAAAACACGAGGAACAAACAATAAACCGCTGGTAGTCACTCTGCATAGGTTACCCGTCAGCAACAGTAAGAACTGGCACTGGTGGTTGTTCGCGCTGGGTCTTTATAGGCGTCGGCTGATTGGCAGGCCAATCAGATCACTGCCAGATCACTCTCAGGTGTGGAGGAAAGAGCCGACGCCCTGGTAAGGTGCTGAGAAGGCCTCACGATAGCGCCAGAGGGTTGCGAGGGTTGCAAAGGCCTCACAGCACTGTTAGAATGGGGTTCATACAATTCTCTCAATGTTGTCTGAATGTTTTAATTTAATATAATCAAAGCATTTTCCTTTTAAGGCACCTGTCTGTCATTGGGCTGGTGATTAACATCGATACCTTGACGCAAATGATCCCCAAACTGCTGGAGGACCAGCAGTATGTGCTGACCTACAGGTTTAGCCAGGATCATTTGGAGCTGCTCTTCAATTCAATCAGAGCATCAGGTTTGCATTTTATAGTATTTGCAACAAAAAAGGGTCTAATCACCTTGTGGCCTCTGTGTCTGGTATAGTGTTACTATGGAATAAGCAAGTTGCCTTGATCTCAAGTAGCAGTGTTTGGTTGTGGGTATACTGTCTTGTCTTGTGGAGAATGCTCTGGTCTACATCGCAGGATTTGTTGTTAGGCGGATTCTCTGCAGCCTGCCCTGTGATGTGTGCCGGACCAGCCTGGTGACAGATGCTGTGCACGCATCATTCGACGAGAGCTACCACCTTCTTGAGCTGAGAAACAACGGTGGGCTGGTGATTCCCTCAGAAGGAACGGTTAAGGTGAGTCAGAACATCCATCTGCCCCTCTGTAACCCCAGCTAGCATGCTGCCCACAAGGACAACCCCCCCCCCCACACACACACACATGCACACACACACACACACACACACACACTCACACAAGTGAACACAGTGTAGTCTTTACTGCACTAACAGTGCATTGCCATTGATCTGAAACTGAATACACCATACACAACTGAAACAATACTAATTCCTAATAGGCTTAGCTTTAATGGCATGAAACATCTTCTGATTCTCTTTCTGAAGGTGGTGAGAGCTGCAGAGAGGGTGATTCGCCGTGGGCCATCAGGGCAAGCTCCAAACGAGTTGGTTGTCACACACATCATCCGTGAAGAGATGGGCAAGGAAGACATCTTTTCACTCGGCAGGCACATTGAGGAGACACAGTTCGGGATTGACAATTATCAGTCCCAACTGTTGTCTCTGATTGTGTCTGTTTTTTTGAAAATCCGGCTGCACCACATCGCAAAAATGACAACCCTCACCTGGCAGAGTGGAAGCACAAGGAAGAAAGTGTGCAAGACAGTTCTCTTTCAGGGATTCTAGCCCCACTCTGTCTGACTGTGACGACTCTCAGACTTTCCCCTGCTGGACAAAAATACCTGTGCACGTGTGGACAAGGCATGAGTGGGGCTGCATGGATGGTGGAGCAGATTGAAACATCTTGTGTGCCCATCCATTTCACAAACACCAGGGGCGCTCTCTCATCCACCTGACGGAGCCTCTGGCTTTCTTCTTGGTCAGCTTTAGGAGCAGGTCCATGTCTAACAAGTCAACTGGTCATCGAATCCCCTTCATCACAGAAACACAGCCGTGTTAAGCTTGCATATGATCAGTAGCAGCAGTGTTTACATTGTTGGAGACAAAGTGATTGAGTAGTAGTTGGAAATAGGTGAACAGCAATAGGTGAACAGCAACATCATGTCCTGCAATTACCCACCCACCAGCACTCCGGAAGTGTGTGTGCGTGTGCGTGTGTGTGTGTGTGTGTGTGTGTGTGTGTGTGTGTGTGTGTGTGTGTGTGTAGTTGTATCAGTTGAACATGGTGTTGAAGTCCTGCATGTCCTTGCTGGTGCCCCAGCAGTGGTTGGTGTCCAGCCTTCTCTGGATGGTGTCCAGGTCCATGGGCCTCTGATTCACCTGGTGCCAGTCCTGCAGTGAAGCAGCACCACACATTTACTTTAGTTTATTCCTCTAGCAAATAGATTTCTTTTTCTTTTACTAAGTTTTTGAAATCAAATTTTACTGTTTTCATTAACTGTAGATCTAGTTTATTCCATTCATACATGGCTCAGTACAGGAGCGTTTGTTTGATTGCATTTGTTCTTGCTTTTGGCAATATAAAATGTCCTCCTCTAGCATGCCTGGCTGAGCATCAATCGTGTATCTACGCTGAAAGATTAATTGTTGTAAATTGTACAGTCATTGTTACAGAGATATTTCTGATAAATACAAGTAATGAAATAACTAATCTATTTTTAACAAATAGCTAATCTAGACAAGTATACATTGTAATTAAATTGGTTCTATATTAACAACATAGTGCTATGCGTGCTGCACTGTTTTGTACCATTTGTAATTGGGACTGCATCTATAATCATTTTTGTCACAATATAAATATACAAGAATTCCAGCTAATCCCAGTGATAGGAAATGCCACTTATGCACAATTACAGGGACTTTCTCCCAGATCTAACATCTACCATTTAAAATCATGGGTGCAGACTTGTCATCTTTTAGTGAAAATAGCCGTTTTTAATCCAAAATAGGTCATTTGTTTGATCTGTGTATGTATGGGTTTGTATGTTTGTCACCTTTTTCACCTGTGATCGGTTTGGTTTGTAGGCTACCTCTGAAAATATACACAGTGAATCTGTGGGTTCATTGACGTCACATAGTGGGATGCCCTGCACAAGATGGCTGCCACGTCGGACGTCAGTCCATTGGAATTCTACAGCACAATGGCCAGTCTAGTGCACAGCCCATGATCCGATGAGAGAGAGGGAGGGGAGAGAGAGATAGGGTGGAGGCGGGGAGAGATGAATGGGTGAATGAGAGGCCTTTGTAAGGTGCTTTGGATAAAAGCGTTATACGTAAATGCACTCCATTTACGATCTGATCAACTATAGAAGTTTGTGCCTAAAGCCTAGTTTGCTCAATACATGCTCAAAACATGCACGGCTGGTATACTTCCATCCACTCCTGTCTCTTCCTGGGTGCAGCAGAACAGGAATGAGAAAGAGGGAGGAATGAGTGAATTAAATTGAGTGTGACGCCCTCTAGTGGTGAGAATTGTGAGTCACATTCTGAGAACCTGGGTCAAGTACACACACTGTACATTTGACATGAGGTGCATTAGATTTATCTCTGAGTTTGCACTTTTGAGGCCCAAGTATGAGAGAGCTAACCATCTTTTATCCATATCTGGGCAACATAACGCATGAAAGAAACATGAAACAACTTTAAAGGTTATGTACATTTATACAGTTTCACAAATACAGTACGTCATTAACAGTAATGTCACATGACACACAGACATTCAGATATGGAGCAACATAGAACCATTTGGGGGAGTCGATCGCCTTGTTGAGAGGGGTCAGGGAAGAATTTTTACAGCTCACTTATCTGGCCTCCGGGTGATACTGTTTTTTTGCTTCCCTCTGGAATATGTAGGGATGGGTCGTATGCCCACCTCCCTTGTTCTCTGTAAAGCGCATTGTGTTGTCTCTGGGTATGAAATGCACAGTACAAATAAAGCTTTGATTGAGCAAGCTCCTGGAGTATGTTTGTCTACCAGCTAAGAACATTTATAAAGCAATAAATTACATTTTCAGAGTAAGAGAAGCTAAAAACATAGGAGAGACATGGCAAAAACTGGTGTGTGTTTGCAATGGCCCAGGCCTAAAGCCGGAAGTGGGCTGGTGTATGTCTGTGTGTATGTGTGTGTGACAGGCAGTCCAGGCAGCTCACTGAGCACAGTCGTGGGATGGGCACTGATTAGCGCGCATCAGGATACAGTGGAGATATGACCCAAACACAGGCAGAGAATGTTCAGAGACTTTATTCATGAATGAAATCAGTACAAGCACAAGACATAACAAGTAACCCCAAACTGAACAAACCAAATGTTGAGGCCAATGGGGTAGATGGTGATGGTCTAGATGACACTTCTCCACACACCCTGGTCCAGCATACCAGAGTTTAGTTCATCAGCACTGTAGCCAGGGTCCTTCCTCAGCATGTCCACGTATGTTGTCTTTCGAGCACCACGTGTCTTCACCATGCTTGGGTTCCCAGAGGACAAGGTTTGAAGTGATGAGGTCAGGAGGGCGTTTCCTATGGCTGGCTATCCTCAGTCTCCGCTGACGTATCTTTGTGGTCAGGAGAGGTAGATCAATGTAGAGGTCAACTTTGTTCATGTGTTGCATCCACCAGACGTCCTTGACCTGAAGAGGTAGGCATAGACCCTACCCACTTACCCACCCCCCTACCTACCTACCTACCCACCTACCTACCTACCTACCCATCTACCTACCTACCTACCTACCTACCCACCTACCCACCTACCTACCTACCTACCTACCCACCTACCTACCTACCTACCTACCTACCTACCTACCCACCTACCCACCTACCTACCCATCTACCTACCCATCTACCTACCCACCTACCTACCTACCTACCTACCTACCCATCTACCTACCTACCTACCTACCTACCTATCCACCTACCTATCTACCCACCTACCTACCTACTCACCTACCTATCTACCTACCTACCTACCTACCTACCTGCTCACCTACCTATCTACCTACCTACCCACCTACCTACCTACCTACCCATCTACCTACCTAGCTACCCATCTACCTACCTACCCATCTATCTACCTACCTACCTACCTACCTACATACCCATCTACCTACCTACCCCAGGAGGTAGGCAAGTGGGTAGTCTACACCTATCTCCGTACGGCCGAGGACATCTTGTGGATGGAACACATGAACATTGTTGAACTCTACATTGGTCTACCGCTGATGAACACAAAGAAATAACGGTGGAGATTTAGGATAGCTGACCATAGCGAACGCCTTGACCTCATCACTTCAAACCTTGTCCTCTGTGAACCCAAGCATGGTAAAGCCACACGTGGTGCTCTGAAGACAACATATGTGGATATGATGAAGAAGAATCCTGTCTACAAATCCTGTCTACAGTGCTGATGAACTAAACTCTGGTAATTTGGACCAGGATGTGAGGACAGATGTCATCTCAAGAGCCCGAGTTGTCCCAGTGGCCTCGACATGTGGTTGGTAGGTGGGTGGTTGGGTAGATCGGTGTTGGTCGGTCTGTCATCGTGGGGTTATTTGTTGTGTATTGTGTCTTGAACGTCATGTGCCGGCCAGGCTGTCCCAGGGGGCCTCGGGCGATCGTGGAACGTCCGGCTCAGATTGTCCCTTTAGCGCCACACCACTAGACGCCACAGGGATGGATAAAGGGCTACCAGGGCTGTCTCCTCTACAGGTACTGGTCATGGAGAGTGTTGGACTGACAGAGGGAGCTGTGATAGAAGGGACCGGGTCAGATGGGGCTGTGACAGACGGGTTTGTGTCAGGTTCCCTCTTCATTAGAGAGTCCGATGTGGAAATCGTCGCTCTCTGATGGAATCTTTACAACAACTCACTATTGAGTCTCTCACGCACAGAGAGCTCCGGACCTCGCCTCAAGTGGGTCTTGGGCAATCGTGGAACATCTGGCTCAGATTGTCCCTTTAGTGCCACACCACTAGACACCATGGGGGTGGATAAATGGCTAGTGGGGTTGTCTCCTCTACTGGTCTTGGTCCTCGCGAATGGTGGTTTGACAGATGTGACAAACGGGACTTTGTCAGATGGAGCTGTGACAGACAGGGCTGTGTCAGGTACCCTCTTCATCAGAGAGTCCAAGGTGGAAGTGGTCGCCCCTTGAGTGACTTCTTCCCACTTCTTACGAATGAGCCTCTGACGCCGAGAGCGGTCCAGATCGGGGGCGGAGCCTCTATTCATCTCAGACGCCGGGTCTTGTCCACAGCCCCCCGGATCATAGGAGTCAGAACCGGAATCATCTTGTCCTGGACAGTCCCAATGGCTCGCATGCATCTTCGCATGCAGTCCCAATGGCTTGCATACACGCATGCACCGGGCTGTCACACTGTCCAGCTGGGCCCTTTTGAGATACAATAAAATAAAATAAAATGACTTTTGATGATTTTAGTACACTTGTACAATCGAAATGCATCATACCACACATTTTACACATAAACACACACATCTCACACATGCATGCACACTCGCACGCACAAACAAACACACACACATACACACACACACACACACACATGGTTGGATACACTGAAAAAAACATTATCAACTTACCAATCAATGTCTTCAAGGTTTTCATCCTAATTTATAAAGGAAATACCAGATGGATGTTGAGGTCATTAAGGCTTCACAAAGACAGAGCAGCTTCTGTAATTGTTTGAATTGTAAATGATTAAAGTACAATGCAACTTTGATTACCAACCTTAATGTTTCTTTGGCGATTTCTCCATTGATCTAATAGCCAAAACACGATCAGGATCCCAGAGAGCGCAATCAAAACTCCCGTGCAGAGGAGTGTCACATCAAGATCCAGGAACTGGGTCTGAAAGGGCGTCGCCTCAGGACCTTGGTTTACAAGTCTACTTGAAATTGGCACCCTCTCTCGGGTCCTAAAAAGATTAGTTATTCCACTAGCGAACATATTGGCAAAGTCACATCTTTAGCAACATGTTCTTCTCATCGCAAACATCATCTCAGACGCTTGTCCACTTGTTACAGCAGGATGTACCTTGCCGCTGTTACGTGTCATCTTACGCCGTAGTGCCGTGATGTCAGACCGGATAGAACACTGTGACTTGATGGCTAGTCCAGGCGGCCAACTAATTGAAATAAATGTAGACTAGATTTAAATAGATTTAAGCTATTTTCTTTTTGCTTAAGACCCAACGATACCCCTTATTTAATACACTCCCACATTCAGAATTAAATAGGAGCGCTTAAAAGGCTGGTCGGATAACAACCGATAGTGTCCGTCACTCAGCGCTGCAGTCGTTAATTGTCCACGTTTTCGATAGAGATGGATAGGCATTATTGGCTAAATTAAATAAAGGTAATCGCTCTCTATGAATCATTCATATTCAAGGGCGTTTTGTTATTTTGAAGACTACTCGTAGGCTAGCAGTAGGATTTGAAAGAAGCCACAGAGGCGCGCTGCACTCTTGACCCCCGAGTGCACAGCCCATGATCCGATGAGAGAGAGCGGTGTCGTGTGGCCGATTAAAGCCCCCCGGGTCCTGTTATTCTATTCATAAAGTAGCCTACTTTGAGACACAACCTCAAAGTGCTGACGAAACGGTTTGGCTACTCGTTCCATTAACATTAGGCCTACCTCAGTCCCTGAATAGCCGCGAACCCAACCAAAACATAGTTTTGATGAAGACCGTTTGAAGACCAGTGCTATGGATGTAGGAGCACCCTACTGTATACTATTGAAAATTACCCATTTCTCATTCATGTGATCATCGTTGAAAATGTATGAATTCATTGTTCAGTCATAACAGCCAACAGCTGCAGGAGCAGCCTAGTCTGACCATATAATTCATCATAACACAGATGGGCGCACTTATAACAGAATTACTACATTTATTCAACATCACAAAGTTGCATTTGAATTAAACTTTATTTTTCTCTCTCTCTCCCCCACCCATCTCCCCCTCCAGTAGTACGAGTAGTAGTATGTTTACTACAGTATCTACATTAAATGCAATTATTGTAATAAGTCACTTTGGATAAAAGTGTCTGCTAAATGACTTTAATTCAATGTCACACATACTGAATATACTGTAACACACAACACATACTGTATCACACAACTATACCTATACCACACAACACACACTGTCACATAACTATAACTATAGCACACATAACACACACTGTATATAACACACAACTATACATATACCACACACAACACATACTGTATATAACACACAACTATACCTATACCACACACAACACATACTGTATATAACACACAACCATACCTATACCACACACAACACATACTGTTTATAACACACAACCATACCTATACCACACACAACACATACTGTATATAACACACAACTATACCTATACCACACACAACACATACTGTATATAACACACAACCATACCTATACCACACACAACCCATACTGTATATAACACACAAATATACCTATCACACACAACACTGTACAGTAGGACCCCACTTATCCGAACCCAACGGGACCGAAGGTCGTTATCTCTGAAATGTCCGGATGACTGAAACATATGTTAAAATGCACCAAATGCAATAAGTGGTATACTTGTTTCATATAGACTCATAATAGACCGATATTACTTGTGAAAATGCATAAAAATTGCAATCAAATAGCCAACTAAACTCATACAGCCTAGCCTATAATAGGCCTACAGTAGCCTATAATAAAATAAATGAATTTCCACTTGAGTGCATGCTTTGATCAAGTACTTTATTCTCAAACGAGAACTACGCTGCATCGCTACTGTATTCGCAGAACAAAATGGTATAGCCTAAAAACAACCCAACATTAGGACAATTAGAGCAAATGATAATAAATAAATGAAATGACTGACAAGTTGTCGTGTCTTAGGCTATTGCAGCCTAAACAACCGATGTAGGCTAACGTGGCCTAGGCTGTAGGCTATTATTTAACAAATACAGTAGGTCTAGTAGGCTAATCTACATGCCCACAACACGTCTGTGTTCCTGAAGTCCATTAACTGGGAACGAATAATGACTCGATGCTCCTCTGCTTCAGGTTGCTGACGCGCTTTCTGGCTACCAAGGAATGCAGCTCTCGCGCAGCAGACTCGTTTGCGTTTTGCGCTCGACATTAAAGTAACAAAGAAATTAAATGTGACAGTTCAGGCAACATGTAGGTCTACATACCTAACTCTGATGATTGCTCTTCAGTTTGCTAGCCAGATGTAGCTACTGTCACGTGTAGTGGTGGTGGCGTTCTCTCTGCTGGAGGGCAGCCTATCACGCGATAACGTCAACCCATATCTCCATGCGTCATCCGTCAACCGCTCCACCTGCTCCTCACTTTCCTCATTGAACGACGGAAAAAAGACTCGTAGCTACGGCCTGTGTAGTAGGACGGTAATGGCTAGTTCCCATAAACGGACAGGCCATAGGCTTAAAGGAGTAGTAAAGGGAAAAATCATGTTTAGTCCTGTTTTAAATTTACTTATGATCATATACAGATCAAGAGGTTGACAAAACTAGCACTTCTGAGAAAGTTGATAATTGCTCCACCACCATTTAGGTCATACAATGGATGTGGGTGGGCACCTTGAAAAATCATTCAAAAACATGTTAAACTTTCGATTTAAAAGACAAGAAGCTCACCGAGGGGGTAATTGGTGTTGGTGTTCTGACATCAAATTCACCACAAAGTATGAATCCTGTAGGGTTTTATTGATCATTTTATGAAATCCATTGACTTGTATTGACAAGACCGTTGTCGATGTGGGGGTCAACCTATATTCCCCGGGTCCTATGTTCCCCGGGATCTATGTTCCCCCCAAACAAGGGTTCTATGTTCCCTGGGTCCTATGTTCCCCCCCAAAAAGGGTTCTATGTTCCCCGGGTCCTATGTTCCCCGCGAAAGATAAACGTGATTATGCCATCGCATGATTTAATGCGAAAAGGGGCAGATTATGCGCCTATCACCAAATTAGATAGACTAACTGTTGTCTATATTTTTTCATAGGCCTATGTGTGTGATGGCCTATTTATTAAACTTCAGTTATTTCAAGCACATAGTGGTTGAGTGACTATCATTTCTACTGCGAGCAGATCCTCTCTCCACGGAGATTTTCCCTCCAACGGATTTGCGCCTCTCATGAGCCATATCCCAACTCACAGGATGGGTTTGGACTGGGACACTGTGAACTTCACGAAGGCATCAAGCAGCTTCTCCATTCATTGACATAAAACCAATATGAGGCTGGCCTTACGATAGCCTACATTATAGTCAGAACTGCTTTGGGTAACCTACTGAGGTGATATGCATTGCGCATCACATATAGGCTAGGCTACGTCTGATCCATGTCAAGTTAACATGCAACATTTTTGAAACTTCATATGAAAAAATGCGGGCATGAAATCATGCAAGCCTCGCATATTTTCCATGGAATTCTGCAATTATTGCCGTGAAAATGCAACCTTCCTAAAATAGGTGCATAATCTGCCCCTTTTGGCATTAACATGCGATGGCATAATCACGTTTTTCTTTCGCGTTTCAGGGGGTAACATAGGACCCGGGTAACATAGGACCCTTTTTCGGGGAGAACATAGGACCCGGGGAGCATAGAACCTGGGGAACATAGGACCCGGGGAACATAGAACCCGGGGAACATAGGACCCGGGGAACATGGAACCCTTTTTTGGGGGGAACATAGGACCCAGGGAACATAGGACCCAGGGAACATAGACATGTTCCCGTAGATGTGTACTGTACATCAATCCGCAGAGGGGATTCAGGAAGTGGAACTACTTACGGTAGCTATTGTTATTGTTTATGTTGCTAAGCTACCTAGTTTGCGGAAGTTTACACACGTACTGTATGTGCTGCGACTAAATAGTTCTATGCTAAATATCTAAAAAGCCTTTCCAGATGAACTAGAATCTTACTTTATGGCAAATTATATGTCAGAACGCCAACTAACACCTCGGTGAGTTTCTTGTCTTTGAAATTGAGAGCTTAACATGTTTTTTTTAATGATTTTTCAAGGTGCCGCGCCTTTTTGGTGTGACCGACGAGAGCTTCCAGCAGACATGCCACGCAGCGGGAAGAGCAACGCCTGATGCAGTACAATTAATTGCCAAAACACATCCAATTCGGATATTGCACTGCATCGTTTCCCCACAGACCCCAAGAGGTAACTAACGTCATCTTGACATTTCTTTTTGAGTTATTCTCAAAAAGGTAATGTTAATGTTAGTGCCTGGCAGCCTTCCATCAATGTTAGCTAGCTAGCTAGCTACACATTAATGTTAGCTTAGCCAGCGCTAGCTAGTGCAGAAAGTAACGTCAACGACCTACATCGACATATGAGATAATGTAGATGTTGTTGAATTTATAGACGTGCTGTTCTTGATGAAGTTAATCAGTGCATTGTAACAAACTTATCACAAAACGTTCAGTATTATGATAAGATTATGCTGCTTTCAGTGCTAGATAACTAGCTAGATAACGTTAGCTAACTTGACGGCACGTGAGCGTGGCATTTGAGTTAGAGACATGGTCCTTCCTACCATCAAATAAGCTCTCCTTGGTCCCACAAGCTGGTAACGCTGCCAGAAGAGGCACCCAGACGCCGGCCGTGAGTCCCTGCTGGCCCAGCAGCTTGCAGTCGGCTGTCCCCCCGGCACAACAATATCATCGACCAGCAGCCTGATGGCAGTAACCCAGCAGCTCGCGGTCGGCTGTCCCCCCGGCACAACAACATCAACATCCTACCCGAAGACAGTGTAGATCTACACACAGGATCAGTCACTGCACCCGACACTGTCCAAGCAGGACCCTCCACATCACCATCACGGTCTCAGCATGATCTGTTTGCTGCAAAAGAAAAAGCCCTGAAGAGGAGGATAAGGAATCTTGGGGATTCTGTCTGTCCAAGATGAGGTCTAAGGTGAAGGAGCTGAAGAGGCTAAAGCAGAGCAAGACTACACACCTTAGTAAAGAGTCTGTGCTAAAGCAGATGAAGAAACTCCTTCCACCCAAGGCCTATGCTTCAGTACACAGATTCGGATGAGTGAGCGTAAACCACATGGATTCCGATGCTCCATTCAGGACAAAGCTTTCTTCCTGTCGCTTCTACATACTAGTCCAAAGTGTTACAGGTTGCTAAGCAGAGTGTTTTCAATGCCGTCTGTCCGTACACTCCGGAGGCTTATGAGAAACACATATGAAGCCTGGGTTGTACAGAAGCATCCTACTAACCAGTGCGCCATTGTCACTGATGAGATGTCTCTGAAACAAGCACTCCACTACAACGAGCCTGAAGACAGAATAGATGGATGCGAGGATTTAGGAAATGGCCAACGCACGCCATACATAGCCAACTACGCCTCTGCATTCATGGTCCGTGGTCTGTTCAGGAAATGGAAGCAGCTTGTGGGCTATTGCTTTACCAGTGGGCCCATTGATCACACCCGTCTGCAGTGTACTGCCTGTGGGATCCACCACACCTGATCAAAAACATCCGTAACAACTGGCGCAAGCGTGGGTTCTCACTGGATGATGGGCAGATCACCTGGAGCATTCTGGGGGATTCGTACGCTTACGACTCTGAACAGGACATCAGAATGTGTTGCCGTCTCTCCAGAAAGCATGTCTATCTACCTCAGTTTGCTGCCATGAGGGTCAGGTATGATACTCAGGTCCTGAGTCATTCAGTTGCGGTTGGAATAAAGACCTTGGCAGATGTCAAACGGCTCACCGGTGAAACTCACAGGAACTACATAGCAGCTGCCACATTCTGTGAGAACTTTGATGGGCTGTTCAACTGCTTCAACTCCAAGCGGCTCAAGGAGTCAAACAAGCTCAAGTCTGCTATCTCAGAGGTGTCAGCTCATTTCCCCTTCCTGGACCAGTGTATGAAGTGGCTCCCTCGTCTGAAGCAGATTGGTGCCCGCCCTGAAGCCAAGCAGGTCCCATGTGTTCAGGGGTGGCAGCAGAACATAATCTGCCTGAAAATGATCTGGGGAGACCTCTGGCACCCAGACCCCGGCCGTGAGTGGGGCCGCGCCCATGGTCCCTGCTGGCCCAGCAGCTCGCGGTCGGCTGTCCCCCCGGCACAACAACATCATCAACCAGCAGCCTGATGGCAGTAACCTGTAGTTGGCAACAGTAAACAACGGCAGCTCCATGGGTGCCAGAAGAAGCACCCAGACAGCTAAGCAACAAACAGTATGATGATCTTAACTTAGGAGAAAAAGGTCTGAAAGTACCCAGCCTGGTCCTTGTAGATTTAATCACAGCCATGGAAATGACCTTCAGAGAGGCAATCAAATCAGTTGTCCACATGGATGGCCTGGGAGGGAAGTTATTTAACACAACAATGGCAGTTGTGAGTGAGTGTAACAGAGTGGTGTGTGACAGAGAGCAGTGCCAAGAGGTACTTATCTCTATGGTGAAATTGTTTTTAAGGGTCAGAATCCATCATGCTAAGACACAACCCATGCGGAAGTAGAATGCGGAAGTAGTCTAAGTTTGCTGCGCTCGCCAGCTCTCCCAAAGTGTATTGTTTTATCCAGTTTTCTTCACTTGTATACCATCCCTACTAACACAATCAGGTTGCAGCAATGTTGCAGAAACGTGCAATTTAGACTTTGGTATGGTCCACTCAACGTCAAGTTAAACGTGCATGCAACGCAAACGCGGTATCTGCACACAAGTTGCTGCAACGTGCAGGTCCAACGTGTCTGCAACGTGCCTGCAATGTGTACACAACGTTGTGATTTCCGCGATGATTTCGATGTATATTGCTGCAACGTTGTATACACGTTTATATATTACTTTGTTACGTTGCTGCAACGTGGTCTACACTTCCGTTGGCTACATTTATAATTTGCATTACAAAACAAATCAGCTCCTTGCACAAGCGCCACTACTTCCTGAAACTCTACAGGCATATTTCTTTACCGTCCTATACTATTGGATAGCAATTGCCATGAATCCGGTGTGCAGCACACCTGATCAATCACTTCCATCCACTAGTATAGGCCAGGAAAGAAATACGCCTGTAGAGTGTCAGAAAGTAGTGGAGCTTGTGCAAAGAGCCTATTAATGTCATAGTCAATGCAGCAAGCAAAATTATGGTACAAAAGTTATGACACAACACCATTTAGTCAAGAACAATTTATTTTATTAAAAAAAGTACACAATATCTAGCCTACAAATGATAAACAATTTTAAAAACAAAAAGTATTTAAAAAAAAAACAAAAAAAAAACAGTTATTTACAAAAAAGTATTTACAAAAAATGGCAGGCTGTGCTCAGATAGGCTGGGGGGGGGGTGGGTTGCTGTGCTCAGATGGGCTGCGGGTGGGTGTCAGATGGGTTGGGGGGCAGCTAGGAAGGGAAGTCTTCCTCATCAGTATGCTGGGGAGTGCTCAGATGGACTGTTCTTGGATGGGCTGTGCTCAGGCGGACTTCTGCAGATACCTAAAGACACAATGAAATGGCCGTAAATACACAACGCACATACATGCACAAAAAAGTGGTACACAATCTTTGGAACCATGCAGTGTCACTGGGTAGGAGAAACCAAAAAAAAAGACATCACTTACCCTTCTGCATTTAGCAGGGGCATGTTTCAATGTCTCCTGCAGCTGGGCGGCCACCTCCGCCATCGTAGCCTTCGGCATGGAGACCATCACTGCACCTTTAAGTTATCAAGAAAGGTAATGGTTTCAATTCACATCGGTCATGGAACAAAGACAATGTATTAAAAAATATTCAAAATATGAACCATTTCTTACGTGTTAGAACATTGAAGAGTGTCATACTCTTCAGTGGCTTCTTCCCCTTCTTCCCGTGCACACTGTAGGCGCTCCACACCGCATGTGTGGCTACAGCTGACAGCACCCGCCGGACTGTGTCCGCCAAGTCTCTGCCACCAATGGCACCTAGGTATTGTGTCTGCAAAACAAAGACAGTTATTTACTGTACCCTTCCCTGCACTGCAAAAATAAGACAAAGTTCTGCCCTGCAGACACTCACCATCTTCCTCTGATGTTCCCGGTCCTTCAACCTGGCCTCACAGACCTGCAGCTCCTCGTCCGTTTGGGCAGGGTTCAGTACATCCAGCACTTCTCCCTGGGCTCCAGACTCCACAGGCCGCATGCTCTGGGCCAGTTCCCTCACAGTCCGTGCAAGCTCACGGAGTTGCTGCCGCATCTCTGAGAACTGCTGATGTACAGACCTCTGGAAATCTAGATAAACACAGATGTGGCTATAAGTACATTGACATAAAACTAAATGAAACTCAAAATATATCCCTGCATGCAACATGAAGTAGTCCCATACCAGCATCTGCAGAGCAGCATCGATTAGGTAGAGGGGTACACGGAGTCAATGGTGCTGGAGCCGTTTTATTGGGCGACGGCATCACAGACCTAACTGAAAAACAAAAGGGATAAAGGAAAGGGATTAGCAGGAAACTGTATGGTGTTGGCAGCATGCCTTGGCTTCTGGCATTTGAAGGAAAATAAATTAAGACATTAACAGGTAGACATCACAACACCACAGCAGTACATGCCACTCTTACCTGGTCTGGCTGGGGTGCTATACATGAGGCCTGGGCTCATATGGTTTTCGCTCACAGGGGATGAGCTCGGAAAATCTGCAAGATGAGTAAATGGTATTCAATCTAAAAAAGCCAATCACAGAGCTAACTGAATGGGATTAGCAGGAAACTTTATGGTGTTGGCTTTGGCTTCTGGCATTAGACACCACAGCAGTACATGCCACTCTTACCTGGTCTGGCTGGGGTGCTGTAATATCTGGCTGGGGTGCTATACATGGGGCCTGGGCCCCGCTCGCTCACATGGGACAAGCTTGGAAAATCTGCAAGATGAGTAAATGGTATTCAATCTAAAAAAGCCAATCACAGACCTAACTGAATGGGATTAGCAGGAAACTTTATGGTGTTGGCTTTGGCTTCTGGCATTAGACACCACAGCAGTACATGCCACTCTTACCTGGTCTGGCTGGGGTGCTGTAAGATCTGGCTGGGGTGCTATACATGGGGCCTGGGCCCCGCTCGCTCACATGGGACAAGCTTGGAAAATCTGCAAGATGAGTAAAATGGTATTCAAAATAAATAAAAAATAGTCCAACTATCAGTGTGCAGTAGGCATAGACATTTCATTTCAACACAAACATGCATACCTGGATTGTACAGCACACATGGATTGTACTGGACCGCTGGCAGAGGCCTTTCAACTCCGGCACCTGGCACCTGGTCTTTGGCCGTCATAGTGGGGACCAATGGCTGCCCGGGGCTTGGAATATCTAGTGGAATATCACTAAATTAGCTCACGATTTCAAAAGTACTACTCTTTTGGGACTGTTGAATGCACTTTAGTATATTACCTTCGTCACTGGAGTGATAGCGCGTGTTGCGCCGTCTCTTTCTAACGTCCTGGCTCTCGTCCATCAACGACTGCTGCTCAAAGACTTTTGCCATGAGCCTGGCACCTTCGTAATGATCTGTGTGCATAAAGTACCATAATCAATACATTTCAGCCATCCTTTTTCCTCAGAATAATGAGTCATGATCTTTTCCCCCCCCGTCAGTATTTTTTAACAGCTTAAAATGCAAACAGTACCAGTTGTGGACTTGGGGAAAACCCGGACTCTGTGGAGCGCCCAGCCAGGGTTAGGTTCCACGCAGCTCTTTATCCGTTGGCTGACTTTGTTCATCGGCCAGGAACACATCTGCAACTGTGAGTGAAACCATGTTAGTACCCGCTTCCCTGTACTATTGAAAAGGCAATCAGAAACATTGTTCACACAAACATGTTCTTACCCCATCCTTTTTGGAGAGCCAGGATACTGGGACAACCGACACTGTCCTCCCCCAGAAACTCCACACTGCAATACAGTCTGCCCAATAAACAAAAAAAATTCAGGTTATAAACACATAACCCTATGGGAAAGTAGGCAGAGGGGAAGAAGCGACTAAAACAACAATTCAACAAGTCATTACAGCCGATAAGTAATGAGTGACTCGCCACTATTCTATCCTTTTTTTTTTAATTCTCTGCCGGCATCTGCCCAGGACAGATGCGGTCAATGGCGGCTAAGTGTGTGTGGGAAACAACAAGCTAGTTTAGGCACCGCGATTACCTCGTGGGTGGCAGTCTCCCACTTTACAGACAAATGGCAAATATATAAAGCATTATCTTGGCTTCGCCTTCACTGTTGCCTATGTAAAATTAGCCTAAGATTCGTGATGGCCTTAGAAAGCCTGACACGAGCGAGCTCCCAACGTGAGTCAGTCGAACAAACAAACAATTCACATTTCCCTCAGTCCAGCGGCCATTTTAGAGTTAACTAACAAAACAAACCACCAGCTACGTTAGCTAACGTGGATTTTAACGCAGGCCTGCGCTGGTAATGTACAAATGTAACTTAGTGCGCTCTTACCTTGAAGTCATTTTTCGAAGAAACGGTAAAAGTAATTAGTCGTCTTTGTGTTCGCGTTCGTCTTTCTCTTCGTGTTTGCGTCTTCTCTCTTCTTCGTCTGCGTCTCTCTCTGTATTTTTCTTCGTGGTCTGGGGGTTTAAATGCCCCACCTGAATCCTCAGTCGCCGAGCCATTGGCCAGTTATTTGTTAAAACGTGACCAATGACAGTACAACTACAGTACACGTTAGCCAATAGGATCCCACCACACCGATGCAAGCGGATGTCCGGCGCTTTAAAATTCGTCTTCTTCTCGCCTACATCTGAAACAGCGCCTCGCTCGCTACCATACAGAGAAGAAGAGGAACAACAACAACAACAACAACTACCAAGTACTACTGTTGAATTCAGGTCAGTACAGTGTGCATTAACCAGCTACAGTATAGCTGGTTAGCCGGCTAGCAATATTTTAACCTGCAGTAACCTGCTAACGTTATACGTTTTCTGTTATCCGGGCGGGCAAACAACAGACAGGCTGGCATTGAAGCTAACGTTAGCACCCCTGTGTTTTTAACTATTGTTGCCCACTGCATTAACAGATGTAATGTTTTTCATACACACGGTAGTAACGCCTTCGAATTCGTATCACTGGCAAGCCTTTTAAAGCTAGCCAGCCTAAAATTGGCTGGTCAAACCATGCAGTTCATGTATACGCCGCCATCATGGCTTTGTGTTGGAGTTCAGTTCAGTAGGATTGTGTACTTTTGGCCACCTCCGACAGAAACTGTTTGTTTTTTTCGGATTTAATTACACTTTTCCTCATATTTGCATTGTCCCTGTTGACGTATTCCATAGTTATCGCCATCAACCAACTGTGTAATATACAAAAGTCACTCGCCTTGAAAATATTGCTAGCCGCCTAGCAAAGGCTAACAATAGCGTCGTTGTGTCTGTGGGTATGGCGCGTCACTGCTACGCGACGTGTTGTTGGCCATATAAGCTATAACTAGCCGGCTAGCAATATATTTACAAGGATTGACTTTTGAATAGTATGCACTGGGTTGATATTTGTCCACAGGGACACTCTAAATATGCGTAGAGGTTTGTTTATGTATTAAAAAGCAAGCATGTCGTAGGTGGCTGAACGTACAGAAACACCGTTCATAACAGTGCGTTGTCCCCCCACTTCCGGAACTACCGTGTATACTAAAATCAAATATCGCGACACTCAACACCCACATCTAAACAATCACTATTGTCTGTCAGTTATGTTGAGATTTCTAAAAGGGCTCTTCTGTTTTTTTGTGTTTTTTATAGGATGGACTTGGAAGAAAGGAGACAGAGAAGGAATCGGTATAGAAGGCATTGGAGAGCTGGACACAAAATGTTCAAGGAACTTAGGGAGTTTCAACGGCCCCTCCACAATGCTGAACACAGCCACATGCAATCCATAGGTGGCACTGCGGAGAGCTATAATAATCATGAAGAGATTGCAAGAGTTGATGTCCCTGACTTGGATGAAGACGCCCTTACAGGCAGCAGAGAGGAGGATGATGAGATGGTGAGAATTGATGTCCCTGGCTTGGATGAAGACGCCCTTCCAGGCAGCAGAGAGGATGACTCGGATCATCTGCGAGAGGATGACTCGGATCATCACCGCGAAGATGACTCAGAACATTCCCAAGAGGATACAGACTCTGATCATTCGGCCTCTCTGCGTGAGGAATTGCGGGACTGGACAAATGCATATCAGGTCAAGCTCAATGCCCTGGATGCATTGCTCAAGATCTTGCAAAAACATGGCCACCAAGAACTGCCTTCCTCCAGCCGTACAGTAATGCAAACACCCAGAGACATTATTGTTGAGAAGAGGTCAGAGATGGAGTACATACATCTTTCACTTGAAAAGCAGTTACGTGATACACTTGAGCAATACCCACATGGAGATTTTGAAAACATCACAGAGGTTGAATTGTCCATTAATGTGGATGGCCTACCACTGTTCAAAAGTTCAGGCCAAAGTATGTGGCCTGTTCTCTGCGCTGTCCAGCTTCATCCTGTCAAGATCTTCCCTATAGTTCTCACTGCTGGGGACAGCAAACCCAAAGACTTGGACTTTTTGAAGGAGGTGGTTGCCGACCTGAATGCTGCGATGAGTAATGGCCTTCTGTTCAGGGGCAAGAGGCTCCAGGTTAAAGTCCGATGCATTGTCTGTGATGCTCCTGCCCGCGCACTTGTGAGGAACACGAAATACTGCACTGGGTATTATGGATGTGACAAGTGTGAGCAGAAGGGTGCTTATGTGACTGGTCGAGTCACATTCCCAAAAGTAGATGGCCTGATTCTGAGGGACAATCACTCCTTTAGAAACAAAACGCAAGAGCTACACCATCGAGGTGACACCCCACTATCCGATTTGCCGATTGACATGGTTGCAGCATTCCCCATTGATTACATGCACCAGAGTTGCCTTGGGGTTATGAAGAAACTGCTCCTCACCTGGACCAGAAAAGGAAAGCGAAGTGTCAGAATGTCTGCCCAGCAATGTGGATTACTTGGCAACAGAATGCGTGAGCTCAAGAACAGCATCCCATCAGACTTTGCAAGGTCGCCTCGATCGATTGAGCATGTGGAGAGATGGAAAGCAACAGAATTCCGCCAGTTCATGCTCTACACTGGAAAACTTGTGCTGAAAGGTCTTCTGGATGATAGACTATACAAACACTTCATGGTGTTCAGTGTCGCTATGGGCATTCTGGCGTGTCCAAAACTCCTGAAAGTCTACAGTACCTACGCCCACGAGCTTCTGGAGTACTTTGTTGCGCAAGCTAGACTCCTCTACGGCGATGACTTCATGGTGTACAATCTGCACAGTTTGGTTCACATTACTGCTGAGGCAGAGAAATATGGTGGACTGGACAACTGCAGTGCATTCCAGTTTGAAAACTACCTTCATGGCGTCAAGCGGCTGGTGCGGTCTGGAAACAATCCCATCAAGCAGGTGGCTAAAAGACTGCAGGAAAGGAATTTCAACATGCATGTCAAACCACACAACGTGAAAAGGTCAAGCCAGGAGAAGGACCGTGCATTCATCACAGAGGATGAACAGTGTGTGGAAGTTGTTGGAATACCTGCAGACGACGACAACATGGCTCTTTGCCTTGTCTACGCAAATCCTGCCCCTCTCTTCAATCACCCATGCACATCCTTCATGATTCATGCCTTCCGGTTTCAGAAGAGAGATGCAGACAGGAAATTCATACCAAAATCACAGCTGACAAGAAGAGCGATCAAGATTGAGCAGCCACAAGGCACAGTGTTTTTGGGACTTCTGCACAGTTTTTGATAAGACACTGCAAATCCTAACATTTGCACATTTGCCCAACAAGAGACAGTAGATAACAGCTGCCCACAATCAGGAACCAAAATCAATCAATCAATCAAGCAAAGCTTTATTTGTATAGCACATTTCATACCCAGAGGAAACACAATGCGCTTTACAGAGAACAAAATCTGCTCTCCAGACCCAGAACAAACCCAAGAGAAGATGCTCTCTTCTGAGACACTGCCACGCTCAGCCCCCTCATGGTCAGGTAAAGCACACATAGACATACATGCACGCACGCACACACACACTACTGGGAGGTTATGCTGTATTCACTCTCCTCACACTAATCTAACACACAGTCAGTGTCATGCACATGCAACCACCTCTAGATGATGAACAAATGCCACTGATGGCTGATCATTATTACAGATTTGGAATCTTGCCCCTGGAGCCAAGTCCAGAGGACCCCTCGTATCTGCAGAACTACCGTCATAGTAGTTCAGGGATGGAGCACCACCACAACAGGTAACACCTCGCCCCCGCACACACACAGGGTCCAATTTGGTGAAAATGCATACAAACTGGATTTGTGGAGTTGTGTCTTTCATAAGACTAACTTTGTGTGTCTGTGATGTTTCAGGTACTGAGTTAGAAGGCCTTTGGACAAGCCAGAGCTCCATTCAATCATCCTCTGTCTGCGCATGACAAATATATTTCTCACATACTGCAAGTGCAACGAGCAGTGAAATGTTTTGCTATGAGCCTCTAGACAAGCTGCAACTGTGATTCATGTAGTCCCAGTGGAGTGGATTGTGTGGTAGCGAGCTGTCCATTGAGGGGGACGACGCACAATTGTTGGCTCAATGGACAAGATTGCCCACACAACGACCATGAATGTAAATTAAATAATCAATCACCTGTTTGAATAGCGAGGGGGCGGGGTGTTCTCATTCATATATGGGTACCTGGGAGAAGGGTTTGTTCTGGGTCTATCTGGGAGACTATAATGGAAATTTGTGATTTCATTCATGTCATTTGAGTGAACAGTGAGGTTAGCCTGTTTGCTCGGTTCCTTTGTGGTACAGTTCTTTTAATGCATTGTTTAATTAGGTAATGTATTGTTTTAATGTAGTACTAAACACTCCCTAGTAGTGACGCAGGCTGTAGAATCTACATGGGGTCTATAAACAGAAAAGCCATCCTCTTGTGTCTTGTTTAATGATGGGGCAGAATGTCTTCTATTGTTTATTGCAGATGTTGACTAATCAGATTTGTGCACAACATTGTAAATAAAGCTTCAGTTGAGGATAGCCTGTAGTATTGTAGTCTTGTACCTGTTCACATAAAAAATGATGGATTTCTGTGGTTGTACACGATTGATTAGATGCCCAATTGTAAATAAAGCTTGGGGTTAACCTTGTGTATTCTCATTGTAATCTCTTGTACCTGTGCACGGCATATCTGCAATAATTAGCTGTGACTATGAAAATGTAAAACTAAAGTCCAGTTGCTCATGAGGGTGTCATTTAAAGGTGCTCTCCCTCCAGCTCTGTTTTCAGCAAGGGGGCATAAACCGTTAGTAGATTAGAAAAGAAACATCAAATTGTGTGCAGGTTGATTAGGCAGTTTGACAGGTCATTCCAATCATTTCACTTGGTCAGAAGTGTGATTGGTTGTTCTGTTTTTATCTGTATTGAGCATTCATGTGTCAAATCTCTTATTTCATTGATTACATTCCGGGGTGATGGCACCTTTGAACACATGATTTCCACCATGGGTCGCAGTGATAGAGAATCCTGCCTACTTTAACTGTGAGCCAAGCAAGCAGTGACGTCACGGGATAGCCCGATGCTAGCCTAATATGACTTTAATCTTTTTTGTTTTATTCATTATAAATTTAATGACGTTGCAGGGACCCATATTGCCAATGTTTCGGCAACGTTGCAGAAAAGTCTAATTAGACTTAGGAGGGTAAAGTTATTTTCGACCTTAGATGAACGTTGTCACAACATCGCCTGATGGTAACGTTGCAACTTACCTAAGTACAACTTATGTGCAACGTTGCTGCAACCCACTGTGTTAGTAGGGATATCTCCGCGTTTAAAAACCGCGCACTAACATTGGTGGTACACAATAATTCGATTTTTTGGATCCGACGCTTGGACATCGAGCCCCAAGTCTAGATCAAACAGCTACGCTGCCGCAGCTAGCCGCGGCTCGCCAACCCTAACCAGCTCCTGACTGGGCTAGCCCATTAGCCAACAGGGGACAGCCGTCCCCTGCCTTTCCAGTACCAACTCAACACACCGGAGGCGTGCCTTGCTCCCAGCAGATCGCGTGAGTATTACCAGCACTACTAGGTAAGTACCCTACTAACACAGTACGTAAAACTGACGGGACACATTGGTGTAATTGTGGTAATTTTGCGACGTCACCAGCAGCGGACCTAGCTGACACCTAGCTGACACTTGCCTTTTCAGTCGCAAAATAACCAAAATAGCCGTCCTCAAGGACACTGTAAGGGAACGTAGCCGCCACTGCTGCTTAAATCCGTAACTACGATGTAATTAAATAACGTGACAATGTGGTTAGATCACAGTCCCAATCTGACTTTATTGGAAATGTGTCACAGTGGGTCAGAACATTTGTAAATTACTTAGGTTTTAAAATAAATTTTGAAGTCATACAGTTACAGAATTGTAATAATGAGGAGAAATCCTGCATGTCTGTTTTGTGTGTAATTTCTCATTTACAGTTAATATTAACACTAAAGATTTGCAGTCTAGGCCTAATAAAAAGAATGATAAAAAATATGCCTATGAATAAAGTCCTAATTTTGCAACCTAAATGTGAGCAATGAACGCTGAGCATTGAACGTAGAATGCAAGGCATTGGGCTACTTTACAATTGAAGAACTAGACAAACAAGTTACACACTCTGTGCCAGTAGGTGGCGGTATGCACATTAAAGTTGTTTGCGATCCGCCACTAAACCCAGCGAAGGAGAAGAAGAACGAGAACGGTAAACTTCCGCCGTTTGAAACAGAAGAAAAACCAACACGCTTTGTCTCCGCGACAACACAGATCATGTAAGTATCTCAATTTCAATGTATACATAGATAGCTATGTATTTTGGTATCGCTCCAGATAAATGACACCAACGTTATGTGCAAGCTACCCTATTGTAATGATTATCTATATGCAGATGCTCTCTTTCCAATGTTAGCTAACTAGCTAGCCAGCTAACGTGATTAGCCTTTTTCTGTACATGGCTAGCTAAGTAGCCTAGGTAAAATTACTCTCGCAATTATTGTTAAAACGTTCGCTTTTGTGTAATTGTAGCTTAAATTATAATGTTGGCTTGGCAACGTGAGAATATTTCAGTTGTGTACACTATAACTTTTATGAAGTGTTGTTGTGGGCCATTGTTTCCTAATAACAGGCTCGCGCGAGCTCCTGCACGTTCGTACCGTTTCATCGCTTGGAATAAAATGCGATAATTAGCTTACTCATTGATTTCGCATTAACCCACGACACCGTTAGTAGGTGTTTGTTTTTAGGCATTCATTTTTCCGATTTTAACGTTAACAGAATACTAGAAGCCCCAACAACGGAGCTAGGCTAGCTAGCAGGATTTGTTATAGCAGCCATCTTGGCTTTTGGCACGTGGTCCTGTGGAGTGTGCATGTCAGCCAACGAGAGGGTCACCCACCCACTTTCTCTCTCTCTCTCCCTCTCTCCCCTCCCATGCTCTCAGTTGCCAACCTCCCAGTTCTTGTTTGAACTGAGCAAGAAGCAGGTGAGCGGGGCAGGAAGAGGCGCTAAGACGGGGACAGGCGTGGCCAGGGGCAGTCCTGGGACAGCACCACAGGCTCTGTGAGTCTTGTTCAGTTGAATGCCCTCATGAGTATTAACAGAAGAGCACCATATACATATGCACACATACACTCTAACATGTCGCTCTCTCCTCAGCTCAGCCCAATGGTCTCTGATGGTTCTGTCTGGCCAGCCCTTAGGTGGAGAAACACCTGATCATCAATATAGGCAGGCACACGTAAGTACAAATGCACATACGTTTCCATAGACGGGATAAACAAATGGGAATATTGATATTGAGTTAGCGGTAGACATGTGAGATTCATAAGACGCATCACTGACGCCAGTGACGCCACAATATCAGGGAAATTGAGCAATTGCTTCCCTGTAGTGCAAACTTGCAAGATTCGCTCAGTTATTAACCCTTCTTGCCTTTTTTGTTGTTGGTTTTCTCTCTCCTCCTTCCTCTCTGTGCAGTTCTCCTGTGTGCTGAGCCGCTACCATGTATTGCCACTGCTGACAGGGTAGAGCTCAGCCCCATGCAGAAGTGAGTGATGAGGAGAGGTAAGATCATTTTCCCGTTTTTTTTCCCTCCAGTTTTAGGAACCGTCTCAAGAATGTGTTCCCCACTTTTATGCCTTTAAATCAGGGTTGGAGTATTCCAGGTGTGTGGCCATGGCCATGAACACCAGTAGAGGAGGGAACCAAGTGTCTCATTCTCTCTCCACAGTTGTGTGGTTGTAACCCCCCACTAGCTACATATTCATTCAATCTTTATTTAACCTCGTGAATCAATTGAGAGTAAGCTCTCATTTACAATGACGTATAATCACTCTATATTTGAACTTGTACTACAGGTGAGATAATCCTTTTTAATGGTCTCTCTCATTGCTGTGCAAGACTTGGGTGTTCTCCTGCTCTGAGTGCCCATTCTCCTATACCTCCCAGATCTACCTCCACAAGCACATCAAGAGGAGCCATGACAACCTCTGTCTCTGCTGAGGAACACACAGAGCATTATGAAGTAGCCAGTGCCTTGGCGAAGGTGTTTGAGCAGCAGTCATCAATGGATTAACTCCCAAGACACAAGGAAGAGACAGCGCAACACACGCTATGACTCCAGTGACGAAGGTAATATAATAAAGTGCATTCAACAGTCCCAAAAGAGTACTACTTGAGTTGACTAATCTGAGCTAATTTACCTCTACTATATGTTCCAGTGCCCAGGCAGCCGGTCGGCAGAACTCAGACCAGACCAGCTATGCCAGGTGCCAGAGCCGGAAGGCCTGCTCTGCCAGTTATCAATGCAGGTATCCATGCATGTTTGTGTTGGTGAAATGTCTATGCATATTTGCACACTTACAGTTAACTCAGGACTTTCTGAAGACTCATGTACTCAGTTCACTAATTCGCTCATCTCACATCTCACTACTCGGCAGTAGATGTTCATCGCCCGGGTCCTTTGAGCCAAGGCGCTGTGAGCCCAGGCCCTTCAGCCCTTCAGACGTCCAGGCACGAGCAGCATGCATCAGCGATTACCAGGTCAGGGTCTGACATGTCTCATGTGGAGTTGATTCTTCCCCTTATGCCAGAATCACTACGCCGCCAGCACCATAGTTTCCTGCTCATCCCTTTATCCTCTGGTTTTCAGGTAGTTCTCTGATGCCATCGCCTGTGAGACCAACAGCTCCAGCAGTGTTGCCATCAAGCTCTGCAGATGCTGGTATGCTGAATTTTTTGAACTACTTCATGCTGCATGTAGGGATATACTTTGAGCTGAATATCCATTATGGGACCGTACAATTACTTATAGCCACATCTGTGTTTAATATCCAGACTTCCAGAGGATGATGTGTCAGCAGTTCTCCAGCGTCATGCAGAGTCTGAGGGAGATGGCACAGACAATGATGAGGCTGGAGCAGAGACTGGAGCAGAGACTGTCCGGCGAGTCTGCAGACAGCTATCGGGGAGCAGTACTGGATGACCTGCACCCTGCTAAAACTGAGGAGGAGCTGCTGGTCTTGGAGGAGCAGCTGAAGGACAAGGATCATCAAAGGAAGATGGTGAGTAACTTAAGGGCATAACTTTGTTCCTTATTTTTGCAGGGAAGTGTTAAGGAAATGTAAAAGTAAATGATTGTCTTTATGTTTTGCAGACACGATATCTGAGTTCCATTGGCGGCAAAGATCTGCCAGATGTGGTCCGGCGGGTGCTGTCAGCCATTGCCATACACAGAGTGTGGTGTGTCTACAGCGTCCATGGGAAGAGGGGGAAGAAGCCTCTGAAGAATATGACCCTCTACAATGTCATATTACGTAAGGGATTGTTCATATTTTCGCAAAATAATACATTGTCTTTGCTTCATGCCATGTGCATTGAAACCATTCCCTTTTTGGTTAAAAGGTTTAGTTATGGCCTGTAAGCCAAGCACCACTGTGACGGAGGTGTCTGCCCAGCTGCAGGAGATGCTGAAACATGCCCCTGCTCGATGCAAAAAGGTATGTGATGTCAGGCAGTTAATTTTCTCGTATCCAGTGACATGGCACGCTTCCAATGAACGTATGCGACTTGCTTTTACAGCCATTTCATTATGTCCTTAGGCATCTGCTCCAGCCCAGCTGACCTCCCCAGCCCAGCCCCTGACCGCAGCTCCAGCCCTGACCACAGTGGAGTATTCAGATGAGGATGACCTCTTCTGCCCAGACCCTCGATTCAGATGTGGGTGACCCCCAGCCCGTCTCCCTAAACCTGCCTTTCCAGCCTGCCAGGATGGATGCCTTTTTTGTAAATAGTTTTTGTAAATTTTAACCTTTTTTTTGTGGGATACAACGGTCTGTTCCCGGTCTGCCTGCCACAGAATGCGCACTGTTTCATTTTTGTTTTTAGAACTTTTGCAATTGTCAGATAATGGGTTGCTAGCCAGAGCTTGTACATGCTTTTTTTTGCTTTTCTGGCTATGCGTAATGTGACAGACCGTAAACCTCATCCTTGTAAATATGTATACTTTTAATTTGTAATGTACTTTGTGTAATAAAATGTTCTAAACTGTTCAGTCTTATATTGGTTTGTATCATAATGCTTGCTGCTATATCCCCATATAGCATTAATTCGTTTTTGTACTGCAAATGCTAAATATAGCCAGTGGTCAGGGTTTAGTAAGTAAGTGACCATATTTGCACCGTGCGAAAAAGACGTGCAGACCAAGTCATATAAATACCTGTAAATCTAGTGTCAGCCAAGTGAGTTTATTACGGAAGTTCCTGCCCACGTTTTTTGCACGCGGCCGCACCGTATTTGCACCGTGCGAAAAAGACGTGCAGACCAAGTCATATAAATACCTGTAAATCTAGTGTCAGCCAGGTGAGTTTATAACGGAGGTTCCTGCCCACGTGATCACGTGCGTTCTTTGCACGCGGCCGCAACTTCGGAATGACGTGTCGTTCTTACGTAGAGTCTACTAAACGGCAGATCTCGCGTTTCCGTAAATGGCCGCGTAATTTCCGCACGCGGCGCAGACGAATCGTCACCTATAGCGGCCGTATGTCGAACGTTTGCGCAACCTGCGTGTGTTAGTAGGGTAGCCCCACTCTCCCGGCTTGCACTGCTAGCTAGCAGCCCCCACTCCCCCTGCTAGCACGGCTAAGTAAATAGCCCTACCTCCCCGTTAGCATTACTACGTAAATAGCACTCCCTCTCCCCGCTAGCATCGCCTTTAGCAAATAGATTGGCTGTTTTATCCTCTTATTTTAATTCCGCAATTATTTTAACAAGTCTCACGATGGCTCCACACCCTCCCGCCCCTAACTGCTCGGGTTGCCTCCAGCGTAGCCAAATAATCTCAGAGTTGGAAGGAAGGATCTCTACTCTACACTCTATACATCAAGTCGAACATTACCTGGACTCAGTGCTACCCGACCCAGATGTCGACGTCCAGCCTCCCACTGCTCCACCGTCGGCGGCATCCGAGGGTGGGAATGTGGATTTTGATCTCCCCCTGAGTGAGAAATCCTGGCCCAGACTCGGAGCAAAACCCAAGCATTTAAGCTCCACCCCTTGGGCCACTGTTAGGAGGAAACGAGGAAGGGAAACCTCCAGGGTCCCCTCCCAACACTCCGACGACGACACCCTCCAACTGAGGAATAGCTTTACTTTACTGGCCGAGCCTGAATCCAAGAGGTCCAAGGATACTAGCATCAGCTCCTCGTCCTGGCTCCCTGCTACTGAGGCTCATTTCACACCCAGCCCTCCTCAGTACCATACCCATACTCCGCAGCCCACCCACACCTCTCCGGTTAGTGAGCGGCATTATAGCCAGGCTAATAAGCCTGCTCCCCGGCCTAAGCATAGCCCAGTCCACCGAGGGGACCCCCGGCCCCCACCCTCTACCACTTGGCCTTCAGGTGTGAGGCAGCAAAGGAAGTCCCCTAAGCCCAGTGGGCCCGCCACTGAGCCCGCCCCCCCATCTGTGCTCGTCATCGGATCATCCATGGTGCGCCATGTAGTGGTCCCGAAAGCCCGGACGTGCTGCTTCCCAGGAGCTAAGGTCTCGGACATCAGGACTGTTCTGCCATCACTCCTCGCAGATTATCCCCTGGCCTCATCCATTATCATCCATGTCGGAACAAATGACATCAAGCTCCAGCAGTCTGAGCGGCTGAAGGAGGATTTCAAGGACCTGATCTCCACTGCTCAGGCACCAGGAAAGACCTGCATCATCTCTGGCCCTTTCTCCTCCCCCCGGTATGGTGATGCCAAATATAGTAGGATCCGTCAGCTCCACATCTGGCTGAAAGGCTACTGCTGCCAGTTGAAGCTTCCCTTCATAGATAATTTTACCACGTTTTGGAACCACTCGGACCTCTTCGCCAGGGACGGCCTCCATCCTAGTAGGTCAGGTGCCCGTCTGCTCAGTATGAATATGGACCTGACGCTGAGATCTTCCAGCGTCTGATGTGGGGTTAGCCTGACCCTTGCCAAACATAAACCTCCTGTACCCGCGGGTCGGGCTACACCAGCTCCATCTCACCAGCGCCCCATCACCATAGACCTGGACTCCCTGCCCCTCACTGAGACCTGGCATAGCGACGTTTATATTTCTATAAACAAATTCTGCCCACCTGAATATGCCATTCAGCGAATTATCTCCCACCGCACCCCTATTACCATAATGAAACAGTCAGGTGGATCTAATATAAAAAACCTGATATCCGTTCCAGTGAATATACTATCCAGGCCTACTAGACAGGCGAGCCAGCCCTTTTCTCCGGAAGCTATTTCAATGGCGATTCTAAATGTCAGGTCCCTACCAAGCAAAACCTTTCTCATTAATGATCTTATATGTGAACGTAAATTAGACTGTATGTTCCTAACTGAAACCTGGCTAAATATAAATGGACCAGCAGCCCTCATTGAAGCCTCTCCTCCTAACTATAGCTTTTTTCAATCTATCAGAAGTGGGAAAAAAGGTGGAGGTACAGCCACCATAGCTACAGATGCCCTCAGCTGCAGGACCATCTCCTTTGATGATTTCGCGTCTTTTGAATACCACGCTATTGTCCTAAAATGCCAGCCCCCAGTTCTGGCAGTAACCGTGTATAGGCCTCCCAAACAGTGCTCTGCCTTCTCTACAGAATTTTCAGAACTCCTGTCCATCATCCATACAAATTATGATAAGATTATCATCACTGGAGATTTCAACATACACGTAGACACTGAGGCGGACTCGAATGCTAGGGACTTTATCAACCTCCTAAACTCCATGGATTTTACCCAACATATCTCTGAGCCAACCCACAACCGCGGCCACACCCTTGATCTAGTTATTACTAAGGGCCTGACTATCACTGTTTCCTCTATTAGTGACCTCGCTCTCTCCGACCATTTCTGTATCTTCTTCACTGCATTGTTTCCTAAAGTCAAAAGTAGTACTGAGCGCTTTATCAAGAAACGTTATCTTACCTCCGCAGTAGCCGATAGCTTTAGAGAAATAATGACCACAAACAATTTATCAACTCCAGAAGTGGGGCCCTTAGGACATATTGAAGACTTGGCAACCACCTTTAACACCAGAGTAAGGGCAGCCTTGGATTCTGTAGCACCTATTAAACTGAAAAGGATCACAACCAATAATAAAGCTCCATGGCGAAATAAGGAAACATATCAACTAAAGAGAACCTGCAGAAGCTCTGAGCGTATATGGCGAAAAACCAAGCTACAGGTCCACCATAATATTCTCAAAGAACATCTCTCTGCTTTTAATAAAGCAATAAGAAATGCAAAGAAAGACCACTTCTCAAAATTGATATCTATCAATCTAAATAATTCAAGAGTGCTCTTCTCAACAATTGATAGCCTAATAAACCCTGCCGTAAAAACACCTGATAACCTGCTCTCTACCTCCAAATGTGAGGAATTTGCAGCTTACTTCAGAGATAAGATTATGAATATTAGGAGAAATATCACCCAGGAAAGGCCATGCATCCCGTTTACAGATCCTCTCCCTCCATGCAATGGACATATGAGCCTGTTTACACTGATTGACACAGAAATGTTGAGGAAAGTAGTATCCAAACTCAAAACCTCCACATGCCTGCTGGATCCCATCTCCACCGATTTTTTCAAAACAATTTTTGACTCTGTATCCTATGACATTTTATCCATTGTTAATGACTCCCTATCTACAGGTGTCTTCCCACCAATACTTAAAACTGCTCTGGTGAGACCCGTACTGAAGAAAAACAACTTAGACACTTCAGTTTTTAGCAATTTTAGACCAATCTCCAACCTTCCCTTTTTGAGTAAAATTCTGGAAAAAATAGTTTTCAAACAGATTAATGATTTCCTAGCTACAAGTTGTACCCTTGACCTTTTCCAGTCCGGCTTTCGCGCCCACCATAGCACAGAGACGGCATTAGTCAAAGTTGTAAATGACCTCAGAATTAATGCTGACTCCAAAGAGCTTTCTGTTCTCGTCCTCCTGGACCTGAGTGCAGCCTTTGATACTATAGATCATGCAATCCTCATCGAAAGACTGGAAAAGTGGGTTGGCCTCTCTGGTCCAGTCCTAAATTGGCTTAAGACCTATCTAACCGGTCGGATTTCTTCGTCGCCCTCGGTGATTATAGCTCAGGAAAGATCCCAATGACCTGTGGGGTGCCCCAAGGATCGATCCTAGGACCTCTACTCTTCAGCCTGTACATGCTGCCCCTTGGCAGTGTCATCAGGAGGCACAACATTAGCTACCATAGCTACGCAGATGATACCCAACTCTATATTTCTGTAACACCCAGTAACTACAGCTTGGTTGACTGCCTTGTCAAGTGTACTACAGATATAAATGTATGGATGTCACATAATTTCCTCCAACTAAACCAGGACAAAACAGAAGTACTGATCATTGGAGAAAAAGCTGAAAGAGAGAAACTAGCTGCACACTTAAAAACTCTGGAAATTGACACCAATTGCCAGGCTAAAAACCTAGGTGTCATACTTGACTCAGATCTTAATTTCGAAAACCACATAAAGAATATTACAAAGACATCTTTCTACCACCTAAGGAACATTGCCAAGGTGCAACCCTTTCTCTCTCAGGCTGACACCGAAAGATTAATGCATGCTTTCATCACAAGCAGGCTGGACTACTGCAATGCTCTACTATCAGGCCTACCAAAGAAAGCAATCTCTAAGCTACAAATGATACAGAATGCTGCAGCACGAGTCCTCACTAAGACTAGACGAAGGGCACACATCACACCAGCCTTAAAATCACTACACTGGTTACCTGTCAACTCTAGAATAGACTTTAAAATACTACTACTAGTCCATAAATCTCTCCACAATCACTCACCAGAATATATTTCAAACATGCTTGTTAAGTACATGCCCAACAGACCACTCAGATCCTCAGGTACTGAACTTTTAACAGTTCCAAAAGCCAGGACCAAGAAACACGGAGAGGCAGCTTTTAGTTTCTATGCCCCCAACCTCTGGAACACCCTACCGGAGTGCCTAAGAAGGGCCGAAACAACGGAGGTCTTCAAGCGAGACCTCAAGACATACCTTTTCGACCTAGCCTACAATCACTAGCTAGGAACTTGAGACACAGAAAGGCAGCCTCAAACCTACCTGTGAATCTTCTGTATACATTGGTCCAGTAGATGCCCCACTGTCGCCCGCAGACAATAGATACCCCCGTGTCAGTTGTGGATGTTGTAGTACTTAGTTAACACACACACGTACACACAGACACACACCAGTCCACATCCAGCTTAGGCCTGGACCTGGGCCCAGTTTCCCTTTCCCCTCACCCTACCCCGGGTCCGTATCCTTTTCCCACCCCCAACCCTACCCCCGACCCCTGCCTCTAACTGGACCCAGGCACACCTACACTCACGCTCACACACATACAGACATACACCAGTCCTGGGCTCAGATCCCCTCCCCCTCACCCTAACCCGGGTCCGTATCCTTTTCCTACCCCCCACCCTACCCCAACCCCTGCCTCTATCTGGGCCCAGGCACGCACACACACACAGACACACATCAGGGTTTGCCACACCTCTCCCATGATGCTCTTATCCTTTCTTGCTCTAAAAATGTAGTTTAATGTAATGTACTGCTCTATATATGGCTCTGTGTGCTACTAACCCTGTTCTGCCTCCCCTCTCCCTAGTGCCTCTCTCTCTCCCTCCTATCTTCTAACCAGGTCCAGTGGATGCCCCACTGTCACCAGCAGACCACCCTGAGACCGATAGATACCCCTGTGTCTGCTGCAGATGTCGTAACAAATTAGTTAACACACACACACGTACACACAGACATACAACAGTCCACTTCCGGCTTTAGGCCTGGGCCCAGTACCCCCTACCCATCACCCTAACCCGGGTCCGTATCCTCTTCCTACCCCAACCCTACCCCTGACCCCTGCCTCTACCTGGACCCAGGCACACTCACACACACACTGACATACACCAGTCCTGGGCTCAGATCCCCTTCCCCTCACCCTAACCCGGGTCCGTATCCTTTTCCTACCCCCCACCCTACCCCAACCCCTGCCTCTATCGGGGCCCAGGCACGCACACACACACACACACATTAGTGTTTGCCACACCTCTCCCATGATGCTCTTAGCCTTTCTTGCTCTGAAAATGTAGTTTGACGTAATGTATAGCTCTATATATGGCTCCGTGTGCTACTAACCCTGTTCTGCCTCCCCTCTCCCTAGTGCCTCTCTCTCTCCCTCCTATCTTCTAACCAGGTCCAGTGGATGCCCCACTGTCACCAGTAGACCACCCTGAGACCGATAGATACCCCTGTGTCTGCTGCAGATGTCGTAGCAAATTAGTTAACACACACACACGCACACACAGACATACAACAGCCCACTTCCGGCCTTAGGCCTGGGTCCAGTACCCCCTTCCCCTCACCCTACCCCGGGTCCGTATCCTCTTCCTACCCCCATCCTACCCCTGACCCCTGCCTCTACCTGGACCCAGGCACACTCACACTCACTCACACACACACTGACAGACACCAGTCCTGGGCTCAGATCCCCTTCCCCTCACCCTAACCCGGGTCCGTATCCTTTTCCTACCCCCCACCCTACCCCAACCCCTGCCTCTATCTGGGCCCAGGCACGCACACACACACACACACACATTAGTCTTTGCCACACCTCTCCCATGATGCTCTTAGCCTTTCTTGCTCTGAAAATGTAGTTTGACGTAATGTATTGCTCTATATATGGCTCCGTGTGCTACTAACCCTGTTCTGCCTCCCCTCTCCCTAGTGCGTCTCTCTCTCCCTCCTATCTTCTAACCAGGTCACCAGTAGACCACCCTGAGTCCGATAGATACCCCTGTGTCTGCTGCAGATGTCGTAGCAAATTAGTTAACACACACACACGCACACACAGACATACAACAGTCCACTTCCGGCCTTAGGCCTGGGTCCAGTACCCCCTTCCCCTCACCCTACCCCGGGTCCGTATCCTCTTCCTACCCCCACCCTACCCCTGACCCCTGCCTCTACCTGGACCCAGGCACACTCACACACACACTGACAGACACCAGTCCTGGGCTCAGATCCCCTTCCCCTCACCCTAACCCGGGTCCGTATCCTTTTCCTACCCCCCACCCTACCCCAACCCCTGCCTCTATCTGGGCCCAGGCACATTTATGCACACACAGACATACACCAATGTTTGCCATGTCTCTCCTATGATGTTATTAGCCTCTCTTACTTTGAAAATGTAATTTAATGTTATTTATTGCTCTATAAATGTTCTTAGCCGGTAGACAAACATACTCCAGGAGCTTGCTCGATCGCCTCGCTGAGAGGGGTCAGGGAATAATTTTTACAGCTCACTTATCTGGCCCCCGGGTGATTACTGTTTTTTTTGCTTCCCTCTGGAATATGTAGGGGTGGGATGTCTGCCCACCTCCCTTGTTCTCTGTAAAGCGCATTGTGTTGCCTCTGGGTATGAAATGCGCTATATAAATAAAGCTTTGATTGATTGATTGATTGATGCTCTTAAGGAGAAAAAACGTCTGATGTCTCAGCCAAACGTCTCAGCCAAACCAGAAAAGTTTGGTCCAGATCTCAGGTTTCAGCTATTAGCGCTTGAGATGAAGAACTGCTCTCCTCGCTGTTGGTCCTGTCTGGAAATGTACAGTATCATCATCTCTTCATCTGTGCTGTCTATTCTGCACCCTCAGCTTCTTCTTCTCCCTCCCTCCCTCCCTCCCTCCCTCCCTCCCTCTCTCTAGTTATTTTATTACAATCTAAAAACATGAATTAATAAAACTTCTATTTTTCAAAGATGACCGTGTTTAATGTGGTAAATACAAATGTCATTTATCTGATCAACTTTTGAGCAATTTATATCTGGTCCTTTGCTTATTCAGTGGTTCTTTGAATTGAAAAATGTTCCAATTCCTTGCTCAGAATCAAACCAACATGAATTGCCGATTTCTTTTGCTTGTAATGCTAGTTGTGTTGGAATTAGACAAATGGTTCAAAGGACTTATTTGAGTGCCTAAGTGTCTCGAGTATTTTAAACCAGGAGTGGACTCGATACGACATTCCTGTGCAAACTTATGGATGTTTTAATGCAGCTACTCCCAACATGATCAATACAGACCAACACTGAGTGTGGTGCTGTGACATCATCGGTCACACCAAAATGGCGGCCGCCCGACTCAGCGCATGGGCGGCAATGTTGTATAGGCAGAATGCATTGAGCGTCCGGTCTTATTGATATATAGTCTTTGGCTTAGGTATAGGGCTGGGTTATGGGTAAGGTTAGGTTTAGGTATAGGGCTGGGTTATGGGTAGGGTTAGGTTTAGGTATAGGACTGGGTTATGGGTAGGGTTAGGTTTAGGGTTGGGGTTAGTGTCTCTGCATTTATGGAAACCAGCTTTCTACACAGGCCGTAACTGTACCGCATCTAGCCACAACCAATAGCCTACAAGCACATGATCTCTGCTGGCTAAGGGAGCTGTCAGGGTATGGCTACCCGACTGGCCACTTGGGGTCCCTGATCCTGTTGCTTTTTTCTGTTCTCGGGGTTAGTTTGATTGTGTACACCTGTGTGGGCACCTATTTAGGAGAAGGGGATTGCCTTTTGCAGCAATCGTCACAGCCTCCCGTGTCACAGAGCTCCATGCTTTTGAGCGTTTAAGCCCTTTTCACAGCAGCCATTTGGACATGTCTACATTAATATATAATATATAACATAATATATATAATGTCATATATAACATTAATTATGGCCCTGTTCCATTTAGGATTTAGATGGGCCAGGGCCCTAGTGCATTCTGGCTCACTTGAATGGCTGTAATGCACTAAATACAACATAACCGTAATTCATTTGACCTGTGTTTACCCTGCTTTGACATGGCTGCTGTGAAAAGGGCCTACCTACGCTTTCAACTGTTTCGATTCCTCTTTGCCAAATTTAATCTTCATGAATTTCTAAAGGAAAAATTAAAATAGGTATAGTGAGTTGCTGTGCTACAAATAGTTTTATTTATTTATTATTATTATTATTATCATGTCTATTACTGAGGATTTGAGGAGTACTTCGCCCTACTGTACCACAGCAACATAGTCCAGGTCTGACCTGCATGTTCTTGTCAGCCGTGGCCGGGCCCTGGGTCTGCTGCTGCCAGCCTGCCAGGCTAGGTTCTGGAGCGGTCTGTCGTGACCAGGGGCCTCATTTATCAAAGAGCGTGTAAATTCAGGTGTAAAAGAGGGCGTATGACGAAAACGCGGAAAATGCCAAATGTAGCGTACGACGAGAATATTTACACGCTTTTCGGATCTATCAAAAATGTCGTACGCCATTTCCTGCACGAAAAATCCGACGCTGGCGGGGAAGAGAGCGTACGCGCACGCGCCCCGTGTTCCGCCCTCTCCACGCCAAATCCAACCATATGGTCAAAACTATGACAGCGCACAACGTGGAGACCCCGGAAGGAACCGACAGAATATAGCGTGGAGCATAGGACAGACAAAAGCTGAATCCCAATCTGAGTGCGCAAACCGCACTTGCGGCCCCTCGCACTTGTGGCCTGAGGCCTGAGCACTTAATTGACGTCAGCTGGAAGGGCCAGAGGGTGCAGGGCCGTGAATTAAATGGGACAGCACTCCCAGTTTCGCTCAATGCCCCTCCCACTTCGTTTTCATTGGCTGCCGCGTTCCTCCGACGCAGAGGCTGCTCTGACGCTCCCCTCAGCTCTGCAAATTGACCGATTGACGTCTGTTTTAATTTAATAATAATTAAAAAATTAGGTTGGGTGGGATATGTTTGCAGCATGTGGATTTCAAGATAAATGTTGTGTTATCTGCAAATGTCATCATTTATGTGTGATGCACTCGGATCATGACTCGGATGCACTCAAGCACCGTCACATGAGACGCGGTGGGCTGTGGGTATTTTCTGCTCCTAAGTCCGTGAAATTGCGGACTTTCGGTAAGTGCGGTTACAGTGCGCAAAATGGCGGCGTGGCGCACTTGTGGACCTAGCGATTCCGTTTTGGAACTACCCTGAGCCCTTGTGGACTTAGCGGGAACGCGCATGTAAGGCCACAAGGCCGCGAGTGCTCTGCACTTTCGCCTAAGTGCGCGATTTGGGATTCAGCTAAAGACGTTTATGGAAAAACGCGGAAAGAAGAGAAACTTTTCGGAGACGGAGGTGCATGTGCTTGTTGGTGAGGTCCACGCGAGGAAAGAAAATCATCTTCGGAAGGTAAGCTATTTGTACGAGCCTACATTTGTCTGATTGCTCCTACAGTTTAGGTAGCCTACTGTACGTTTCGTGCATCCTGTATGTGGCGTAGGGCTGGGAGTCCGAACTTCGGGATTCGAATATAATTCGAATATTGACAGAAATACTGGTATTCGAACGAATATTAGGCAGCCCTTAATATTCGAACCTGTAAGTTTTGTAAATGTGTTGGCTAGCAAACGTTGCTTTTGATTCAGATTCAGAGGGTTTTTCACGCCTGGTGAAGTTGCAATCGCGAGCTCATTAGCAAGGCTATTGGACCTGTAGGAGGTGACGTTAGTTAGCACTTAGTTAGCAGAACAATGGCCTCGCCAACGCCCACAATCACGCTGGAGGAGTCATCCAGTGAAAGCGACGGGCTCCGGCTCGCATATGCGATTCATGTTAAACTTACAACAATATTGAGCTAGCCAGGCATTTGAGTTGGTCATCCAACACAGGCTCGATCCTCACCTTTCTGTATAATCCCAACTGTGAAATGGATGTGATAATAGTCCACAAAATATTCTTCCTTTGCCTCGTTTAGCACCAGCTGCAACACTCTTCTCCAAATTCATTATCTCCGTTAGCAAGGCTAACGTTGCACTCGGTAGCTTGTGCTTATTATTATTATTGGAGTTGGTGCTTGTGCAGTGGAGGGGTTCTTTTGGGGGAGTTAGCCGTTGGATTGTTATGCTTAAATTATCCTAGCCAGCTAGTTCCCAAGCTTGTTTGATAACCTTTGATTCAGACATAACGTAGGCTGCCTGGTACCGTCCACTGACCAGTTGCTGGTTAACTATGAGGATCCCAGCCGACCGTTGCATCCCCCCAACCCGCAACGGAGGGTTATCAACTCGGCTGGGACTCCCCCTCTCATCGCTAACCAGCAACTGAGACCATTGAGCTAAAGGTGGTTAGCTAGCTCGATCGTGAAATTACTCAAACTTATTAAATATGACACCAATAAGCACACCGGTGCCAATAGTTAGCTTAATCTTGATATAACTCCTGGTTGACGAGGGTTGTTGAGTCTTACATACTGCAGCCAGATAGCCCATAATGGCAAGTTCTGATTTAGCCTAGGCTACATGTTTGATTAATGGGATATACATCCTACTACCTTTATTTATCTTTTATTTGTCTTTCAGTACCTAGCCTGACTGGCTTATTTTTATTTATTTTTGTCAAACAGTGAAAACCTACTGTTCAAGCCAGGGTCTGACATAAATTAAAAGAACGGTTGTTGACAAAGACTTGTATTTGCTTCTGAAAACATCATTGCTTATCGATATTGCCTATGATACAATGCCCACTAGTGGACAGAATGTGCACAACTTTATTTTAATACCTAGGTAGGTCTTTCTGTAAGAATTTAATGGTAAAAATATTATTAATAATAATTCGAATATATTCGAATATTATTATTAATAAATAAACGAACTTCGAATATGATTTTGGGGCAAAAGTCCCAGCCCTAATGTGGCGTAGGCTACACGGACATGCTGTATTATGTGGCTGTGAGGAAAGCAAACATTCCACACATTCTGTGGTAGGCTATGATTGATTTAGGACCAAAAACAGGGAACGATAACACAGATGACCACTTCATAATGTTAGACCACATTAAACATTTTCCCCTCTGGGAAATTTAGACTCTCATCTAAATCACCCGGTAAATCACACTTAAGCATTTATTTGGCTGCCAACAGAAAAACATATCAATTGAATATGGCTACACAATAAAATGTTTAATGCATAATCAAGTTAACAGACAAACTCAAAGAAAATGACTGAAATTGTTTCTCCAGACTCTGACGTGGGGTGGGACTCAGAGGAGGGGGAGTCTGCAGTGGTCCTTGACCTGACGGTCGTGCCCCCGCCGTCTGCAGCCTCTACATCCAGCGCCACGACCTCCAGTGCCTCCACCTCCAGCGCACCGGCCTCCACCTCCAGTGCCATCTCCAGCGCCTCCGTCTCCACCGCCCACGCCTCCACCTCCGGCTGCCAGCGTCCCTGCCTCAAGGGTCCCTGAGGGCTGGGCTTCCTATCAGATGCTGTGCTGGAGGCTCATGACCCTAGAGGCCCAGAGGGAAATGGCAGAAGGGATTGGGGCAGTTGTGGGGCAGTTGTGCAGCAGTTGGTGGAGGTCACCACACTACACCACCAGAGCCAACAGGACATCCTCACTGCACTTCATTCCCTCACACATGCTGTCACGGACCTCACACTGTCACTCACTACCACACTCACGGACCTCACACAGTCACTCACTACCACACTCAAGGACCTCACACAGTCACTCACTACCACACTCACGGACCTCACACATTCACTCACAAACGCACTCACACACCTCACACAGTCACCCACCAACAGACAATAAAATGGTAGAAATGTGAACCTTACTTGTTTGTGTCTTCATAGCTGGCGCATGACCTCAGTGTGGGCCCTTTGGCCCCGCTGGTAAACCTCATGACGGGGAGGGGGCTGAGGGCTTGGGTCCTCATTTTGTGGTGGGGTCTTGACTGGTTCTCATTCTTATCAGCTTTGAATATACATCTTGGCAAACATAACAGAATGATGTACAAGGAGGGGACAGATACCTAGTGAAAGTACTATTGGTTGCTAGTAAAAAGACAATAATGAGGGCTTGGTATAAGGTGGAACCCCCAACCAAGGAGCAGTGGTGGGTGTTGTGGAGGAGATTTATGAGATTTATTTATGCATTGAGGATGCAGGAAGGAAAGTTTGAAGGGAGATGGGAAAATGGATGGATTATAGAAGGAAGTGTGATGATACCACTAATATTAAAATTGTCATATTTGAGTAAGAAAAAAAAGCTGCATGGATGGAAGTACCCATAAGCTGTTATTGTAAGTTTTTATGTTTTATTGTATTGTCGTTGTATGGATGGAAAATGCTAATAAAGATTAAAGTAAATAAGACAAAGAATATGTATCTTGGCTATGCACACACCAACAAGCCAGCCGTCACGCGCAGCGCCTGCCTCCAGTCTAGTCCCTACCCTGCTGTGCGCCACGATGAATGAGTCATGCGTGGAGCCAGGCCACCGTGCCACTACACTTGTGATGAGCATGTCGGCGTCACATATGATTTGGGTATTTATAGTGTGCACATTTTAGCGATTCACATAGACGTATTCATTCACTGATGGTGCCCTTATGTGGGTGCAGTCGCCATCGCCGTCACCTCTTTGGAGTTCTATCTCGGCCAGTAGGCCGAGTAGCGCCGGATTCATTTAGGCTCGCATTACGCACAGGAGGACTGTCATTTATATGCTTGAGTTTAACATGTTTTTTGAATGATTTTTCAAGATGCCCACCCACATCCATTGTATGGCCTAAACGGTGGTAGAGCAATTATCAGACTTTCTCAAAAGTGCTAGTTTTGTCAACGTTTTGATCTGAACCATTGTATATGATCATAAGTAACCTTAAAACAGGGCTAAACATGCATTTTCCCTTTACTTTTCCTTTAACATGCCTTTGGTGACAATTTAAGCTTTTTGTGTCAATGTTTATAAGAGCAGTTAACACTATAAGGGTTACAAACAATAGAGAAAGGTTAACACTTTACATTGAAAATTATTTTACTTCAGCTTTACATGTGTAACAGAGTAGAATATTTTCTTAGTTTAAAATTATGTTATTACATAGTTAGTACAACTATGCCAAGTAGCTGTAGCGACAGTGAGATTCACATTGCCCATTTATTTATCTGTTGATAGTGAAGTCAAAAAGGTATGACATGATTTGTTTTTGCCACTAGATGGAGCTAAAGCATTTTGAAAGACAGAGCAAACTATCCCTGGACAGCTAAAACAGCCACCAGCATCTAACCCTATAATACAGTAGCATACTTTAAAAACTTTACATTGTCCTCACTGAGCTAACTGTTCCCATCTGAAACTGAATGTACACTGTCAGCACAGGCCCCCTGAGACAAAACAGTGCATAGTTTATATGAAGAATAAAATATTAATAAGAATAGAATATTTTATTATTAACAACAACGAGGATGGAACAGCCATAGCCTGTAGAGGCTCTAGGAGAAAGAAGAACAGTTTTCTTGTCTCTGGTCCAATCACACCAGGCCCAGGCGGGTTTAGCTGTCTCTGATGATCTTGGTCAGTTTCTGGATTGTGGTCTTAGTGGACATGTCCACGTACTTGTCACCGATACTGACGATCATCCCGCCCAGGATGGAGGGGTCGGACTAGGAGGAGGGAGACAGAGAGAGAACCACAGGTCAAAACCAAAGCAGCGTAATGCTTCAAAAGTGGCCTTATTCAGTGGGTATTTATGTAATGGCTCATTTTCATTTCATTTCATTTTCATTTTGTTGCATAATAAACCAACGGTATCTGGATATACCCCCCCCCCCCCAAAAAAAAATCTTGATATTATTTGAATAGCAAATATTTTCAAATGCCCATCCCTACAATGATAAGGGACTGTTATTGTTCTCACCTTGGTCTCTAGTTTTAGAGTCTCTCCCTTCGCCAGGAAGCCGTTCAGAGCAACCTTCAGGTCCCCCAGGTTAGCCTTATCCAGGGGCTGTCTCACATGCACACACACACAGGATTTCACATCACTTGCATTTCCAACAACAACCGAGTATGCGTGTGTTACTTTTAACTGTGCAGATGTGTGTGTGTGCGCGTGTGCATGCGTGTGTGTCACTGTACCTGTGCGGTGGTGACAGAGCAGATGACCTCTCCACGGTGGGCGCTCATCATCTTGCCGAAGGCGGCGATGACATCGGCAGTCAGGGTCAGGCGGCCATTTTCTGACAACACGTCTGAAGAGAGGGAAAGCAGATACAACAGGATCAGGATTGTTATCTGAAGGAGGAGGTTGCGTCACTTCAACCATTGCAAACAATGTCGTTTCAGCATGGTCACTGCAACGTGCGCATGAGCTCAAACATGTCATGCTACAACATTTTTTGCTGCTTGATACAAAAGGAGAACTCGCACAGTTCTCATTTTCCATGACTAATCTACAAGAGACGTCTGATACAACAATTTACGGGTTCTTGGATACACAGTTTGTTGCTAGTGAGGCTCTGCATGCAGTGAACCACCAATCACAATCATTCTTTATTATTCAGTCATCAGGTGAAAATTCCTGTATTATTTCATATCGCAGTTGTTTTTTTGCCATGTGCGTTTTTCCCCCAATATCCAATCCTGTTTTACTATTCAGATGTGACGGAGGCAGATGAGGGGGTGGCAGAGCAGGGAGGGGGTTTTGAACTCCGGTCTGTGGACATGCCTGTGTGGCCTGGTCTGACTGGGGAACTCACTGATGAGGTTGATGGTGATGGGAGACAGATTCTCCTTGTCCAGGGCGTCTCCAAAGGTCTTCTGCTTGAGGCTACGCTTCACATGGGGGTTCATCACTATGCTGGACAGCTTGGGGTCCTTGACCATGGACTGAGGAAGGGAGAGGGAGAACCGAAAGAGGATGTTAAGAGGACGTAAAGTAAGACTAACGTGATGATGGAACTAGTATTTAAGAGGGACTATTGCTCTTAGTCACTTGTTTAGAAAGGAGATGTACAAGGTGTGGGATATATACCAGATGGAGCAGATAACATCTCTTGCGGCTCCAAAAAGGGACATTTCTTACGCGATGGGGACCTGTCATGTGTTTATTTATACAGTAAAGGATGCTACAGTACTGCTTCTATTATTTTTTATTATTTAATTGTCCTTTCTTATTTTCCAAAAGCAGTCGTTTCTCTGTGTTATGATGCACTATAGGTTATTTTTGTTTCTGACTTCTTTTTTTTTTATACCTTGGAGTCGACCATTCTTTTGTTTTTATAGCTGTTTGTCTATTGAATATTTGTAATCTATTGTCAATAATGTATTGATACAGCTGTAAGAGAAAAAGGAAAGGTGTCTGATATTGTATTGTACAATTGTTTGAATCTAAATAAAAATTAAGTTAAAAAAAGAAAAGAAAAGAGATGCACTTGTGAGCTCTGGTGAGTGGTAGTACACTGACTACCTACGTTAAATACAATCATTGTAAGTTGCTTTGGATAAAAGCATAGATCTGCTAAATGACTAATGTAATGACTTGATAGCACATTTCCATTTATTGCTTTACCTCCAGACTGGCCAAAAAACAAAGACTCGACAACAGAAACACCTTCCAAATGTGTCTGCCATGGAATCAGCACCTGTCTCTGTGATGTAGGTCTCTTTACTTTGCCTTGCCACTGAGTGTAATAATCTCATGTTGAATCTCTGGGTTTTAAGACATGCAGTACAAGAGCTACCAAGCACAGGCTAGAAATCAAGAATATTTCCTAGCTGGAAAGGGAGACAGACACATTAAGAGAGAGGGCAAGAGAGAAGGTAAGTATGAAGACAGGTCTGGATAAACAGAGAGACTGTTGGGAAGAATGATAGCAGGATGATCAGGAAGGAAGATCAGTTGGACGGAAGGTTAAAACTCACTGCGACTTTGCCCAGCTCCTCCTCCACCTGGTTCAGCTTATTCTGCTTGCTAGCAGCGGAGAACAGGGCGGTGGCATAGCGACCCTCCACACCGTACACCTGGATAGGGGGCTTTAGAAGAGGTGAAGGGACATGAGCGAATAGGCCATAGACGTGTAGTAGTCAGCTGTAGGTATGATCATGAACGGACGACATAGATATTACACTGTTCATGTAGTAATTATGCAAAGATTTGAGCAGTGGCTCACGCACGACGTACCATCTAGGTGGTTGCAGAGGACACTGCCACCCAAGCTCTAAGCTTACCTTGATCAGTTTAGCCACGGGCCGGATGCCCGACGTGCTGAACTGACGCACCTGGAGAGATGATGGGGTAGTTAATTGACGGGCTGGACACACAATCGCTCCCTATTCACTATATAGTGCACTATATAGGGCGTCAGCCATTTTGTTTGCAGTGTCCGAATTCTCCACGGAATTTTCGTTCCCTATATAGTCCACTATTTATTACCCACAATTCACCTTGATTTGCAGGGAACAGTGCATGTACCCTACATTTTCTCCGTTCCCTAGGTAGTTCACTACGTGGTGAACCCTATATAGGGAATAGGGAGTGAGGGGACGAGGGAGCGATTCCGAACACAGCTATGGAGATAGTGATGTTTTCATTTGGGACTTGATCTGTCCTGGTTCTCATGCCCGCGTTGGCTAACGTTAGTTAGGTTACTGGCGATGGTAGCGAGCCTACTAGCTAGCCTAGGAGGCAAAGTAAACTAGGTATCTAACGTTAACCGTAGGTATGCTTAAATATATCCGGTAGGTCAAGCAGCTTGTATGCGTGGCTGGACAGAAAGACAGCTGGGCTAGGCAGCTAACCTCAGTGCTAGCGTTAGCTAGCTTAATGTTTGTCAAGTTCATGCGGACCGATGGGGACATTGCACTTTGTTGATAGTTAGCACCTTGGCTAGCTAGTGCTAGCTGTGTGCGTTGCATTCGGCTTTTCGTTGCATCTCTCCCCCCATGCATCTGTAATTAATTCAAGCTCTGAAACGAAATGGAGAGGTTCATGCCAGCCACACACGCTGTTTTCCAAAAGTCATATCTACCTGGAGCCCCAGTCCCACTGCTGCCATTTTTTCCAGCGACTGTAGGTCAAAGCTCTGCGCACGACACGGCGGCGCATATGAAATACGTAGGCAGAGGCAGACGAGCGGGGGGCGTAGTTTATGTATTTGGAAATTTACAGCGCGCCTTGAAAAGAGAGAATGGAAATTTACTGTCACCATCAGCCATATCCTCAGATCCGAGTAGCCGGATCCAAATGCCATATTGTTAAATCCTCAACTCCTGGTCCGATTCCTCTGATTCTGCAGAGCTGTAATATGGTAATTATCGGTCAGGAAAATTATAAAATGAATGAATGAATTTCCTATTTCCAGATATCTCTGTATGAATATTTAATGTGGTATTGAAATTCAACGTTTTGGTTCTCTTTTTTTTTTTTTTTACATACTATAATATATTGAAAGTTAATAGGCTATATAGGGGAATATATTTTCTGCACATAAAGGTAGGCTATATCAAACATTTCAGAACAGCCGAATATAAAGAGTGCACTTAAACAATTTACTGATCCAGTTTCCAGGCTGTTCTGTTGTTATGCACCACCACCGTCACCGAGATTACCGGTAGGTCCTCAGAATCCCCCAGCCCCGCCCCTCCAGTCACCTAATTCTAATGAGGTTTCTGGCCATTTCCATCCTGGCCATCATTAAAATAATCATCTCAGCTGCCTCCGCCATTCATAACAAGTACTAGAAACACACAATGGAACAAAAGCTAGGCTACATAAAGTATGAGGAGTAGCCTATGGAAGGCGGCATTAGGCTATACGGTGTTAATGGCAGGAGGTGTGGACGTTTCATCTGGCGACGTCACGCGTGTCTACACGTGTAGGGCGTCGACTTGACTGGGAGGGAGCGGAGATACGATGGCGACAATAATCCCAGTCTACTACATAAGAGAGCCGCGTCTCACATCACGCAGATTCTTCAGCACCTGAAAGGCACCAAACAGCCGTCTGAACAGGCTATAGTCAGACCGTAATCTGAGACGGACGACAATCCACAGGACCGACTAAACCGACTCAAGAGGTCATCTAAGAGGACGGCCGTAGCATCCCCACCACCATCCTCTACATATGCCCTTGTGGATTTTTAAAGCAATTATAAACATTGTAGACTACTTGTTGTAAGTAATCAATGGTGAGTGCTTTAGTGATCGTCCGGTTAAGGTTACGTAGGGTGTGACTTCGTGAAGAGCCAGTGTGTGAACTAAATGCTGAATGTTTCGCAACAATAAGCGCGCACTATTATTTAAAGCTAATAACAGGAAACCGGGCGCCAGCTGTCAGCTGCTTCGTAGGCTAGCCTACCTATATTGACAGAAATCAAAATGGAAGCATCATCGGCGTTAGATGATGAGCATGACGGAAACAATGATTATATTAAAATATGTTTTCTCAACAAGTAAGATAGACTATAGGCTAATAGTAGGTAGGGTATGTTGACTCATCTCGAGATAATGCGGAACATGCGCACGCTACTTATGACATTATTCTAGAATTCATCATCGCCTTTTGGTAGAACGCGCCTCTCCTGTTATGTCTCGAGTCTGGCTCACCGTGGCGCAGTCTAGTCTGACAAGGATAATGGACACTCATATAGATCTAGTAAACACTCCTGGATCCAGACCCAGCGTCAGCTTTTATTAAATCAAATGAATGGACACTCCTTGAGCATGTAATTATGTAATTAGATGCACTTTATTCAGACACTAGCCTACCTATTTTGTTCTAATTCTATGGTTAAATGTTTGAATGTTTGAAATGTTTTCTGATTGAAAAGAAAAAAAGACTATTGTAATCAATATCTTATTAAACGAAAGATTTAAGATTTGATCGATAATAATTTTTTATCAAGGCAGATTTTGCATCATCAACAGTGGCATCACATCACATCCTGAAGTTTTGTAGGCTACTTCTGTGTGGTTAGCAATGGCATATCTCTGAAGCTACACCACATGCAATCCAGTGATAATGAGCCAGGAAAAACAAAGGCTTCTTTTAGCTGAGGGATGGGGGGGGGGGGGGGGTGAGGGTGAAGTGACTGGGGTCGAGCTATGAAGCGGCAATATGGAAACCAGAGAAGAATAACTGCTGTGTTTTGTGCCGCAGACAGAGTAAATTGTGCTATAATCGAACCAGAACAGATATGGTACAACTATCACACACCCCTTATGCCTGCTCAGTGATTAGACTTGTTTCACAAACTGTAGTTAAATGTTTTATTTTTTGGAGTAAGCAGAGACTTAAAAGATTAATACAGGGAGTCACAGTAAAACCAAACAATAACTGGCAATGTTTACTAGGTCCGATATTCTGTCAGGCTGAAAAAGGTGCGTTCTGAGCGTGTGAGTGAATTGGTGAATTCATTAATTAATTGGTGGGTGTATTAGCTAAGTGAGTAAACATGAGCTCAACTCACAAAGTCACATGCTGCCCAACACTGTCATATTGTTGTTTATGTCTTTGATGTGTTCTCGTGCTTTGTGTTGCCTGGTTATCAGGAATGGTGTGTAGCTCAATAAAGCAATCTGTTCAAGCTGCAATTTTGTCCTGCACTTCCTTTTTCTCTGTCCGAGGCTTGGCTTCATGCTTCAGAGCTCTTTACAGCCCGAGTGAGTATGTCACCTCTCCTCCCTTCCTCTGATACAACTCTAATCAGGTGTTTCTCTTTGTCTTTGCTGTCTTGCAGGAGTGTTAAGTCTAGGCTTTACTAGACCAGAGGCCTGCAGCATCCTTCCCTTAAAACTAGAATCTGCAGTGCCGGTGGATAACCCCTCTGAACGCACAACCTAGTGAATTTGAACTGCCGGTGGAGACTACAGCTTCCACCCAGACAGCAAACCAGAGCACTTCTCTCTGATTGAGTTGGCTTTAACCTTTTTTCGCAGGGTCGGAGACATTGTCCATAGTGTCAAACTGTTTTACTGAGTACTGGGGGTAGACATGATGAGTCCGGGGATGGAGACGGCGGACATCGCTGTCGTGGTGCTCTACTTCCTCCTGGTGCTGGGGATCGGCTTCCTGGCCATGTGGAAGGCCAACCGCAGCACGGTGAGCGGGTACTTCCTGGCGGGCCGCTCCATGACCTGGGTGGTGATCGGCGCTTCGCTGTTCGTGAGCAACATCGGCAGCGAACACTTCATTGGCCTGGCGGGCTCCGGCGCCGCCAGCGGCTTCGCCGTGGGTGCCTGGGAGTTCAACGCCCTCTTCCTGCTGCAGCTGCTGGGCTGGGTGTTCATCCCCGTCTACATCCACTCTGGGGTCTACACCATGCCGGACTACCTCTCCAAGCGCTACGGGGGCAGCAGGCTGAAGGTGTACTTCGCCTGCCTGTCCGTGCTCCTCTACATCTTCACCAAGCTCTCCGTCGACCTGTTCGCCGGAGCGCTCTTCATCCAGGAGTCGCTGGGCTGGAACCTCTACCTCTCCATCATCCTGCTGATCAGCATGACCGCGCTGCTCACGGTGACGGGGGGGCTGGCGGCCGTCATGTACACCGACATGCTGCAGGCGGTCCTGATGATCGGAGGGGCCCTCACCCTCACGGTCATCAGTCTGGTGAAGGTGGGCGGGCTGGAGGGCGTCAGGACCAAGTACATGCAGGCGGTGCCCAACGTGACGGCCATCTTGGCCAGCGGCAACTTCTCGTACTCCGCCTCCTGCCGCGTGGAGCCCAAGCATAACGCCCTGCGCATCCTGCGGGGCCCGGCGGACGAGGACATCCCGTGGCCGGGCTTCCTCCTGGGCCAGACGCCGGCGTCCATCTGGTACTGGTGCGCCGACCAGGTCATCGTCCAGAGGGTGCTGGCCGCCAAGAACATCGCCCACGCCAAGGGCTCCACGCTCATGGCCGGGCTGCTGAAGGTCCTCCCCATGTTCATCATAGTCATCCCCGGGATGATCTCCAGGATCCTGTTCGTGGATGAGATTGCCTGCATCGGGCCGGAGCACTGCCTGGCGGTGTGCGGCTCCAAGGCCGGCTGCTCCAACATCGCCTACCCCCGGCTGGTCATGTCCGTGATGCCCGTGGGCCTGCGGGGTCTCATGATGGCCGTGATGATCGCCGCCCTGATGAGCGACCTGGACTCCATCTTCAACAGCGCCAGCACCATCTTTAGCCTGGACATCTACCGGAGCGTCCGGCGGGCCGCGTCACAGAGGGAGCTGCTCTTCGTGGGCCGGCTGTTCGTGGTCGCCATGGTGGCCGTCAGCATCGCCTGGGTCCCCGTCATTATCGAGCTGCAGGGCGGGCAGATGTACCTGTACATACAGGAAGTGGCCGGCTACTTGACCCCGCCCATCGCCGCCCTCTTCCTGCTGGGCGTCTTCTGGAGGCGCTGCAACGAGACAGGTGCGTTCTGGGGGGGCATGGCGGGGTTCGTGCTGGGCACGGGGCGTCTGATCCTGGCCTTCATCTACCGGGAGCCTCCGTGCGACCAGCCGGACAACCGGCCGTTCTTCACGCACGTCCACTACATGTACGTGGCGGCCGGTTTGTTCTGGGTGTCCGGGCTGGTGGCGGTGGTGGTCAGCCTGTGCACGCCGGCGCCCGACGAGGAGCAGGTCCGCACCACCACCCTCTGGGGCCTCCACCGCGTCCGGAAGGTCCACTCCAAGGACCGGGAGGCGGCCTACCGGCTGAAGGAGCGGGGCCCGGCGGTGCTGTGCAACGGCGGCCTCCACAAGGACCCACCGGCGGACGTTCGCACCGACCGGTGCCTGGACGGGGCGGACGTCCGTCTCCTGGACCCCCCGACCGACCTCACCACCCCCAGCACCGCGGAGACCACCCCGGCGGGCACGCCCGGCGACCAGAATGGCAACGCGGGGCTGGTGAGCGCCAAGGAGGGCTGCGGCGGCGATGAGGAGGAGAGGCGGGGCTTCCTGCGTGCGCTGGACTGGCTATGTGGCGGCGGCGCGGCAGGAGCCCAGGACGACGCCCCCCAGACCAGACTGACCACAGAGGAGGAAGTCGTGGAGATGCTCTACGAACCTCCCAGAACCAAACTACTGCTGAACCTGGGTCTGGTGCTGGTCTGCTGTCTGGGGGTCTTCATGTTTGTCTACTTCTCCCTATAGTCCAGGCTGTCCTCACGGCAGGGGGTCTGCAGACTGACCGACCGACTGACTGAGGGAGGGGAGAGTTAAATTTGGGGAGATTTGTAATGAAATAAATGCTCCATCTGAAGTCTGTAATATTTACAGCAGGTTATTCTAGAAGGTTCTTGACAGTCTATACTCAAACGTGAACAGGTGTGCTTCCAGTGAATTGAAATGCAACGTAGACACAGGTGGTTTGCATATACAGTATAAATGAGGATTAAGCTCATCTTTTGAATTATCACTACATCTTCTACTTGTCGACTACTAAAGAATCAAACCCAAAATGAATGATGAACTATACTGTACCAGTGTGTTATTTTTGTAAAGCCTTTGTTTTGTAAACAGTCTATTGAGATTTTATAGAACTGTTGTATTCTACTAATAGTCAAAGACAAAAAAAGATTTGCCTTACTTGATATGCTATCTTGTTTTTTTCTGTTTATTGAAGAGTCGTCTGTATTTCTGTATTTAAAATGTGTTCAAACTATACCTCAGCTATAGTACTTCTGTCATGAATCATGATTATCATTTGAAAACATGCCTATAATACTGTATATGTGTGAACACATTCCATGTCTGTTGTTCTTAGTCTAATGCTCTGAGAGAGTGTCTTTTATTTATTTACATTTACACTAGCTAACAAGCCATCGTTCAAAATGAGACATTCATGATAATACATTGTTTTCCATGATGTGTGCTGTGTGATCATTATTTATAACTAGTTGTTGTGTTGGGTGGTGTTTGTAGGAATTTTGTTCCGGCTCAGTTCATATTAGGATAAGTCTCAGTAAGCTTATTTGGTGAACCACCAAAAACAACATGGCTCTTGTAATGTATTGGTGTATCATTTGTTTTCTTTTGACTTGATCTTTTGAGGTTTTGAGCATTTCTTTGTCGAGTCCGCTTAGATTTGGTGCATATCCCTGATAAATCTACCGAATGGTTTAGTTAGCTTTTTTAACAGATTTTATTGAGCTTTATTGTGTCTTCTGAACAAGTGATAATTTGTGCAGTGAATTTTACTCTTGTTGAAAGCCATTAGATCAGCTAACCTAATTTAATTGTATAGTACAAAACTGGAGCAAATAACCTAAAGTTGTATAATAAATTAAGTTGTATAGTAAATTAAGTTGTATAGTAAATTAAGTTGTATAGTAACTCATTGGGGAATCATTCTGTATTTTCAGGCATTCACTGGCTTGTTGCGTAAAGAGGCTCAGCAAAACAGCAGGAGTGAAGCTGCTGTTCCCAGTCTGCTAGCAGGATAGTGTGGGTGAATCCAGTCTGCTAGCAGGATAGTGTGGGTGAATCCAGTCTGCTAGCAGGATAGTGTGGGTGAATCCAGTCTGCTAGCAGGATAGTGTGGGTGAATCCAGTCTGCTAGCAGGATAGTGTGGGTGAATCCAGTCTGCTAGTAGGATAGTGTGGGTGAATCCAGTCTGCTAGCAGGATAGTGTGGGGGAATCCAGTCTGCTAGCAGGATAGTGTGGGTGAATCCAGTCTGCTAGCAGGATAGTGTGGGTGAATCCAGTCTGCTAGCAGGATAGTGTGGGTGAATCCAGTCTGCTAGTAGGATAGTGTGGGTGAATCCAGTCTGCTAGCAGGATAGTGTGGGTGAATCCAGTCTGCTAGCAGGATAGTGTGGGGGTGAATCCAGTTTGCTAGCAGGATAGTGTGGGGTGAATCCAGTCTGCTAGCAGGATAGTGTGGGGGTGAATCCAGTCTGCTAGCAGGATAGTGTGGGGGTGAATCCAGTTTGCTAACAGGATAGTGTGGGGTGAATCCAGTCTGCTAGCAGGATAGTGTGTGGGTGAATCCAGTCTGCTAGCAGGATAGTGTGGGGGTGAATCCAGTTTGCTAGCAGGATAGTGTGGGGTGAATCCAGTCTGCTAGCAGGATAGTGTGGGGGTGAATCCAGTTTGCTAACAGGATAGTGTGGGGTGAATCCAGTCTGCTAGCAGGATAGTGTGTGGGTGAATCCAGTCTGCTAGCAGGTGTGGGTGAATCCTACCTCGCTCAGAGGCGCGTCTACTGTATAAAGATGTCTCCCTGGAGATTGAAATGCTTTAAATTGTTTTTCTCTTTCTGAAAGATATTGTTATTTTTTATGGATTCTTATTTTTAAGATTGAAAATAAAATGTTTCTGAACAGTGGAAGTGTCCAATTCTTAAAAGGAAGTGATGTTAAATAAATGACTGGTCGGAAGTCATATCTACAAGGGTGTGTTTTACCATGGGCCTAATATGCCCCCATTCCAAGTACAAACTACACTAACGACACTCATGATGAACCACAAGCACAAACTAGATATTACTGAGACAGGGCGGTCTAGTGTCTAACTACTGACGGGAAGGTCGCTGGTCAGCGGGGCTGACCCAGGCCACTTCACAATCAAGCAAGGTAACCTACGTAACCCCAACACTAGCTCAAAACATTGTAAATCACTTTAGATAAAATCATCTTCTAAATGGTCGAATTGTAGATAGAACTGGCCGCCTAATCTTGATGAGGAGACAGGCACCTTCCAGGCGGGTAGTTGTGAACAGCAGTGCCAGACTCTGATTCTAATGGCCTCCATCCACACTGAGAACCAGAGAGAGTAGCTAGGTTGGTGAATGTATGACCTTATAACGCAGCGATTCCCATGCATCCCAGGGGCTCTGTACTACTGCTGCCCCTGGAAACGCTAGCTCGCTATTAATCTCTGAGGCAGGGATTGGCTGATCCTGGGCTTCTCTGACTCTGATGTTGGCGAGAGCAGGATCAGTGTCTCTCATCAGCGTACACAGCCCCCCTCTCTCCTCCTCCTCTCTCCTTTCTTCTCATCCCTTCCCTCACGACAAGGAGTCATTTAAGGACACATAAGGAGTTAATCTTGTAAAGTGCCCTGCAGGTTTAGCCTAGAAGCCAGACTTTCTCTCAAAATGTTTTTTTTTTTTTTTTTGCAACTGCCAACTATATATATTTTTTGCGAGGAAGTTTGGCTTCCAGGCTACTGCAGGTTGTTGTCATGATAGTCAGTTAAGGGCTAAGCCCCTCCCCCCAAAGCGAGTCATAGAGATGGGAGTTCTGTTGTGAATAACAAGGTTAACCGGAACAGTGTGCGTAATTATCACCTTGCTGCCCCACTTTCATAATTACTGTTACTCAGAGAAGGTATCTTGTATTTAAAATTAAGGCAAGGGAGCTGAAAGTAGGACATCCCCCTCCTTCCCCTGCTTTCCTGCATAACTAATTAACCCTAGTTAATTACTATTATTCCCTCTGAAAGGCCCTTTGCAGGTAATGGATACCAGCTCAAATTGGTGGAGGGTGTTGGCTCTTTCTCAGTGTATCTGTGTACCACGGACTGATATCCGACCCTCTCTTCTGGATGTGTGTGTGCTGGCTGAGGCAAACAACCAACACTGGACAATGGATGAAGATGTAAAATTGCCTGCCCCCCCTCCCCCTTCTCTCTCTCTCTCTCTCTCTCTCTCTCTCTCACACACACACACACACTCTTTCTCTCCCTCTATCCCATCCGGACCTCCCTCTCTCTCTCTCTCTTTTGTATCTGTCCTTCCTTTCTCCAGCCCACACTCCATCCCTCCCTCCCCTCCCCTCTCACTAGTGGAAAAGTACTGGGGGAAAAAGATCTATGGGTTGTTTTGAGTGAGAGAAAGAACAACAAAATAACTAATAATTTTAGGCTCAGTCTGTTGTTGTGAAATTTACAGAATATTTTACTCTATTTATATAATAACAAGGTGAAATATGATGGTGAAATATATCATTCATGGTAGAAGGTCCACCAATAATAATAATAATAATAATAATACTATTACTAAAAATAATAATAATAATACATTGAGTGTATATAGCTTCTCATCTGCTGAGACAAATCTCGATGCACAAATGAAAGACTAAACCAGTCTTGTGTGTCGTCAAGCTGCTCCAGAGACACTGATTCTAGCTTTCAGTCGACAAGTGTTGTTTAATAGTAGTAGTATTAGTAGTAGTAGTAGGTAGTAGTAGTAGTAGTAGTAGTATTAGTAGTAGTATTAGGTAGAAGTAGTAGTAGTAGTAGGTAGTAGTAGTGGTAGTAGTAGTAGTAGTAGTAGGTAGTAGTAGTAGTAGTAGTGGTAGTAGTAGTAGTAGTAGCAGTAGTAGTAGTAGTAGTAGTAATAGTAGTAGTAGGTAGTAGTATTAGTAGTAGTAGTAGTAGTAGTAGTAGTAGTATTAGTACTATTATTATTATTATTAGTAGTAGTAGTATTAGTAGTAGTAGTAGTAGTAGTAGTATTAGTAGTATTAGTATTAGTATTAGTATTAGTATTAGTATTAGTATTAGTATTAGTAGTAGTAGTAGTATTAGTAGTAGTAGTAGTAACAGTAGTAGTAGGTAGTAATATTAGTAGTGGTATTAGTAGTAGGTATGTTGATCCCCCCAGGTGGGGGATGGTACTGTTACAGCATCAAAATAAAAAAAAGAAACACAATCCAGACTAGATACAAATTTATAATAGATACAAATATAGGAATCCAAATACACATGGGTGCAAATATTCTCCAGAGATGTCTCTGGGAGAGAGGGGAGAGAGAAGGGAGAGAGGCTTTGCCTCAAAGTCTGGTCCTGACATCAGAGCACCACTCAGCTCACAGCTGGTCTGGACATGGATGACCACACGCTGGGCTGTAGCGCTGCAACAGGTCGCTACCGTAGCTGGTTGGTACAGTAGCTGGGATGACCTGCAGCTAGGCTACCAGCCAGTGCCGCGTTTCCTAGAGCCATCATAGTGCTACGTTCATCGTAAGATACGTCGTGAGGTCCCCCTCTAGGTGGCGCGTCGTTTCCCAGAGCCTTAAGGTATACCTTGGCTAAGGAGGCTCTGGGAAACAGCTCTTCCCAAGGTACATCGTAAATCGAGCTTACTGCGGTCACGCCATCTACACCCTACAATAAAAGGAGAGTTGCAATATAGCGCACATCTATCTACCCCACATGCGCGTAGCCTACATAACACATCACTGGAATGTTGTCTTTTAAAATTGAGCCAAATAAAATATAGGGACTATCCATAATATAAATTCAACACTTTCTTATGTAAAGGAGCAATTTGATGGCATATGGCTTTTCTGGCTGTCTGTAGGCTACCCCACCACGCACAATCTAGGATACCGACAGGCGAATTGATTAATCCAATGAGGCCTTCTAGACACAGGTAATTAATCAAGGTCCCCTTCTATTTAGTGTGTCACAGCCAACTCGTGCTTCGTTTAGGCCTATACATCATGGCTGCATTAAAACATTATTGTGTTTAATTCATGAGTAACGTATTGTGTCATGTAGGACATTTTGAAATGCCTATCAACATTTCCTACCTGACAGGATGCGCTACATGAATTGAACATAACATAATGGGTGGTAGGTCATCCTGAGGAGGTAGGCTATATGACAACTTTTCAGAACACCGGCTGAACAAAATCAGTCACTCATTTAGCTATTATCATCATCATCATTAGCTATCATCATTATTATAATTTTTTCCTGGGCTTTCAAGAAGTCCCAGACTAGGCTTATATGTCCCAATAAATGCTCTTTATTTTATATTTTGTAGACTATAATGTATGAATTGGAACTATCATGAGGTCTCGCCTTGACTCTTAAATAGATTAGCAGATGAGCTTTAGTAGGCATAGCTTCCTTTTTGTTAATATTAGATTGGGGTAAAATCAAAATGATTATGGGAATGCTTGAAAACGCCATCAACAAGGGACAGCTTCGCTAACGATGTGCCTTACGATGTATCTTAAGATGCCCAATAAGGGATAGTCTGGGAAACACTCCCCTTCGCCAAGGTCGTAGATTGCCAAGGTACATCGTATCTGGGAAACGTGGCCCCCAGGTCTGGAGCTACCTAAGACTACCAACTACCTAGGACTACCACCTACCTAGGACCACCAACTACCTAGGACCACCAACTACCTAGGACCACCAACTACCTAGGACCACCAACTACCTAGGACTACCATCTACCTAGGACTACCACCTACCTAGGACTGGAATGAGGAACTGATTAGTGCTGATAAGACACTGTAAGGACAAGCGATGAATAGGACTGTACCTGTACTGGTTATACAGGTATATGGCAAATAAACTGTCTATCATATTCTATTCTATTCAGGTACTGCAGCTGAAAAGCATGGCTACTTCAGACAGCAGGTATGGAGAGGTGTTGCAGACAGCCGGTGTCCTGAGATGTTGGTGTCACAAACCAGGCCGTATGGCTGTGACAAAAGAGGGGGACGCACACCAAACTAAGGATTAACAATAGGATTTAATTAAAGAGTGAGATTGAAGAGTGTATGGGTGCAGTGTTGAGTAGTGAAGAGTGTATGGGTGCAGTGTTGAGTAGTGAAGAGTGTATGGGTGCAGTGTTGAGTAGTGAAGAGTGTATGGGTGCAGTGTTGAGTAGTGAAGAGTGTATGGGTGCAGTGTTGAGTAGTGAAGAGTGTATGGGTGCAGTGTTGAGTAGTGAAGAGTGTATGGGTGCAGTGTTGAGTAGTGAAGAGTGTATGGGTGCAGTGTTGAGTAGTGCAAAACCAGGTTCAAACTACAAAGCAAGACAAAGCAATCAGTGTCCCCCCGGGAGGAGGAAGGGCAGCAACTGAGCTCCCAGCTCTTCTGGTAGAGCCCTGACACACCGGGCCCAGGTGTGCCAGGGTAGCTGCTGATGACGGCCATGCCCACCTCAGGAACCTGCTAGGACAGACACACTGAACAGACAGTGAACACACACACACACACACACACACACACGACACACCCACACAGGCAAATGGAGTAGGCGGGGCCGTCAACTTGGTCTACACCCTCAGGATAACTTACCAGTGGCCTACACCCTCAGGGTGACCTACCAGTGGCCTACACCCTCAGGATGACCTACCAGTGGCCTACACCCTCAGGATGACCTACCAGTGGTCTACACCCTCAGGATGACCTACCAGTGGCCTACACCCTCAGGATTACCTACCAGTGGCCTACACCCTCAGGATGACCTACCAGTGGTCTACACCCTCAGGATGACCTACCAGTGGCCTACACCCTCAGGATGACCTACCAGTGGCCTACACCCTCAGGATGACCTACCAGTGGCCTACACCCTCAGGATGACCTACCAGTGGCCTACACCCTCAGGATGACCTACCAGTGCCGTATGACCCATTATATTCTGCTTAAACCATGGGTAGCGCGCATCCTATTAGGTAGGAAATGTCAAAATGTCTATCGACATTTACTACCTGACAGGATGCGCTACCATTAAGTATAGCGAGTCGTGGGGCACTGGTAGGTCATCCTGAGGATGTAGGCCTACTTTTCAGTACTCCGGTACTGCACCCAAGTCCCAAGATGCATTGCAGCTGAGAAGTAGCATCCTGCAGTGGAGAAAACCTGCAGCAGATCCTGTAGATACTGCAGCTAGATCAGTGGGCATTCAGGGACAGTTAACGCATAATGGCCTTCCATGTACAAGTAATAACTCTGTACTATTTATCTACTCTACTGATAGTCGCGTTTCTCTTATGAAGTATTTAGCCCATGTTTAGTGCTCTGTAAATGTTCCTAGCCATTAGTTTTAAAGATTTTCCAGGAGCTTGCTCGATCGTCTCATTGAGAGAGGTCAGGGAAGAGAGGTCAGAGAGGTCAGGGAAGGATTTTTACACAGCTCACCTATTTTGGCCACTAGGTTTTTTGCTTCCCTCTGGAAATTACAGGTGCATCCCAAAAAAGTAGAATATTGAGAAAAAGTTCATTATTTTACATGATTTAATTCAAAAAGTGAAACTTTCATGTATTCTAGATCCATTACAGCATGGAGGCAGTCAGCCTTGAAATATTTCACTTCATGTGTAATGAATCTATAATATATGAAAGTTTCACTTTTTGAATTAAACTACGGAAAAAAAGAATTTTCCACAATATAGTAATTTTGTGAGATGCACCTGTATAGGGGTAGGATCTCTGTCCATCACTGTTTGCTCTCTGTAAAGCGCATTGTGTTGCCTCTGTGTATGAAATGTGCCATACAAATAAAGTTTGATTTGATTTGATTCAGAGTGTGTTCCCCTCTGGGACTCCCTCAGTTTGACATCCATCAACATGACCTATCAGAACCAGGAAGCCTGGGGGGCAGAGCTAACAGTAGATACTGGGCTGTTGAACATGTGTTGATCAGGGTTACTCTCAATTTCCCATCAACTTAACACTCAGGGATAGGGATGCACCATATATCGGAAATCATATCGGTATCGGCCGATGTTAGTTATTTTTTAATACATCGTATCGGTCCGATGTGCAAAACAGGGCCGATGTGAACAGCCGATAATTATTTCTGCCTAGCTGCTGTTGTGTGTGTTGTTTTTTGAGGGGAAACAATGTGGCAAATCTATGATTTATCGGCTTTTCTGAATGTTTTGGAAATAGAGACAATGTTTCCATGTGTTTTTCAGTATGTATAACATTTCATTATCATAGAAACTTGTTTTTATACAGAACATATGGTCATCAGTAAATATCGGTTATTGGCCATGACAGCAATGTTAATATCTGTTATCGGTATCGGCCAACATTTTCATATCGGTGCATCCCTACTCAGGGATTCAGTTCTACATTACAGGGACATGAACAGTATGGTTTGAATGGTTGTGATGCAGGCCTACAGGGTGTTATCATCACCTGGCTGTGTGTGACTGAATGGTTGTGATGCAGGCCTACAGGGTGTTATCATCACCTGGCTGTGTGTGATTGAATGGTTGTGATGCAGGCCTACAGGGTGTTATCATCACCTGGCTGTGTGTGACTGAATGGTTGTGATGCAGGCCTACAGGGTGTTATCATAACCTGGCTGTGTGTGATTGACTGAGCGTATATGGCAAAAAACCAAGCTACAGGTCAACCATGATATTCTCAAAGAACATCTCTCTGCCTTTAATAAAGCAATAAGAAATGCAAGGAAAGACCACTTCTCAAAATTGATATCTATCAACCGAAATAATTCAAGAGTGCTCTTCTCAACAATTGATAGCCTAATAAACCCTGCCATAAAAACACCAGATAACCTGCTCTCTACCTCCGAGTGTGAGGAATTTGCAGCTTACTTCAGAGATAAATGAATATTAGGAGGAATATCACCCAGGAAAGGACATGCATCCCTTTCACAGATACTCTTCCTCCATGTAATGGACATATGAGCTTGTTTACACTGGTGGACACAGAAATGTTGAGAAAAGTAGTATCCAAACTCAAATCCTCCACATGCCTGCTGGATCCCCTCCCCACCGATTTTTTCAAAACTATTTTTGACTCTGTATCCTATGACATTTTATCCATTGTTAATGACTACCTATCTACAGGTGTCTTCCCACCAATACTTAAAGTCGCACTGAAACGAACGTTTGAGATCATCTAACTTCCCTAGTTTGACGTATTTCCGACGCAAACAAGCTATGAGGGTGGGACATATGTTTAGAGGAATTTGATTGGAACATTGACAAGAAGACGGGTTTTAAGAACTTTAGACAGATTCAATAGAAGGATAGCGTTGATTGACGGGTGGATGTCGTCAGATTATTGGCCTAAAATCTAAGGTACCTGTTGTCGTCATTGCACGTGACCTACCATTTTCCAGGAAGTAAGAAATTATATACTTTGATATAAGATTACAACAAAAGTAGAATTTTGTAATTTTTTTGGGATACATCGTTGAATAGGTGAACACTATGACCAATTATGTGAACAAAAATGGGACATAATGCTTTTTTCATTTCAGTGCGACTTTAAAACTGCTTTGGTGAGACCCGTGCTGAAGAAAAACAACTTAGACACTTCAGTTCTTAGCAATTTTAGACCAATCTCCAACCTTCCCTTTTTGAGTAAAATTCTGGAAAAGAGTGTTTTCAAACAGATTAATGATTTCCTAGCTACAAGTTCTACCCTTGACCTTTTCCAGTCCGGCTTTCGCGCCCATCATAGCAAAGAGACGGCATTAGTCAAAGTTGTAAATGACCTCAGAATTAATGCTGACTCCAAAGAGCTCTCTGTTCTTGTCCTCCTGGACCTGAGTGCAGCCTTTGATACTATAGATCATGCAATCCTCATCAAAAGACTGGAGAAGTGGGTTGGCCTCTCCGGTCCAGTCCTTAATTGGCTTAGGACCTATCTAACCGGTCGACATTTCTTTGTTGCCCTCGGTGAACATAGCTAAGGAAAGATCCCTATGACCTGTGGGGTGCCCCAAGGATCAATCCTAGGACCTCTACTCTTCAGCCTGTACATGCTGCCCCTTGGCAGTGTCATCAGGAAGCACAACATTAGCTACCATTGCTACGCAGATGATACCCAACTCTATATTTCACCCAGTAACTACAGCTTGGTTGACTGCCTTGTCAAGTGTATTACGGATATAAATGTATGGATGTCACATAATTTCCTCCAACTAAACCAGGACAAAACAGAAGTACTGATCATTGGAGAAAAAGCTGAAAGAGAGAAACTATCAGCACACTTAAAAACTATGGAAATTGACACCAAATTCCAGGCTAAAAACCTAGGTGTCATACTTGACTCAGATCTTAATTTCGAAAACCACATCAAAAATATTACAAAGACATCTTTTTACCACCTAAGGAACATTGCCAAGGTGCAACCCTTTCTCTCTCAGGCTGACACCGAAAGATTAATGCATGCTTTCATCACAAGCAGGCTGGACTACTGCAATGCTCTACTATCAGGCCTACCAAAGAAAGCAATCTCTAAGCTACAAAAGATACAGAATGCTGCAGCACGAGTCCTCACTAAGACTAGACGAAGGGCACACATCACACCAGCCTTAAAATCACTACACTGGTTACCTGTCAACTCTAGAATATACTTTAAAATACTATTACTAGTCTATAAATCTCTCCACAGTCACTCACCAGAATACATTTCAGACATGCTTGTTAGGTACATACCCAACAGACCACTCAGATCCTCAGGTACTGAACTTTTAACAGTTCCAAAAGCCAGGACCAAGAAACACGGAGAGGCAGCTTTTAGTTTCTATGCCCCCAACCTCGGTCTTCAACCGAGATCTCAAGACGTACCTTTTCAACCTAGCCTACAATCACTAGCCAGGACCTTGAGACACAGAAAGGCAGCCTCAAACCTACCTGTGAATCCTCTGTACACATTGGTGTATATCCTGCTATGCACTGTATGTATATCAAGTAGTGTACAGAAACTGGTTACCCTGAAACAGGCTTGTTCTGTTCTGACAGCTGTGTTGCTTCAATGGCTCAGCGTGTTACTAACCGTTTTCTGCCTCCTCTAGTGCCTCTATCTCTACCTCCTATCTTCTAACCAGGTCCAGTGGATGCCCCACTGTCACCAGCAGACCTCCTGGAGTCCGATAGATACCCCTGTGTCTGCTGTGGATGTCGTAGCATTTAGTTAAAACACACACACATACACATAGACATACACCAGCCCACTTCCGGCTTTAGGCCTGGGCCATAGCAAACACACACCAGTATTTGCCATGTCTCTCCTATGATGCTTGTTTAGCCTCTCTTACTCTGAAATGTAATTTAATGTAATGTACTGCTTTATAAATGTTCTTAGCCGGTAGACAAACATACTCCTGGAGCTTGCTCGATCGCCTTGTTGAGAGGGGTCAGGGAAGAATTTTTACAGCTCACTTATCTGGCCCCCGGGTGATTACTGTTTTATTGCTTCCCTCTGGAATATGTAGAGGGGTCGTATGCCCACCTCCCTTGTTCTCTGTAAAGCGCATTGTGTTGCCTCTGGGTATAAAATGCGCTATACAAATAAAGCTTTGATTGATTGATTGAATGGTTGTGATGCAGGCCTACAGGGTGTTATCATAACCTGGCTGTGTTTGATTGAATGGTTGTGATGCAGGCCTATAGGGTGTTATCATAACCTGGCTGTGTGTGATTGAGAGCGAACAGCACTCACCAGACCAGTACATCACCAGGTCTCGGCAGATGAAGGGAGATGTAAACATGTCAGGGTGTTATTCCTGCTCATGGGGACAGTCCGCAATGAGCCATGACAGGAATGCCGGTCAGCGCTTTGGACTATATGACAAACACACTCTCACGCACACACTGTGCATTCCTTGAATCCTCACGCCCCTGACCGAACCGTGGCGACGTGTCTGGGATGGGGGGCAGAACAGGTTGAGATGCTGATCCGCGGGGAGGAGCCTGAGTGGACAAGGGAAATATTGACCGCGATCTGGTTAAACCAGGGGAACAGGCCATTCAAGGATACAGGGAGGTGATAAGGGGGGGGGGGGGGGGCAGTGAAGTGTGTGGAACAGCTCGCTTAGTAGGGCTTAGGGGAGCTTTCTCTAGCCATGCTGCAAGCGGTACCCACACAGACACATACAGCCCTTTGAGCTCCCTGGTGTGTGTGTGTGTGTGCGTGCGTGCATGTGTGTGTATAGAAGCTGTTGGTTACCATTCTTGCTGACGTGGAGGCGTCATGCAACAGGAAGTCATGAGATCATGAGATTATAGCTGAGAAAGAGAAAACACACACACTGCAGGTGGTACCCACACAGAGAGAGACAGCCGTTTAACCTTCCTGGTGTGTGTGTGTGTGTGTGTGTGTGTGTGTGAAGCTGTTAGTTACCATTCCATGAGATCATAGCTGAGAAGGATAAAACACACACATTTACTATATGTCTGCCGTGAAATGAGAGAAAGTTAGATCAGAAATTGTCTGCTGTGAAGTTAGATAAAAAGATAAAAATAACCACTCCTTTTTAGAGTTGTAGGCTACTTCAGATTAGCATATATGTGCTGTGCTGATGGTATTTGCACATGACAAGCAGGAACCTACAAGTAATCGATGAACAACAACAACAGCAACAACAATGACACTGCAGGAAAGTTAGTTACTCAACCTGAGGAGGTTATACATGTAGGAAGAGCTTAAGTCTGCCACAATAGAGTGGCCATGGTAGAGATCATCGATGCTTGGTGGTGTGGTGAGCATCTGACCGCCATCTTGGCATGTGCTTGAACACTTACCTCTACTTCTCCTCCCTTCCTTCCTCTCTCCACCCACCCAGGAATATGAGGTCTGGCTTCATTTGGTTTTCTGATGAGTGGGGTATGCATTTGACTGTGTGTGTGTGTGTGTGTGTGTGTGTATGTGTTTCCCAGCCCCAGGATGCGGCATGTGGTGGTGTGTATGGCTACAGGAACTGATGGGGAGATTCCCCACGGTAATTAAAACATTTGTTGCTTGACAAGTTCAAACCTACACTGTATACATTTCAACATTGTAAACTGACACCTGCATGAGGAACAGTGAAATGTTTTTGTTCTGCCCAATACTGCAGCCTAGTGGAGGACGTGAGAGCTACAACAAAGTACCCTACAGCAGGAGGCCAACAGGGAGAAGACGTGACTGCCCCCATGTGGTTGACTTAGCTATTACGACCAGTCTCTGCATTACTCTGTTAGATTAGATAGTTATTAACTTTAATAATAACCATAGGAGGAAATTTTGTCTGCTCAGTTCAGACTTCATGGCTCCATGACTGAAAAATGTGTTACTACTAGTCTACATATTCATTTTACACCATTCAACATGGGAAACTGTGTCGTGAACAAGTCTTGAAGTTCTTCTTTCAAAACAGTTGAAAGTGTGTTTGTGTGTTTCTCAGGGGGTGAGACTGACCTCAGCTCTGTACTCCCACTGCGCTATCAGCACTCTCCCGCCTTTTTCAAGGTCACCCGAGCGCACCAACACCCACCAGGCAACACGCAAACAAAACGGATAAAATGTAGATGAAACAGTAGCAGTGTTTCATTGTGTCCTGAGCTGAGGCTGGTGTGTTGATCCGTCCTGACCTCCTGTCCGTGCGTCTCTTCCACCCTGACTCTTTCTCTCTGGTCTCCTGTGTTCCTGTGTTCTTCTCCAGGGTTCTCCAGGGTTCTGCGTCTCCTACCTGTCATCTCTGGACCCTCGAAGAAACATCTAGAGCCCTGAACAGGTCAGACTGCGCTAAAGACCAAGAACACAACACCCAAGAACACAACACACACAGCAGCAGTGAGGAGAACATGTTCGTTTTAGTGAACACCAACACTTCATTTAAGTTTAACAGACGTGTGTTTGGTTAGTATACGGTCTTTGAGTGTGTGAAACATGTACAGTAGTAAGCAAGTATGTCCTGAGTGATATTTATAGAAGCTTAAGTAATATTTCCTCTTAGGATATTCTTCTATGCATACTGTATCATAAAGAGTAGCTGAATGTCTCAGTTTAGGCTGTTTCTGACACATCAGTATGAGAGTAGAGGCCTGATAGTTAATATTATAGTAATTATAATATATACTGTATATAATGCTGATAAAAAATGTAAAATAATCAGGCCTCCACTCTCATATAGGTCTAACCTCGCACTGAAGAAGAAAACGCAGATCCCTTTCCTCTGCCCCGCCCACCAGGCAAAACATGCTGTCTGATTGGACGAACCTCACCCTCCACCTGGAGGACTCTCTGAACCGCGCCCTGGAGCGTTACCTCGGCAACTGGCATAAGAACCAGTCGGCGTCGGAGCGGGCCCTGGAGAACACGCTGGGGGAAGAGAACTTCCGGAACGCCATCTGGTACCTGATGGTGATGATCGGCATTTTCACCTTCATCATGGTGGCCATCTTGGTGAGCACGGTGAAGTCCAAGAGGAGGGAGCACTCGGACGACCCCTACCACAAATACATAGAGGAGGACTGGACCGCACAGATACGACAGAGCTACATCCTCACCAACCCTACTGCAGAGCAAACTTAGACATGTACACACACACACACACACACACAGTCAGAAACACACACACTGACAGAATACTTACACACACAGAGACAGAGACACACGCACACACACACTGACAGAATACTTAAACCGATACACACACTAACATCATAAACACACACACTAAGTGAATATAGCACATTGATTGTGGATGTATTTTACTTGGAATCAGAATAAAACACACACTAACATCATAAACACACACACTAAGTGAATATAGCACATTGATTGTGGATGTATTTTACTTGGAATCAGAATAAAGTTGTCTTATGGACATGCTGTACTGTACATGTATCAATTCTGTAGATATCTTGTCAAACCATGTGTGTCCTGTGGGGGGCAGCACTAACGCACTCACAAAGAGAGCAGCAGCACAGAGAGAGCAGCACACACGCACTCACAGGGAGAGAGGAGCACACACAGGGAGAGCAGCAGCACAGAGAGAGCAGCAGCACAGGGAGAGACTGAGATATGGACGACATACTGTACATACTGTAGCTATGATGGAGGGAGAGATATGGACAGAGGAGGGAGATGAACATGTATATATATATTATATATATATATATATATAGAGAGAGAGAGAGAGAAAGAGAGAGAGAGAGGGAGAGAGAGAAAGAGAGAGATAGAGGGAGAGAGAGAAAGAGATAGAGGGAGAGAGAGAGAAAGAGAGAGATAGAGGGAGAGAGAGAGAGAAAGAGAGAGAGAAATAGAGGGAGAGAGAGAAAGAGATATAGAGGGAGAGAAAGATATAGAGACAGACAAAACAGTCAGAGAGGGAAAGCAGGACAGAGGAAAGGTCTGATGAGAGAGGAAAAGGGAGATAAAATGAGGACTAATAATGCGATCAGTAGAAACAGCTGGTGCTCTGAACACTCTCTCCCCCTCAGGGCTGTTTGTGATGGGGGGGGGGGGGGGGGTCACGGGCCTCCATCCAGACACTGAATTGGAACTGCAGATTGCAGTGCTGCTGACTAGGAAAGGTTCCAGATGCGTTTTAGAGACTTAGCTGGACAACACTGGCCAGGCCTGTTTGGTCCTTCAAAGTGGAACTATACTAGTGTATATAATATCTCCATACTGTATATTTACAGTATAATGACAGTACAACCCCCCCTCCCGGCTGAAACTGGTGTTAATTACTGGCAGATTATTTAAATTAAATGAGGCAAATGTGACATCTGACAAATCTGGCATTTAAAACAATCTGCCTTCAACAGACATTTAATTCTGCTGTTTTTTACTGCACGCTCATTCCATACCTCTCTGCTGCGTGGTGTGCTTTGCACTTGTGCACTTTCCTTCTGCATTAAATCAGCCAGGCAGAGTGAATACCGTTAATAAGAACGTTCCAGCAATTGACATGAGGTAACATGAGCAGGAGGGATTGTTGTGGAACTAATCATTTGAGAAAAACAAAAAGTAAGGATAAGTTTGCGTCCCATCACAGAGACAGACCAGTGCGTGGGGACACATTACAGCTGCCAAAAACTCCTCGCCTATGCCCAGTAATAGGCCTGTTTGAAAAACATTCCTTCTTGTCAATTTGTGAATTGTGGCTAATTCTAAAATCAGCAGCTATCCTATACAGTAAAATAGGAAGTAAGAGGGAGTAGAGGTAGAGGAATAAGAGAGAGTGAGAGTGACTAAGTGTCATGGCGGTTGGGCTGCTCTGGCCCTCTGGAGAGGCACGGCGCCGACGTCAGGGTTGAAGTAAGAGCAGAGCTCCTCTTGGTGCTTCTTGGCCCGCCTGGTGGTGTTGGTGGTGGGGGGCAGGGAGCCTGGTGGTGTTGGTGGTGGGGGGCAGGGAGCCTGGTGGTGTTGGTGGTGGGGCAGGGAGCCTGGTGGTGTTGGTGGTGGGGGGCAGGGAGCCTGGTGGTGTTGGTGGTGGGGCAGGGAGCCTGGTGGTGTTGGCGGTGGGGGGGCAGGGAGGCGCTGGCCGGTCGTCCCTCCATCTTCCCGGGATCAAGCTGTGCTCTGCCCCCTCCTGGTCCACGATGTCGTACGTACACGGCGCCGCACTCGGCAGACGGGAAGTTGAGCGGGGCGCAGCGGACCGCCACGAGCGACTCCGCCTTCTCCGTCCAGAGGGTCGTGGTGGTCCGTAGGACGTGAAACCGGTTGGCCGGGAGGCCTAGGTCGTCGTCCGCGCCCCACCACGCCTGTGACAGCCTAAGTGGAAGACACGCTGCGGGGCGGAGAGCCCCCTGCTGGGGTAGCCTACCCCCTCGACGGACCCGTCTCGTACGCCGCCACCGCCAACGGAGCCGGCCGCTCGGTGGCGGGACAGGCCGCAGGGAGACTGGCGGTTCTCCTCTCCGAGGCGTCCCGTAGCGCGTGATTACGACCCCGTTGTCCGAAACGCGGCCATTGCGGCCGACGTCGACGTACAGGAACCTGTAACGGCTGTCCACCAGCGCCGTGAGCTCAACGGAGCGGCACGTGGACGCAGCTACGCAGTAGAGGCATCCGCGCCCAGGGATCACACACAGCTGGGGAAGTTCCAGCCATCTTGGAAGCCGCTGGCCACTTGTTGCCACTCTGTGGTTGTGTATGGGCACTGAGAAAACAAGACAACACAAGGTCTGACTTGAAGGGGGCGATGGGCAAGTGTAACCATCCGTTTTGGCATGCCCAGGCCGGGATTAGAACCCGTTTGGGAGGCGGGCGCGTTTACAGTTGTGCCAATAGGGACGCCCCTCTTGGAGGGACTCTCAGTGCTCTTTTAAGGAGTGAGTTTCACCAGTTACTCCACGTTTCACTCGTTTACACAAGCATAACATGACCATGCTTGGAATAGGACAGCGACATAAAAGAAAATCAGTTTCACCTTCACGTATTTGTCCTTCAACACCTGGTGAAGTGCTCTGCAGGTTTCTGAGATAATTCCCCCAATAGTGGACAGTCCAAAACCCAAGTGGTTGTGCAGACTCCTTTAGTTTCCCCTGTAAACATAATCAAGAACAGCTAAAGTTACGTTACAGCTAAATGCTTCTCAGTTTCGCTTAGCCCTTTTCAGCCCTGTAGTCGCATGCTCGCTCATGCCAGACTACAGGCCTTTCACCCTCCGTTCACTTCGCCGTCAAAATAAATCGGTGTCGGCCTATTTAGGAGAGGCGCTCATATTGTGTCATATAAACATGAAACTTAACTTACCTAAGCAAAAGGGTTTATTTAAACAAATGCTGGGTTTTCAAGCGTCGGCGCTACCATTAAATAACTTATTTAGACGCGTTTTGTCCGAGTGAATTTATTTTTCCGAGGTAGGCCATAGTCTTCTTCTGTGGTGGTGGCGGTCTCTTTGAAGCAAACAAAACAAAAACAAAACCCAGCATTTGTTTAAATAGACCCTTTTGATTAGGTAAGTGAAGTTTCATGTATCTGACACTTGTAAATATGAGCGCCTCTCCTAAATAGGCCGACACCGATTTATTTTGACAGCGAAGTGAACGGAGGGTGAAAGGCCTGTAGTCTGGCATGAGCGAGCATGCGACTACAGGGCTGAAAAGTGCTAAGCGAAACTGAGAAGCATTTAGCTGTAACGTAACTTTAGCTGTTCTTGATTATGTTTACAGGGGAAACTAAAGGAGTCATGAGCGAGCATGCGACTACAGGACTGAAAAGGGCGACGTTTCGCTTATCTGCTGGCTAAATTAGCCACGCATTTCGTTTTGAATTTCCAGAATGAGATGAATCTGATGGAGTCTCTGTAGTTCGTGTTCTGCCTCTGAACCAGAGGCGTGATCAACTCTTCCAGCATGTGGAACTGCTCTGGAAGGATGAGGGATACGTCCTGTCCACCACCTCGTCCGGTTTCAGCTCACGGCACAGGTTCGTAGCCTACTGAGCCTGTCGCGGCACCTGCGGTGTTCATGACTTCGCCGGGTTGATACCATGGGTTGATACTGCGCATTTTCCGTATCTTACGCCGCCGTCTCTTCTCCTCAGCCTTTACATCAGAAATCCCGCAGAGCATAAAGCCAGTAGCAGGAGATCATGGCCGGTCTCGGACATGTTCTTGCTATAGACTAGCCCCTGTGTTGTGAATCGTCTTGTCTCGTTGCTGCGCGTCCCTCTCTCACCGCTATTTGTTTACCTTTAATTTCTCTTGGTATATTTCCGGCTTTCGGTGTCCTTATCAAGAGTTATTATACTGTACATCCATGGTTATTACTCAATTACGCCATCTAGTGGTAGGCCTACATCATGTTTCTATGCACAAACAGCTTGACCATAGTGAGGTAGGGCAGACCGCCGTCTCTACGGTGTGAACAGTACGTCTGTCAGCATCTTGCAGAAGATGTTTTTTTTTCGGGGGGGCATAATCTGCCAGGCTGGTCGGTCTGTCTGCCTTTGGATGCATTTTCTTTGGTGTGTCCCTGGGTCCTGCTTTGGGCTTTGGCCATATGAACACATAACAGGCTATAATGTGCAAACTCACATGCACTCAAATCTATCACACACACACACACACACACACACACACACACACACACACACACACACACACACACACCTGCTAGAGTCAGAGGCATTATCGTAGCAGAGTAATTATCAGACTCTCCCAAAGGATATCTATTTACAGAGTCTTGACTGACAAGTCTCTCAACAGGGGGATCCACACACACACACACACACACACACACACACACACACACACACACACACACACACACACACACACACACACACACACACACACACACCTGCTAGCAGACCAAGGCTGTTGCTGTAGCACATCGAACGCCAGAGGCAAATTCATACATTCATCCCCAAATCTTTATCGTCCCTCTGTCACCCCCAAAACGTCTGAACACTTAACTCAGTCAATCGTGTATAAGCAGAGACGTCATACTGTCAGAGCCAGCTAATGTAAAACCTGCTACCCCCACCCCCTCTCTCTCCCTCTCTCCCTCTCTCTCCCTCTCTTGCTCACCTCTTTATTTTTAGCCTCTAAACAACTGGTCTCCTAAAAATGGGCCTGAGCAGTGAGGATAGGAGGAGAGAGGCGCTGCTATGCGCGGTATCCAGCCCTCCGCCGCCCGACAACGCCACTCTTCTTTCCCTTTGTCTCGGGTGGAGAGAGGGAGCGAAAGAGGACGAGGAGAGAGAGAGAAAGAGGGCCGCTGGTTCCTGCACACTCCGGGAAAGTCGGATTACGAGGGGGACCGTCTCCCGAAGCGTCAAGGAGACGTGACGTTGAGGCGCGAACTTTGACTTTGTCCGCTTTTTTGTGCGTTTCTCCCTTGGGGTGCTTCGGAGGACCGCGCTGACCTCCCCCCCCCCCCCCCCCGCCAGCCTCGCCGCTGCTGCCGTGTGACCGAGCCCCGTGTTCGTCTGCTGAGCTCTGCCCTCCGAGGGGTTCTGCGGCGTGGGTGTGCTTCCTCTGACTGCCTGACCACCACCACCACCACCATGCGCTCCCTGTGGCTGCTCCTCCTGCTGCCCTGCCTGGGCCTGGTGACCCCCGGCGGGGCGGAGAAGGGGCTGGAGTTCCCCCGCTACGACGGGAAGGACCGCGTCATCGACGTCGACGACAAGAACTACAAGAAGGCCATGAAGAAGTACGCCATGCTGTGTCTGCTGTACCACGAGCCCCTGCCCGACAGCAAGGAGCTACGCAAGCAACACCAGATGACTGAGCTGGTCCTGGAGGTACAGCATTAGAGGAGGAGGAGGAGGAGGAGGGGGGTGGACAGAGGAGAGAGGAGGAGGGGACAAAGGAGAGGAAATAGGAGCAGTAGGTGGGTGGAGAGGGAGGAGGAAGAAGAGGATGGATGGGGAGAGGAGGAGGAGGAGGAGGAGAAGCGAGAGGATTATAGGAGACAGAGACGGATATGGGAGGTGGAAAAGGAAAAGATCAAAATAAAGGCAGTAAAAGAGAGAGATGAGGGAGGAGGAGGAGTGACCGGTGCCGGTGAGCGATGGGTAGAGTTAGAGTGTAGGTGGTGGTTCTGGCTGGAGAAGTGTGTGGGTGTGTGCGTGGGGCGTGGGGTGGGGGGGGGGGGTGAGTAGTTTGGGGTGACTAGGTCATCCTCAGCCCATTAGTACCTGAGCCACAAAGTTGATTTATAGTACAGTAGCAGGAAGCCCCTGTGCTCCAGTGGGCCAGGAGCCCACTCCTGGGGTCAGGGGTCAGCCTCTACAGTGCCCAGCACCACGGCCTGGAGATGCACTGTGGCTCAAATCAATCACAGACAGAAGACAATTAGTCAGTCTAATGTACAGACATGAAAGCCAGTTAATGTGTGTGTGTGTGTGTGTGTGTCTTTGTGTCTGCGTCTGTCTTCCTCAAGGTCAGCGTGTCTGTGTGTGTATGTGTGTGTGTGTATTGTGTGTGTGTGTGCATGCATGGGAATGTCCATTTGCATGTGTGTGTGTGTATGTGTGAGTGTGTGTGTATGTGTGTGTGTCAGGCTGTTGGGTGCGGTGCTGGGCTGTCAGTTAAGGTTATTTCTATCAATTCATTGTGCTGCCGCCACCTCCAGCTCTCAATCCCCCCCCCCTTCCAGAAATAGGACGGACACCCATGGATGATCCACCACTGAGCTAAACATGGGAAAGACAATTTGTCTCTCATCCCCCCCGGTATCTCAGCTTGGTGTTGGCCCACTGTAGGGTTTGTTAGAGGGTGTGCTGTAGTTGTCTATGGTAAGGCTGGACCATCTATACTAGCAACCTGACACGCCAGATTGTTTGCTTTGCATAACTATCTGGGAACTCTCCGTTGGGAGCTGTTTGGAAAAAGGGCAGGTACTTTCCAAAATACATGGCAGGTGATTGGACGAACCATCTATCACCGTCTATTATGCGCTAACTTCAACCGCTCATCACACCTAAACCTGCCCACCGTAGCCGATTGTATTTCAAATTCCTCAGAACCAACGCCGATTGGCGAGATTGTTTTCTGATCTGGCACGAACAGATCTGGAGAGTATTCAGACTGGTTTGCGAGAGAAACAGAATGTGAGCTCGCTAGATCAGGATGGTCTCACCAGGCTAGTACAGTAGAATACTGATGGACAGTCTTATACTATGGATTGGTTGAATACTTGATTCTGATTGGCTGCTCAGAGGTGGTGGATTCAATTCATATAAACGTCTGGCTATGAAGCAGCAGTTACATTATCACCATTCCAAATCAATACTCCAATCATTACAAACCAATACTCCAATCATTACAAACCCGCACACCTGTTGGCTTTAAGTGTACTGTATATGCAGCTAGCTAATACGTCGGCTGCATTTTCTAGGCCTACAGTAGTTCCCTGCTAAACAAACAACCTCCCAAAAAGCTGTTAAACTGAAACATTTGTCTCTATAAGCCATAGTGGCATAATATTAATCTATAAGAAAGCACCCCCATCGCTGGTCTCTTTCCTACTGTGCATGGCAGTGGGGTGGAGGGTTCTGTCTCTAGTGCCTGGTCAGTGACGTTGAGCTGAGTGTTGACAGCGGTCTTCAGTGTGAAGTGTGTCTCGGGTTTCACGCAGGCCGGTGGCGTGGAGCTGCGTGTTTTCTGCTCTCCGGGCAGCGGTAACCCGAGCCTGCTGTTTCTGCCTGATAATAGACTGAACTATTTCTCTCAGCACAGGTGGAGGCCTATCTGAGGGCTAGTTAGCCTCTCGCTAATACGCTCTGTCCACCAGCGTGAACTTTCCCTAGCATCAGATGCTAGCTACAGTATGTACAGTATAAAAAAAGATGCTCGCATAACGTGTTCTTAGTTGTTCTTGGGGGGAGAGCCTTTTGAAAAGGTCTTTGAAACTCTTTGGTCGTCACAGTACTTGACTGGGACTCAAATAGGTCCCAGCATGCACCAGTACTGTTTATAGGTGCAGGAGGACCACAATCCTTCACAGCTGGTGTTCTATAAGAGGTGCAGGAGCTCCAGCAGTGTTGAGGCTCCGCTTCTCCAGTGAGCCCAAGTCATCTGAGCACTACATGTCTACAACTAAAGGTTCTTCTTGGGGCAACCAAAGAACCGTTTTGGAACCCTTGTTTCAATGAGTGTAGTTATCTACTGGTATATATAGAGACAGGTCCGGTCATAATTTTCCATTCCATGACCAGGACAGTTACCAGAAGGACAGATAAGAACAGCCAGGTGTGTGTGGTCATGGCTTCTACATACAGTAACATGAACATTGCATGTATGTATGAAAGGCGAACGCTTCAGTCAGATAGAGAGACGACTTTCCATATAAACGGTTCAGGGCGAAGCTGTCCCTGTCCAGTCACACATGGGTCAGATGGGTTTGATGTGCCTGAGAGGTAGAGGAGTCAATCGAATGAATCAAATGAATCAAGGAGTCAAATGAATTGTTTGAGCCGAAGCTCTCTCCAGCCTCGTGTCCTGCCTGACATCCAGACACAGCTCCTGTCTCGTTCATAACAACCAGCATACCTGTATTCACAACGCACTGATCGCTAATACCACCCGGTCCGCTCAGCGCTCCGCATGGCTCTAGCAGCTAATCAGGACGTCTGAGCCGGTTCCTCTGCTGGGACGGGTATTCTTAGGACCAAAAATTGGCAGTGGGATCATTACTGAGACAGACATGGACACATTTCTGGGGTCTGGGAGAGACGGACAGACGGACAGACGGACAGACGGACAGACGGACAGACAGACAGACAGACATACAGACAGGGAGAGAAAGAGAGAGGGACAGAGACAATTATAACTTTTGATCCTCTTTATCAGGAACATCCTTCAATTTAAAAAAATCATTACTCAAATTCATATTTACATCCAATGAAAACCCAAAGGCACAACCAGAGAAACATCCTCACAAAAAACCTGTCAAAGATGTACGGCACTGTAAAACATGAGAGAGAAAACAGAGACTCTGTCAAACGTTGTGTAACTGTGTGTGTGTATGTGTGTGTGTGTGTGTGTGTGTGTCATAGCCCAGGGCTGCTCCCTGCTCTGGCCTGTGATGCTGTCAATAACCCTAGCATAATATGCTACGTCACGGGCACTCCTTTACTGTCAGTGTGTATGTATGTGTGCGTGTGTATGTGTGTGTGTATGTATGTGTGCGTGTGTGTGTGTGCACGTGTGTGTGCATGTGTGTATTATACTGTCGCTCAGTATCCTCAGTTTCTCAGATAACGTTAGATAGCGCCATACAGTATAATATGATAAATGTAGATATAGAATATAATCAGGTTTAGCTCACTCTGGACTGGGTCAGTCAGAGAGAGTCTTCTCATGTTCGTCCTCTGACTGTCCTCTCTTGCAGCTGGCGGCCCAGGTCCTGGAGGAGAAAGACATCGGTTTCGGGATGGTGGACTCCCACAAAGACGCCAAGGTGGCCAAGAAGCTGGGTAAGACTGACCTCACAAAAGTATATTGTAAACCCACCAGTGTTGGGAGTAACTACAGAGTAATGGATTACTGTAATCAGATTACCTTTTCCAGTAAATTGTAATGTAAGGGATTACATTTGAATCAATCAGATTACAGTTACTGACCTAATAAACATGTGATTACTTTTGAGTTACGTACACGCATAACTGCTCCCTTTCGTTTGGTTGATATGCGGTGTCTGTAGTTGTGGCTGAACTGACTGTTTATGTCATCAGGGTAGAGATGTGACAAGAGTGCTGGTTTAGGATCAGATTTTCTAGTGTCTATTATGATATAAGATGCAAAACTGATCCTCGATTCTTCTATGATTAGGATAAGGAATGATCTGGTTTTAGAAAGTAACTCATAAGTAATGTAATTAGTAATCCGATTACTTTTCAGAGCTTAATTAGTAAAGTAATCTAATTAGAATTTAAAGAAAGTAATCAGTAGCTTTATGTGATTACTTTTATTAAGTAACTTGCCCAACACTGCTTATAACAGGTAGACACCATGGTATGGTATAGACTCAGTGTGTGCGTGTGTGCGTGTGTGTGCGTGTGTGTGTGTGCGTGTGTGTGTGCGTGTGTGCGTGTGTGTGTGCGTGTGTGTGTGTGTGTGTAACCTGGCCCCAGGTCTGGTGGAGGAGGGCAGTGTATACGTGTTCAAGGCCGACCGCGTGATCGAGTTTGACGGCCTGCTGTCTGCTGACACCATGGTGGAGTTCCTGCTGGACGTGAGTCTCTGACCCCAAATCAGCTACTGTCAATCACCAGCTCTGAGGGGGAGGACACAAACTGACCTCAGTTCTGTCTGTCTCCCCTCTCCCTCCCTCTCTAACTATCTCTCTCTCTAACTATCTCTCTCTGTCCCTCCCTATCTCTCTTTATCTCCCTCCCTATCTCTCTCTATCTCTCTCTCCCTCCCTATCTCTCTCTCTCCCTCCCTATCTCTCTCTCTATCTCTCTCTCCCTCCCTATCTCTCTATCTCTATCTCCCTCCCTATTTCTCTCTCTAACTCTCTCCATCTCCCTCCCTATCTCTCTCCCTCCCTCTCTCTCTCCCTCCTCACCTCTCTCTCTCCCTCCCTCCCTCTCTCTCTCCCTCTCTCTCTCTCTCTCCCTCTCTGTCTCTCTCCCTCACTCTCTCTCCCTCCCTCCTCATCTCTCTCTCCCTCCCTCTCTCTCCCTCTCTCTCTCTCCCTCTCTGTCTCTCTCCCTCCCTCTCTCTCTCCCTCCCTCCTCATCTCTCTCCCTCCCTCCCTCCCTCTCTCTCTCTCTCTCTCTCTCCCTCTCTGTCTCTCTCTCTCCCTCTCTCTCTCCCTCCCTCCTCATCTCTCTCCCTCCCTCTCTCTCTCTCTCCCTCTCTGTCTCTCTCCCTCCCTCTCTCTCTCCCTCCCTCCTCATCTCCCTCCCTCCCTCTCTCTATCTCTCTCTCTCTCTCTCTCTCTCTCCCTCCAGCTGTTGGATGAGCCGGTGGAGGTGATAGGTAATGCTCTGGAGCTGAGGGCGTTCGACAGGATGGAGCAGGACACTCGCCTCATAGGTTACTTCAAGAACGAGGACTCTGAGCGTGAGTAGTGTGTGTGTGTGTGTTTGTGTGTTGCCTATTCTTGTGCTGGTGTTGATACGGTCAATGTGATCACATACAACCACTTCGTTAATTCAGAGATGGACATGGAGGGACGCCATTGGTCGGTTTCCCTCCTCAGAATAACCAGGGCATTTTAAACTCCATCATCTCCTTGGATTTATGGAGCCAATTTTACCCCGACGCACAGAGCTGGGAGCACCTGCTCTTTTTCCAAATAACTCCTTGCCATGCCAGGGTCCGCCTCAGAGGTCAACTATTCTGGTCCCCTGCTGTGTCAACGGTCTCTTCCTAAAAGCCAGAACAAACAAACGCGCGTACACACACACACACACACTTGCCAAGGACTGCATGGGCTAATGGCTGGGCTACTATCATGCTTGGGAGCCTGGTGTGCTGTGCTGAATGGTTTTTGCCCGTCTGTAAATGACTCCTCCCACACACACCTCTCAGTTCTGTTCCGTCTGATGTCGTTTCTCTGTCTCTCTCCTCCTCTCCTTTCCTCTCTCCTCCTCTCCTTTCCTCTCTCCTCCTCTCCTTTCTTCTCTCCTCCTCTCCTTTCCTCTCTCCTCCTCTCCTTTCTTCTCTCCTCCTCTCCTTTCCTCTCTCCTCCTCTCCTTTCTTCTCTCCTCCTCTCCTTTCTTCTCTTCTCCTCTCCTTTCTTCTCTCCTCCTCTCCTTTCTTCTCTCCTCCTCATATCCAGACTTCCATGCGTTCAAGGAGGCAGCAGAGCAGTTCCAGCCGTATATCAAATTCTTCGCCACCTTTGAGAAATCTGTAAGAACTGGTTGTTGTTGTTTTTCCAAACTAAGTAATTCACACAGAGATACACATTAAACACACACAGTACTGTAGTAGTGTAGTAGTAGTGTATTTAAGGCTTCTTGGGGCCTGCGGACGTTCCTCCTGGTCTCCTGCGGCCCCTGGTCTGTGAGTAGAGAGGCCCTATGGGGGCCGGACATTCGGGATCTCTCCGCCTTCCCAACTTCGGGGGTTTCTATGTTGAAAGATTCGCTAGAACGCCGGTCACAAGACTACGCCTACTGCGTTGGATTGGCTCAAACCTGAACAAAGCTACGCTCTAATCCTTTGGATTTTATTTATTTATTTTTGACTCTCAAATTGCTTCCACCCAGTGTGGAAATCTGAATGAATGTCCTCTAGTTGAGCGAAGCGTTTAGAGCTGTAGGGGCAGCAGTAGCTCAGGAGGTAGTCGTATGGGAATCGAAAGGTTCCCGGTTCGATTCCATCTCCTTCCAGCAGCGTGTCGAAGTGTCCTTGGGCAAGACACTGAACCCCAAATTGCTCCCAATGAGCAGGCTAGCACCTTGCATGGCTGCTGACGCCATTGGTGTGTGAATGGGTGAATGAGAGGCCGTTGTAAAGCGCCTGGGATAAAAAGTGATAGATAAGAGTGGTCTGTCTAGCGTCCTGGGAGGAGACTGGCTCTGGCTCTGGTTCTGACCCGGCCATCCTGTCTCCCGGGGTTCCAGGTGGCCAAGGAGCTGACCCTGAAGATGAACGAGGTGGACTTCTACGAACCCTTCATGGAGGAGCCGGTCACTGTCCCAGACAAGCCCAACTCTGAGGACGAGCTGGTGGCCTTCGTCACCCAGCACAGGAGGTAGGGAGTGGAGGGAAGGTGGGAGGTGATGGAGGGAGAGGAGGGAAGGAGGGAGGTGAGGAGGGAGAGGAGGGAGAGGAGGGAAGGAGGGAGGTGAGGAGGGAGAGGAGGGAGGGAGGTGAGGGAGGGAGAGGAGGGAGGTGTGGGAGGTGATGGGGGAGAGGAGGGAGGGAGGTGAGGGAGGGTGGGAGGTGATGGGGGAGAGGAGGGTGGGTGGTGAGGGAGGTGAGGAGGAAGGTGCAGGGTAGTACAGGTACGTCCCATTGCGCCCATCACAGTATATCCTGGTTAGGGTCTTCGTCTAACAGGAAGAACATTTCTATGTGTTTTTCAGGCCCACCCTGAGGAAGCTGCGAGCCGAGGACATGTTTGAGACCTGGGTATGGACCTTTCACACAACAGCGTCTTTAATGTCCTCTGTCTTCTGTCAAACCTTCTAAACTCACTCTCACCGCCGTCTCCTCACCAGGAGGACGACATCGAGGGGATCCACATTGTGGCTTTCGCGGAGGAGGAAGACCCTGGTGGGAAACGGGACATTTGTCCACAGCGTCGTCCATTACACTGGTGACACGGCATGGTACAGCTGCTCTGCAGTCCTGCGTCTCACCTGTCCCCTCTGTCCTGTCTTGTGCGTCAGACGGTTACGAGTTCCTGGAGATCTTGAAGGAGGTGGCCAGAGACAACACGCACCAGCCCGACCTCAGCATCGTCTGGATCGACCCCGACGACTTCCCCCTGGTGAGGGACGAACGCACCGCCTCACGCACACACCGTACGACCGTATGACCAGACGACCGTACGACCATACATACAGCCGTCTGGCCGTGGCGCCTCTCTGCCCTTGGTCTGACCACGCGTCTGTCCTGTCTCTCTGTCTTGTCTCTCTCTGTCCTGTCTCTCTCTGTCTTGTCTCTCCCAGCTGATCCCCTACTGGGAGAAGACCTTCAAGGTGGACCTGTTCAGGCCTCAGATCGGAGTGGTCAACGTCACCGACGTAAGTCCACACACACGACCCAACGCTGCCAGTCTTAAAGGGCTAGTTTGGTATTTTGCGTTATATAAGCCCTGTTATGAGGTTATTTACCATCATATACTGTACAATGGTCCATATAAACATTTTTGATAGACTTTGCACTCTTGTGATATTAGTGCTCATTGCTCATGTCACAGCTAAGTACACAATGCACAATACGCATGTGCCCATAGACATCCGTTGTGTACTTAGTACTCATAGCTCATGTCACAGCTATCTCAAGAGTGAAAAGTCTGTCAGTTTTTAGATGGGCCATTGTGTATGATCATAAATAACCTTATAACAGGATGTATGATGCTAAATAGCAAACTAGTCCTTTAACCCAACCGAAGCCCCTAGGCGTGACCTTTCCCGGCTGACCCCTGACCCCTGTGTGTGCGTGCAGGCGGACAGCGTGTGGATGGAGATAGACAATGAGGAGGACCTGCCCAGCGCCCAGGAGCTGGAGGCCTGGATAGAGGACGTCCTGTCTGGCAAGGTCAACACAGAAGACGACGATGATGATGAAGATGACGATGATGACGACAGTTCCGACGAAGAGGATGATGACGATGATGCAGAAGATGATGATGATGATGAAGATGATGACGACGATGATGATGATGATGATGATGATGATGACGACGATGACGATGATGAATAGTTCGTCAACTGTGAATTGGGCATCTTGAATTCATGACATCATTGTGTAATCTTTTGTCTTCCTGAACCGTACTCTACCGTCCAATCAGCAGTGACTGAGTTCAGGGGGAGGAGAGTAGGGCTTTCTAGACTACTTCATACATCAAACACATCACTATCATCGATGTCGTTTTCCAACCTCATCACTATCGTTTTATCACTGAGTTTACTTTACACTGAGAACCAATCCCTGCTGTTTGATGTTTGGATGGCTATTCGAGAACACTGCATCAGTGTCTTTACCAGGTTTATCTCTCCATGTAAAGGACTGTTATAGATCAACTCTATATACCAATGCTAATCCAAGGAGCTGTTCTGAGGTAAATATGACTGCGTTTTTACAGTGACATTCTACTGTAACTGTTCTCAACACATCAGTAAAGTAAACAAGGCGTCATTGTGTCTGTTGCTTGATTGGGCCTTGTCCTGTCACATGATCTGTTAGCTTCCTGCGGATTTGTAAGCTACTCCTCCTCGATCTCTCTCTCCTCACCCTATTCCTCTCTCCCTCTCTCTGCTCTCGTTCTTCAGTCTTTTTGTCTCCTTGCTCCCTTCTATCAACACTAGACCTCATCTAACCCCCCCCCCCCCCTCTCTCTCTTACTATTTCATCTGTAGACGGTGATATCAGCATCATCATCATCATCTTCACCATCATCACCACACAGGGACGAGCAGGGCCTACAGTATCTGATTACGTCTGTTTCAGTTTCTCTGTCTCTCTCATTTTGGTATCTCCTCTCCTCCTCACTCCGTACGGTCTTTCTCTCATCCCTCTGTGCATTTCTGTCCGTCTCTCTCTGCCTCCTTCCCTCCTCCCTCATGCCCTGGGACTGGGAGAGACGTGGAGGGAGAGAGATCTCTGTCTCTATCAGACACACACACACGCGCGCTCACACACATACACACGCGCGCTCGCTCACACACACAAACACACACACACGCCCTCACATTAATTTCATACATTATCCACATTTTCACACCAGACGCTCCCAGACGGCACCTGTCCCAGACAGATGAACTACGCCGTGTTGCAAAAAAATTTCATACAAATATTTATTTTGTACAAATGTGAATCTTGACACAGTCGTTGTGACTTCAGGTCTCCAGCCTTAAAAAAGCAACCAGTGAAAACATGAGACTCTGGATTGGCCAGCTGCAGGGTGGGCGTGAGCACACACACACACACACACACACGCTCCCACACACACACACGCTCACACAAACATGTACAAAAACACACACACGTACAAACACACACACGCACAAACACACACAGCCCCCATAATACTTATATTCAGTCACTCGCCCAGTCACTCTCTCTCTCTCTCTCTCTTTCACACACACGCGCACACAGCCGCCCAAAGGACATAAAAACAAATGCACAGGCATGTTAAGCATAATACCATACAAACTTGTATGTCTACATGAATGTGTTTTTCAAAACTGAGGCACATTTGTTGTAAAGGAGACATCAAATCCACCACATCCATCATTGTAAAATCATCAACAATACATGAGTGATGTGCACTCAAACACTTCAATGTCATTTTAACACTCTTATAAATATACAAAGGAGATTATTTGTTACATAGAAACGATCTTAAAACATGGAAATGCTTTACAAATGAATACATTTTGATTGGTGCTCACAAAATTAACATGTTACTCATCTACTAGATCCATGGTCACTAGCTAGGGGGCAGTAGTGAGACAACCAGCTCCCCTCTGACAGGAGAGGACTGGTCAGCAAATACTGAATTCACAAGTTCACAATAATTACATAGGGGTTATAAATGTATGTACATTTGTGTATATATATATATATATATATATATATATATATAAAAATCATGTTTACGAAACAACGCTTAATGTGAAGACCAGCATCAGTTTATATGGGAGGATACAAGAGTGATGACTGTGGAGAAATGGGGACAACAAACCACCTTCATCCTCGGTGTGAGACACTCTTCACTCTAGTAAAACCGGAAGTGATACATGTAAACAGTCTGTCTGGTACCTCCTCCAGTCTGGGATGAGAATCTACAGCCTGCATTCGACATCATCTGACAGAGTGATGGGATTATCTGTAACACAATAACATCCCACTCTCGTCTGGAAATAAGATGAAGCGTATTGTGTGTGTTTGTCATGTGGATGCCAGACTAGACCAAACAGTACAGAGTACTTCAGTATAAAAATTAAAAAAAAGGATCAGTTGTACAAATCAGCTTCCATAGGTGTGGTTCAGACACACACACACACACACGTTCACGCTAACACACAATAAAGGATCCATCACTTCATAGGTAGCTTATTGGCTCAGCTGTGAAGGACCCAGTTTCTTCATTCTGTGCCTACGAGGAGAGGCTGTGTTCAGGTCCTGGGTGAGCTATCTCCAGTGTTCAGGTCCTGGGTGAGCTATCTCCAGGGTTCAGGTCCTGGGTGAGCTATCTCCAGTGTTCAGGTCCTGGGTGAGCTATCTCCAGTGTTCAGGTCCTGGGTGAGCTATTTCCAGGGTTCAGGTCCTGGGTGAGCTATCTCCAGTGTTCAGGTCCTGGGTGAGCTGTCTCCAGTGTTCAGGTCCTGGGTGAGCTGTCTCCAGTGTTCAGGTGTGAGTCTCGATGGTTCTCACTCCACATGCGGAAGTGTCCAGGGTTGAGTCCCAATGGTTCTCATGTCCAGGGCCGACTGACAGGGTTAGAGTTCACACATCTCCATGACTACAGCAGCCAGGCAAAGATAGAAAAGTATCAAACATAGTTTGTAGTAATAATATCAAGTAATGATAGTTTGAAGTAATAATATCAAAAAACACAGATATACACAAGATATAAATAATCACAATATGTACAAAACACATATTTGGTTCACTGACAAAGCAAAGACAGAAGGTTTGATGAGCCTGAACCGGGGGAGTATTTTGATGGTGTTTCGTTCACGTCAGCGTAGCGGGCGGTAGGGACACACCCCTGTTGCTATAGCGACCCCAGGGAGGGATTCTGGAGGCGAGTAGAGACAGACACAGTGTGGCTACGGCCCCAGCACACACGCACGCACACACCCACGCACCCACGCACGCACGCACACACACACACACACACACACGCGCGGGCACACACGCATGCATGCACACAGGCACGCACAAAGGAGCAACAGAGAAGTGAGGGTTGGTGTAACCTACAGCGCACATTCAGAAACACCTGCCCTCGCTCAATAGTCTGGTGAGCCTCAGGTCAGAGATGTAAATAAGATGATATCTGACCCACCATCTCTCTTCCAGTGACTCAAGACCAAACACTTCATAACATTAACAAATCTCAAACATATAAATCTAAGATTAACCCCCGCCCCCACCCTCCACAACAAAAAAAACATAGCTAAAAGTGCCAGAAGGAATTCGTCAGTGCAACTGATCATCCACAAGAGAAGCAGGAGCCATAAACTATTAAAAGGAATAAACAAAACCGTGAGAGATTCCGAGCGCGAGACGCCCGGAGCGTGGCCGGTACCCGGCAGTACGCGGGCCGCAGCATCGCCCGGCGGCGGTCAAACGGACGTCTCCGACTGGAGCAGGAGCGTGAAGCGGTGCGACTTGGGGTCGACGTACTCCTCGGCCAGGCGGATGTGGGGAAGGGCCCTGACTGCCACGGCCAGGCTGAAGTCCAGGCAGCGCAGGGAGAACTGGGCACCGTCCCTCAGGGCCCCGGTCACCGCCGCCTCGCTCACCAGCGTCCAGCGGTCGGCCTGCCAGCGCTCCGGACCGTACTGCAGCGTGGGACCCGGAGAAAGGTAGGCGTCCAGGAAGGCCTGGGTCAACACACACACATACACACGCACACACACACACACACACACACAAATACACACAGGCACACACACACAGGCACACGCATACACACACACACAGGCAGGCAGGCAGGCACGCACACACACACACACACACACACACACAGGCAGGCACACACACGCACACACACACACACACACACACACAAATACAAATACACACAGGCACACACACACACACACGCATACACACACACACACACACACACACACACACACACACACACACACACACAAACACATTTGAATCATTTATTTATGTCCACATAAATAAATACAAATGGCATAAATACTACCAATGCTGTCAGACATGAGGAGTCAGTCAGTTAGTCTGTTCCATAAGTGCCGACTGTAGTTGTAAACACAAGAAGATGACGATGACCGGTCGACAGGACACAGTAGCCTTGCTTCATGGGTACAGAAAACAGCGCCTCCTCCATATTGACGCGTACACACACCCAGGCACACACCCAGGCACACAGGCTCACACACACACACACACACACACACACACACACACACACACACACACACACACACACACACACACAGGCTCTCACACACACACACAGGCTCACACACACAGGCGCACACACACACAGACATGCAGGCACACCTGATCACATGAACATACACACACACACACACACAGTTATCGTAGGAACTCAGAGTTTGGCTTCACCCTGAAGGTGATGGGGGGGGGGGGGCGTTACCCTGGGGCTCATGTTGTTGGTGAGGCAGAAGGCCAGGTGTCTCTGGATGCTGTCCATGCTGTGGCAGTGTTGCCTCCTGGTGGCGCGGAGGTATTTCTGCAGGGCGCGCGCCATGGAGGGGAAGATGGCGAGCGCCGCCTCGCGCACGTCCATCACCTCGGAGGGCGACGCCCGCTGCTCCTCCTGACGCAGGCGCCGCACGTGCGTGAACGCCTCCTCCACCGCCACCACCAGCCTGACGCCCGCACACACACACACGCACGCACACGCACACAATTTAGCATTTTTATCCTTGTGGGGTCCCTAAACCTAACCTAACCCTAAACAAAACTCCACACATTGTCTTTAGATGAGAGGGTGTCAGACTTAAATCTCTTAAAGCAGTCCAACGTAGGATGTGGTATTTTTGCGATTTGGCGCCACCTACAGGTTCACATTTGCACAGCTGTCGTAAAATGGTCAATACTATGCGCATTCAGTACAGCTGCGTTCAGTACAGCTGAACGCCTGCATTTGGTTACAAGGTGAAACCGGTCCCCAAACACCCGCATGAGACAACAGGGAACAGTTGATAGCTGGAATAAAAGGGCCTAGTAATGAATGTGATCGCCACAACTAATGTTGGTTTCAGTGGCGATTTTAGCATGGCATTTCTGGAGGGGCAGTTTTATATTATGTCACCATCACAAGAACTAAAGGTAGCCAATTAGTCTACGGTAGGTAGCCTACATCAGAGCAGAGGCTACAACACACAAAGTTAACGACACATTAACACACGCAGAGTAGGCTAATTAGACCCATAAGAGAGCGCATGCCCGGTCCAGGGTTCTGAAAGCAACAAGTGACAAGTGTGCACCCATCAGACCTGGGCACTACGCATAACCTATTAGTACTCCACTTATATCACAGCCAAATAGTCTACTACAGTGAAGGCGCACTGTCCACATTAGTCCCCCTCACACATCATCTCAAAAATGCACCGAAAAATGCCTGGGTTCAGTGAGTTCGCTGACTCGTCGTGACCACGCAAACCCATTTCGCACTTCCCACAGAGTTTAATACAAGTGATCAGCCTCCCCAGAACATACCGATTCTCCTCGGTCTGTTTGTTGTGCTCCGCGATGGAACGGCGAAACGCATCATCTAGCTGTGCCTGGACGTTGAGCTGCCCCAGTAAACCCAGCTTCATGGGCCAGTTCAGATGGGACGCAGAGCTTTTATGCTTCGCTGTTCTTTCTGAAAGATGTTTAATGTCTTTGACGATGCCCAAACAGAGTCTCCACCAAAAAGAATAAAAGGGAAACAGAACAGCGCACTTTTTGAGGTGCTAGCAGTTAGCCACTTCTTTTTCTCAAACCATTCCTGTTTGAAGGTACGGGTTACCTTATCTCCAGCCTGAAGCAGCACCAATTCTTCTGGTCGTGTGGCCCTAAACGTTTTATTTCCAGTTTCTCTTCAAGTTTCAATGTACTAAACCGCACATTCAACAAATAATCTACACTATTCATTGTTGCACCTGAAAACACTTTTAATTTCTACAAAACTTTAGCTAGCAGCATTAGCTAACGTAGATCGACAATGACCCAGTAGTTCAACTTTGATCAACGTTGTTTTATTATTCCCTGGCTAAACCTGTTGCCAGGTAGATTTCGTAGGGGAAGAGACTTTTCTGCCCCTCCACCCAATTAAATCTGCGTGATATTTTTTCACATTACTCCCGACAACGCTCACATTGTCGCTATAGCAACAGTAGGGGAGAACGCTTCGGTGCCCCTCTGCCGAGTCAGAGCAGTCTGTGACACACTCATACAAAGGGAATTACTGCAAAACAGCACTATACATAGTGTCAGTCAGGTTTATTATATTTATACATGCTATTTTCATTTTCACCACTGAATCACTATTTTGTATTAATTATAAAATAGATTTTTCCGAAACACAGTTGTAGGCTAAGATGCATCTTGCACAACAGCGCCACCTGGTGGGGCACTGCCCCACCTGCCCCTAATGTAAAATCGCCACTGGTTGGTTTACTGACAGCCTTGTTGGCCCAACTTGAAACATTACACACACACACACACGTGCCATCTCCAAATGCAGTAGCTACAAATCATAAAATGCAGCACTTCATGGCTCCTGCCAATATGTGTGGCCAACTAGTCATACAATGCTGCACAATGCTCCTGACAATCCTATCGTGTGGACTAACCCATTTAGTTCCTGAGTCAGGAAGATGTTACTCTTTGGTCTTTTTTCGCCTGTGATTTGAGAATGTGCACTATTATTATAGCAATAGCCAGCGGAGGTTGGTGTGTGAAGTAATGCCGTAAAGCATTATGTATTGTCCTGTGAAAATAGCGGCCCGCTACACCAAACTCATTATTTCAATTAGAAGCATACGGGGGAGGGGTGGGAACAAAAGAGGCAACATTCTGCCTATTACAAGGCAGTGTACCATCAACATACTTTTGAAGCTGTTATTTTAAGGTAACTACATTGAGCTGCTTTAAAAGTGTTTTGGAGGTCTTCTGGTGTATGTCGTTACCTGGCCCGGCGTTTGCGTACGCGTCTCTCGTGATCGGCCTCTTCGTAGTACAGCTCGTTGTGGCTGGCCTCTTTGCGCCTGGCTGCCGCAGCAACGGTGCGCGACTGCGACCCCTCGGACTGTGGCCCCCCCATCTGCCCAGCCCCTCCCGCCGGACTGTCGGGGTTCCCTGGGCCTGCTGGGACAGAAAGTACAGACTGCTGGGACAGGAAGCACATACTGCTGGCACAGGAAGTACAGCCTTCTTGGACAGGAAGTACAGACTGCTGGGACAGGAAGCACAGACTGCTGGGACAGGAAGCACAGACTGCTGGGACAGGAAGCACAGACTGCTGGGACAGGAAGCACATACTGCTGGGACAGGAAGTACAGACTGCTGGGACAGAAAAACATACAAATGGACAGACACAAAGACTTACAGACAGATGGACAGACAAGTAGACAGACAGAGAGACAGACAGGCGCCAGGCTAGAGAGCAAAGCTCTGAGGTGTATCTGAACATCTCAC